>NW_024609883.1:53735811-53882334 GCF_016920785.2 Ixodes scapularis | reverse complement strand
CCCATTCCCATCAGTGATCCGAGATGCCGGCACCGATACGTGCATCGAAGCGAAATACCACGCAATGTATAAATGGCTCGTGATTGGATCTGGCGGTTCGTAGCTTCCGCATTTAGTTCATCGTAGGGTGAGACGAAGTATAGACAAACCGAGCACGCGCCCAAACCGCCATACGTGTGCAAAAGGCCGCCGCACCGCACGCACCACTCCAGCAACGTAAGCGACGTAAGCGCACAGCCAACACCACGCACAGCACACTGCACTGCATGCGTACAAAGAGTGAGGAGCATTTGCGCTTCCGCCACCTGCGCCCTGTCCAAAGCGGACACTAGTGTGCTGCGAACACGCGAAGAACGCATGACGTCAAGGAGCCAACGCCGCGTCGATGAAAGAGAGAGAAAAAGAAATGTCGTCTAGACGTACGAGTAAAACAAAAAAAAACAAAAAGTGTCGACGAAATGTAGTAATATGGTGGCTGAGTAGTAAGCTGTGTCGAGCATCGAATGTCGAAGAAACGATCTTCGGATGACACATCGATGAAACAAACGTCGAAGAAACGATCTTCCGATGAAACATCGCAGTGTCGCTGAAACAATCTGTCTATGAAACCTTGTTCGACGAACTGAATGCCCATTATAAAACTGCGCGTCAAGAATGACGCGGCTTGCCACATAGAAAGTGGCGCGCCCTACATCATCGAGAGCGCGACAAAGAGCCACGTGGGGACGTCCCCAAACCCCCAAACCAAACCAAGCAAAGTCATGCCAAAGTCAAACCAATCCAAACGAAATCAATTCAAGGACGGCAGCATGTATCAAGATAATAAATGCTGACAGTATTTTATAAAGGCCGAAATGACTGAAAAACAATGCCGGCCGATGATTCCCTAAATCGCAGCCTATTCCGGCAAGCACGGTCGACCAACAAAAGCAGAAGCAACTCGAGTGAGAAGAAAACTCGGCCACCGCGGCCTCTGTTCATAGAATAGCATACGACTGACAGACACCACTGTCAACAGGGATTATGGTGAGATTTCAAACCGTCGTCACGTGAAACCACCGTACATAATATTTCCGCCCTCCCCTCCCCCCCCCCCCCCCCTCGCCCCAAGAAAAAAAAATGGTCGATGCATATGTTTACTATGTATACATTCTGCATAAACTTCCGTAGAATTACGTGTGGGTGGCACAAAAAAAAAAAAAACGGGGGTGATATATGAAGTAATTGCTTATCTGTGTATAAATGAGCGAGGAATGGCACAGCGAGGCGATGCTCTAATCACTGCTACGTTGTCTGCGTAACCGGTCGGAAGTCGCGTTTGTGTTTTTCCGCCGCCCTTGTCAGCAGGCGAAAGTTAAACGCACCCACTTTCGTCAGCTTGCATTTAGTTTCTTTCGTAACTCATCCAGGTTTACGAAATTTAGTAGAAATGTGCGGGGCATAAACATTAACAGAGTACATTCTTTTCAATTTGGATTAGTGGCTCAGATGCTCACTGTTTTGGGGTAGTTTCCCCGCCGCACAACTCACGCGAAGACAAACCAACGGCTTGAGAGAAACAAAAGAAAGCAACCGGCAAGCGTGAGGACCTGTGAGTGTGAGGACCTGTGATTGTGACGAGCGTGAAGACCTGTGTGAGGACCGTGAGGACCTGCGAGTGTGATGAGCGTGATGACCTGTGAAAGTGAGGACCGTGAGGAGCTGTGTGTGTGAGTGCCGTGAGGACCGTGATGACCTGTGAGTATGAGGACCGTGAGGATCTGTGAGTGTGATGACCTGTGAGTGTGAGGACCGTGAGGATCTGTGAGTGTGAGGACCTGTGAGTCTGATGATTCGTGATGACCTGTGAGCGTGATGACCGTGATGATCTGTGAGCGTGACGACCGTGATGATGACGGCGAGTGAGTTTTGGTTTTGCGTTGAACCGTGAGGGTGAGTCCGGGTGATGACCCTATTTTGAATAAATCGTGATCGTGAGTGGGCGTGAGTTCTGATTGAGGAAAAAATGGTGATCGTGAGTTTGAGTGAGGACAGCTTAAAATGCCGACCTATGCGCAGGACGTCAGCATCTTTATTGGAGGCTATAAAAGCACGTCGACCCTAAAACTTCATCAGTGGGCAGAGTGGCAGGAGCACAATCACGATGCCTCACAAGCTGTTCTTTAACCAGATAGGCTTTAATGATGACCAAAGTTATTGTTATTGTCTAGACAGCCATTTTTTTTGGCAGCTGTTCTGTCTACATGTTTTGCAACCTTAAGTCGAATCATGTTTTTTTTGTTTTTTTTTTTTTGGTCATTACTCTGTTGCGGTGACATAGAATCAAATCCTGATCGTATGAGTGCTGAGTCGGTGCCACAATTCACACAAATGTTACAAGTATTAAGCGAGCTTAATTTTAGGTGTGAAGGTTTTGAAACTGGTCAAACATCTTTAACAGGCTCCAATAAGGAAATAAAACGGAGTAGAACAAATCACCCAAGAAAAAATTAATTAAAATTGTCGGACGACTTGTGACAGTTGAGAATCAGAAACTGAATTGAAAGCCATAACTCACGAAAGCGTGAAACAGAGGAAAGCATATGCCATGCTTCAGACTCGGCTCGACGAAATGAAGGATCAGTCACGACGAAATAACATCCTTTTTTACGGGATTTCCGATAGTGCCGAAGAAATCTCGGCACACGTAGAAGTAAGGATTAAACATGTTTTGTCGGATTGCGTTTATAGAGGGGCAGATTTTGCTATAAACATGCTGTCATATAAAATGGAGCGCGCACGCAGGTTAGAGCAGTTCGTTGCCAACAAATGCAGAACAGTCAACAAAAGAACAAGTAGTGCAACTAAGGTCCAATTTTAAGCTAACATTGGTGTTAGCGAGGATTTCTCTACTACGACACGTTCTGCGCGGAGGAACTTAACTGAATTTGGCGAATCTAATGGTTCTACATTTAAGCTTAATTATGACAAATTGCTTATTAACGATAAGGGCTATATTTATTATCATGTGCTTCGCCACGTCACGGAATCATTTCGCCCGCATACATCTCGAGCTACGGATCCTTTGGCTTCCCAAACTTAGGCGACACGTGCGTCTGATTAGCAGTGAGTGAGGGGTAGTGGACAGCGTCTGTCTTTATATAACGTATCTATTATTTTTACTAACATAAGCAGTTTGATAAAAAAAAAAAAAGGGGGAATCGAGGTACACCTAGGCACTTGTTTTTAGCTCCGAATGCGAAAGCATGCACGTAATTCTTCCGCTCGCTTATTTCGTCTGCAGCAGTATTTGCATAGACGGCAGAGCGCGCCCTCTCCTCGCCGCTTTGACGTTGGATGTTTCCTGTTACTGGCGCGTTGACGGACACGCAGCGCCATGGGGTGGCGGTCGTTGAAACTGACGCGCAGCGGCCAATGGGAGCCTCGCCGACGCGCGCCAGCCAATGGTACCGAAGCCGAAAATACATCAGCTTTACTCCGCTCCTTTGGAATCGGGGAAACTAGGTGCCGTTTAGCTAGGCTTTTCGCGTGGTTTCATAGCTCGGAGCTGGCTTCACTTGGAGAAGGGATTTCAGGTGCGGTTTGGCACAGCCTCAAAGCTGACGACGTCAGCTCGCTCCATAAGACTGTTTTTGCTTTCGCATAAAAGGAAAAAAAAAATGAGAGGAGTTATGTTTCATTATCGAAACTTGCGATGCTAACATTTCTATATTAACCGAGACGTGGCTTTCAGCGAAAATAAAATATTCTGAGTTTTTTCTTGTACAAAAACGCTTTACTACATTTCGGAATGACAGAAAACAACATAACGGCGGTGGTGCTTTAGTAGGTGTTAGTGATTGTATCCCGTCTTTCATTGTAAATAATGATAGACCTCTCGATATAATTTATTTTGCCTGCATCACCACTAAGCATCAAAGGCTCATTCTAGGATGTTGTTACCGCCCTCCTTTATGTTCTCCTGACTCTTACAATGGACCGCATGATGTGTTGAACATTAGTGTAACAGGTGTTCTAAATACATTTCTACTGTTAATGGGGGACTTTAAGTTTCCTCACACTGTTTCAAGTTCGGATTGTCCCTACATTAATTATTTTTCAGTAGATTGCGCGAAATGATTGGGCGTGCTGTCCGAGTTCTATTTTTGTCAGCTAGTAACCGCTCAATATATAACGACGGCCACCACATCGAATATTTTGAAGCTCATTCTGAGTCCGGTTCCTAATATTCTCGTCCAAATAGCCTGTATCCCGGGCCGTAGTGATCGTTCGTTGCTATATTTTGCACTCTCTATTTCTTTGAGTAGTACTAATAAGCAAAACAAAAAGTTATTCGTGAATATAGCAGAGATAACATGATGCTTTTAATGCTGAGTTATGTGATTTCCTGGATTTTTATTTTGAAAACTTTTTCGAGCACTCAGTCAAAACAAACTAGACCCTTCTTTAAAAAAAGATTCGCTCTCATTTTGAAAAGTATATTAAATTTAAAACCAAAATTGGGAATTCCTGTTAACCATGGTTTAACAGAATGCGCCTAAAGGCCCGTTCACACTCTTGCGACCGAGTAAAACGGTGAGACCAGACCGGTTTTGAAGCCTCTTGCGATCTCTTAGGACAAGCTCCGCTGCAGTGGAGCCGGTCCTAAGAAGTCGCAAAAGGCTTAAAAACCGGTCTGGCCTCTCTCGGTCTAACTCGGTCGCAAGAGTGTGAACGGCGCTTAAGACTTAAGACAAAAAGGCCCGAGGTACACCTAAACAATTCTTATGAGTTGCGAATGCGAAAGCCTGTACGCCGCTCTACCGCTCCCTTCTTTCGTCTGCTGCGTACTTGTGTCGACGGTCGAGCGCGCGCTCCGTCCTCGACGCGCTGACCTATGGCGACAAACTGTGGAGCCGCTGCCTCGCGGACACGCAGCGCCATGAGGTGGCGCGCTCGTTGAATCTGATGCGCAGTGGCCGGTGGAACCCTCGTCGACGCGCGCCAGCCAATGGGACTGAAGCCGAAATCCATGAGCTTTACTCCGCTCCCTTGGGGTCCGGGAAACTAGTTCCTGTTGTCTAGGCTTTTCGCGTGGTTTCATAGCTGGGAGCTGGCTTCACTTGGAGAAAGGATTTTAGATGCCGTATGGCGCGCTTCAAAGCTGATGACGTCCGCTCGCTCCATGGGACCAGTTTATGCTTTCGCATTAAAAGGAACGCTTATTTAAAGTCGCTAAGGCTACGTTCTGTCTAGGTCGCTGGCACAAATACGCCGACGCTGCTGTTGCTTACAAACATGCTATGAAAAACGGGAAGCTGAATTTGTATAACCAGATTTGCCATAAATGTTACTAAATAATCCTTGATAATTCTGGAATGTTGTGTGTGGACATGGGGGTGAGCCACATTTCACTTCGCTTAGAAGTGTAGATGAATTTAGCACTGAAGAATTTTTGTGTGCTTCAAGCTTCAAGGAAGTTTTCATCAGGTGTTTTTCTAATCTCCAAAGGAATCCAAATCCATCTCATGATGCCAAAAAGTTTTATTAATGAATTATATTTTTAGCAATCATGATGATGTTTCGAAAGTTATATTCGGTCTTAAGCTGTCCTCATTCACTGGTACGGAAGAAATAAACTAAAAAAGTCTGAAAGCAGCAAGTCAGCTCATTCCACTAATAATTACACGTATATTTCAACAATCATTAAATTCTGTAGTTTTACCCAATGACTGAAAAATTGCAAAGGTAATATCTCTGTTCAAAGCCAGCGATAATCAGTGTCCTAATTATTACTAGCCAATTTCACTAACCAGCATTTTTCGTAAGATTTTCGAACACACAGGTTACTCACAACTTGTGAACTTTCTTCAATCAAGCTCATTTTTTCCACAGCTCAACATGGTGTCAGAAATAAGTTTTCAGGCGAAACAACAATTGGTTATTATTACTAACGATTTTCATACTACTTATGATCAGGAATTTCATGTGGACTGCATATTTCTTGATTTTTCAAAAACATTTGACAAGGTATCTCAAAGTCTTCGTCTTTGTAAACTAAGTAAACTAAACATTGATCATAACGTGATTAACTGGCTGGCAGCATTTTTAACATATCGTTCTCAGTTTGTAACCTGTAATAGTATTAATTCTCCCTTGACACCCGTTTCTTCTGGAGTGCCTCAGGGCTCTATCTTGGATCACTTGCTTTTTCTAGTTTATTTTAAAGATTTTGCCAGATACTGCTTCCTCCTCAATAAAATTATTTGCTGATGACTTCTATTTACCGAATAATTTCCATTAATTCTGATTTGAAACAATTACAGCAATATCTAAATTTTATAGCAAAATGGTGTGAGCTATCGTCAGTAGAACTAAATGTGAATAGGCGTAAAATATGGCCTATGGCTCGTAAACCTGCCTTTACTACCCCATATGACCTTCAAAACAGAGCATTGCAGCTTGTAGACACGTACAAATATCTGAGCGTGGTAGTAACCCGCGGATCTCTCCTGGAACGAGCATGTTACGAATGTGGTTAATAACGCCAATCGCATGCTTGGTATTCTCAAATGTAACTTACATTGGTGCGCTAGAAACTTAAATATGCAGCCTCCACCTGGAATCTCGGTACTACTTCCTTATTGACTCATTTGAATCCGTCCAGAACGATTCCGTACGTTTTATATTGGCTAACTAAAACCGCACCGCCAGCATAACATCAATGAAAAATAGCCTACATCTTCCCAGCCTCGCACATCGTCGCAGAATCTCGAAATTGTGTCTCTTTCACAAAAGCTTTCATCATAACTCCGTGCTCCGAAATCAGCTAAAAGATCCTCCGTAACTTATTTCAGCACGTTTTGATCATCATCATAAGATTGCCATACCATTTTGTCATTCTAATATATTTTACTCATCCTTCAATAATACAGCATCAATTGACTGGAATCGCCTACATCCCTTGCATTAATGGTCGATTCCGTTCTTTTTCTGACTGGACTGAGTAATCATGTACTTTCTTTGCTTAATCAATTTTATATGACTTCACTGTTTAACTAATATATATTTTGTTCCTATTGTTGCAATACTTTGTTCTTTTCCCTCTGTCTACATGAAAACAAAAAAACAAAAAAAAAACAAAAAAAAAAACACAACGCCCCTTTGCAACGCTTTTGGCCATGAGGGTAAAATAAATATATAAATATATAAATCATAAATAGTTGGTGGTATAGAAGAAAATATTAGTGACATAGCAAAAACTAAAATTAAAGCAGTTGGTGGTATTAGAAGAAGCAGAAGAAAACAAAGGTTCTGCTTTTCACCCTAGTAAATAGTCAACCCCTGAAAAAAGAAACCGAATCGGTTTGGAAACGTCGGTACCATGAATAGTTAAGGCGTGGTTGTTGATTATACCTAATTTTAACGTAGTTCCACATCAATTAAGTTTTTTTCACTGTAATTCACTATTTTACTCGCGTGTAAAACATTGCCAAAGTGTTCGAAACGACATTTTGAAACATACAGCGGATTTATTTAGAGAGGAAAAATATATTTACACAGCTGAAACTTGTCTTATGAAACACAATTTCATACTTCTTTTACCCTTTCCGCGCAACCAAAGAGATCCCAACTTTTGAATATATTGGTTATATGCCCAATATAACTCATAAATACAGATAAACCCTACTGAAAAAAAAAAAAACATTTCAAATTCAAACGGGTGGCAAACTGGTAAATCAAACGGGTGCAAACTTGTCGACCCGTTTGGATCAAACGTGATTATGGGATACGGGTAGCCGTTTGAAACGGTACCCGCTCGAAACTGTACCCATTTGATACAGGTGCCCGTTTGAAACGGGTGCCCGTTTGATACAGGTGCCCGTTCGACCTTCCACGTGACCACACGTTTGAACGTTCCATTCGAATCGGGAAATTATGCGCTAGCCCTAAACGGGGATCGTCTGGTAGGTTGGTTATCTTAAACTTATTTAAGACGTTCCGAAACTCATAAACCTATTTATAAAATGAAGGAGACACGTAGAACAAATGTGCTCACGTAGGTGCTTGCAAATGGACACGAAAACAGACACAAAAGATTGTTTTCAATTCCCCTCAAAGTTTATTACGTCTTCTGTAGACAAGTACAAACGTGCAAGCGATCTGTGAAATGTGAGAGGCACTCTAAGCTTTTATACAACTGAGAAGATAGCAAAGCAAACAAGAACCGAGGTAATTCTAGACTATGGAGGTAGACTTTCGGGAAATTATTCGCCCGGCTGCCGCGAGAATAGTGGCTGCATAATTATATAGATAATCTGGAAGAGTACGAGTAGAAGAACGGTCAATCGCTGCCAAGAAGTAGGTTGCAGTGCACTTACCATAAAAATAGCGGACTTGAAAGATGTAATCCGTGATATTTGTCGACATGGTCAAAGCAGGACAACCACACAAACACAAATGAAAGGGGACGGCTTCTTGGAAGTTTCAACACGATGTGGCGCACAAGCTGTCAGTTGCCGAACCCAACCAAACCGCGAGAATTCCTGACTTCTTTGAAGATTCGCTTGTTGTCGATATAGACGTAGGACTTTTCGAACACTGAGAGCTTTGGTGCACATCCAATACGTTGTCGAGAGACATCCTAATAAGACCGCAGGGACGCGCGAAGTTCGAGCTGGAACTGACAACAAGCAGGCAAAGAAAAAAGCGGCTGCTAGGCGCACCCTTCCGGATCTCGATGCTTATCAGCGTGTAGCTCGCGCGCCGCTGCGGGTCACGTGACGGGTGACAAGAGAGCAGGGAGGGGGCGAGAACCACAGGGACGGCCCCTCTCCCTCTTCCCAGGCATTCCAGCAAAATGTGTTTTTGTAACCTCAAAAAAAAAAAAAAAAAAAAAAAAAAAAAAAAAAAAAAGCACGCGCGCGCGCATTTTAGCACGCTCGAATCTTGGAAATGGCGGCGGGGCGGCCAGAAGCTCGGCTTGCGCCCGAGCGAAGAAAGTACTTAGCGCGAGCTCGTAGCTTGACTCCTGCAACGGCGGGCGTGCTCTCGCAATGCTCGATGTTCTTGCAGCCGCGTGTACGCGTGCTACCTTCGCGGCGTCTTGAATTAAAGTGAAACGGAGTCTAGACGTACAATCTTTCACGCGGTCGCGTCTTCTGCGAGAGAGATTCGAGCTGAATAAGTAAATTGAGGCAACAAAGATGGACAAAGTTTTAAAGGTCTGTCAAAAATATCGGCTCACGAACGTCGCGCGTTTACGTAAAACAACAACAAAAAAGGTGTTAGTTTTAGTTGCAGTATAAGCGCACATCAGCGCACTAAAATATAAATAAAATTACTTGCATTACGCGGACGATCTGAAATCGATGAACCGGCGCTCCCAGCCTTCCGGAAACATTGGCTGCCACGGCTGAAACGCTAGGCGTGCCTAGAGCACTATATAGCTCCTTCGGAGCAGAGTAGCGCAATCTAGAACGCCGCCTCTCGGCGACTAGCGGCGAACGCCCGGAGGTTCCAACTGCGGTCAGAAATGCATGGAGAACGTGAGAAAATCGTTGTTTCTCCAGTATTGTGGGAATGTACGAAATCGCAATCATTTTTGACATAATAATGGAACACTTTAGAATAATTTGCGCTGAGTTTTGTGCCCCGCAAGGACCTGACTTTTTTTAAAAAATTGCCTGAGCGGCATCATGCAGCAGACGACACGGCGACGTCACACCATTCACGTGACCCGCTCCGGCCAACCCGAAAAGCCCATCTCCGCTGCGAGCAAAAATCGTCTGCTTCAAACGCCATTGCCTTGGAAATTGCCTTCTCAAAATTTGCACACGCATCCGATATTGTTAAAACTTTGATAAAGTGTTTAGTGCTTTACTAACTTCACGACAGACTAGTTTTGAAAAGTGTGAACTCGCCGTTAGTTTTTTAATCAGCCGTGTTATGTCGATCTCCATGTATTCTCCCATAGGGCGGGCCGCCTTCTGGAACCCTGAGTACCACGTGACTCGCGCCGAGCCGCTCTGTCGGCCATGTTGTCGGCAAAACACGGGGTTCAAAGGATTGCGCTACTCTGCTCCGTAGGAGCTATATAGTGCTCTAGGCGTGCCCACGCCGCCGATCTGTACGTTCAGTATGAAACGGGCTCCGGAGAGCCGTTTGATTAAACCGGTACAGTTTGCAACATGGTCACCGGTTTGAGCAAACGTGCGACAACTTTGCCCAAACGAGTCGCCCATTTGCCCAGACGAACGACCCATTTGCCCAGACGAGCGACCCATTTGCCAAAGGAGTGACCCGTTTGTCCAAATAGGTGACCGTTATGGCTCATACGGGAGACCCCTTTGAGCCATACGGGCGACCCCTTTGACAAACTGGTGACCGGTATGGTTAAACTGTTACCGGTATGGACCCGTTTATTTTCATATAGGCACCAAATGGTTTTTTTCAGTAGGGAATATAGAACAGATACGTATGTCATAGCTGCAAACACAATATTTTATATTTCTTCAAGACATGGTGCGAACTAAAGAGTATCCACAGCTGGTTTAAATTCCAGAAATTACGTTTCTGCGATTTTCGTTACCACTATTAAAAGTTGTTACCTTGTTCATTTTGATCTATAGAAATATATTGAACTTCGTCATCATCATCCTCTTCATTATCATCCGTTTATTTTATGTGCTAATGAACAGCAAAATTGCCTTGATTATGTTTTTATTATATTCACGGTAATAAATAATAAAATTTTCAAGACTATTACTGACCTACTCCGCTATGTTTCCTTCCTTAGTTTATGCAATCCCTTTCAATAGACAGAAAAAAAAAACACATTACAATAAGCAAAAAAATAAAAATAAATTAAAGGATAGATATATATTTTTTAATATCTGCAGCTTATTCGAGGCTTACCATGAGAGTATGACATTTGCATTGATTTAATCGAACATAACTGAATAGTTTTTGGTCACCTGGTCTGCTTGGATGGTGATAAATCAGGTACACAAAACACAAAACAACTTACGGCAAGAGTACAACGCAGAAAATCCTGGCCAAAGTTGATAGATTGTCTTCGTCGCGGGGTGTGCCGGAGTCCTGAAATGAGTGGTTTAGGACAAACATGACACAATAAATATTACTTTGGGTTTTATCACCATGTTATGTTGGTCGTACGGAATAAAGCATCGTGGTACATTTGATGCAATCTAATCGCGCTGTATTTTAGATCTGAGTGGATGCGGAAGTGCACTGGATACGTGTCTAATCTTGTAGCAAACGTACCTATTATTTTTTATTTGTTTTATATCTGTATCTGTAAATACTTCCTATGAACATTCTACAACCGATTATTAAATATCGACTATTCTTAAACAGATTTACATTATCCAGTTATAGCATTGCGTACTCGTGATTAGAATACTATCTTTATAAAAGGTTGAGACTGCCGCGGAGAGCGTAAGGAAGATGGGGACTCTAAGGCGCATGCCTACATGAACGGATCCATGGATGCGACTTAACTCTTTGAACTGGAGTGCAAAACTCAGGCAAAATGTCTAAAACAAATTTTGCCTTGCACTCGCGTTCGTCTAGCCTCATTATGATTATTTACTTCAAATCTTTTATGAGAGGAAGGCCAGCGCGCGCGGACCGCAGAATTACACTTCCTGCGTTCTCTTCGATGCTTCGGTAATTTAGAAAAAGGTCTATTAGGACGCTGTCTTCTTTCGTGTACTATCAGTACCCGTCCGATTGAGTCAAGGCAATCCACTTTCCAAAGACGTTGCCATGCCGACAATTATCGCGTTCATTTAGGCTTAGGAATGGCCAGAACCGAAAGACTCTCTGAAAAATACGGCGAGGTCATTGCTTATGCTTTGCGATTTAAGTGAGGTAAGGCAAAGCGAAAGCCTCTTGCACCATTTTTTGCTGTCTAACGCGCCCGATATTGCAGCTACGACGACATATTAGTTCCAAAGCGAGCGGCGCTCACTCACCGGGGTACCGCCATGTTTCCCCGCGTTCCTACCGAGCCAGTCACCAAAATTCCTCTCCTAGGTACTGCGGCTAACTTTAGCCACGGTTAGCGCTTCGAGCAAACGGGCCCTGGTACCATGTACATTTAGGGCTCGTGTAATGTTAGTATTTGAGTGAGTAAATATTTGCATTAAGATTCCCACCCCCTCTTTATGCGGGAGGAAACGGAGGGAGAGGAGGATAGCAGAGCGCGCGGGGACGTCAGAACGCCGAGCTCTGGTTGGAACGATTAGTGGGTAGGCATAAAGCTAGCTTTGTCTCCACTGCACCCGTGAAACGCGTCCGAACGCAAAAGCCAAACATCGGACGCCGGTGGTCCGTGTTCTACGGTGTTCGACAAGTGCAGTGGAGGCAAAGGCAGATCCTGCGTCTACCCGTTAATCATTCCAACCAGATCTCAACTTCTCCTCTCCCTTATTTTCTGGCCTCATAAAATTGGCCGTCATTGGGTATCTGACCACCACAGATAGCGTAGAATATCGACGCCTGTCAAATGTAAGCAAGAAGTTTAACGGTTTCGAGTGGTTTTCTGCATCGGAAATGGTTCTGAATAGCATGAAAGCCCCTTGCTTTTTTGCATGCTGGTGTTGTCTTTGTGCACACGAGTACGTTGTACTTGGCTCTGTACTTTACTGTGCCGTGGTACATCCTTCGAGGAGTTGAACGTTGCGTCACCTTCTCGTGCGCTTTTCGTGACCGTCTACGCACTGTGTCTTGAACTCCTGCAAAGAGGAAGCTTCCAGACAGCAGGATAGCTGCAGAGGTGATTAGGATGATTCTTGAGTTGTTCACCGTTTCGGTCAGAATGCTATCCTGAAAAATATAAGTACAAATTACCAGTGGCCTTCATCTTTGAAGCCATACAATGCATGAAAGGTGTATTTAAGGAGCGATAGTTACGATTTGTGAAGGCATTGCAATCTTTCGGGAAGTAGAGAAAATATTTTTTGTAAAATTTCATGCTAAACTTAGATGGAAATGGATCTCACGTGACTTGACATCACTTGCGGCCATCATATCTCCTTACACCAGGATTTCGACACCGTGACGCTACGGTCTCGAGTCCTTTCACTAGAAAGATGGTGTCGTTTATTATACTTTCCAGGTCAGCGTTTTAAACCTTCACTGACGTCAAAACAAAGAATAGAAAATATCGATGCTCTCAATGAGGAATCCCCTTGTGCACAGTCGTGCGTGGCCGGCGGAATTTCGAAGCAGAGATGCGGTAATCCGAAGGAGCTCTTTGGTTTGCCGGCTGCGATCTGCCGTCCTTTGTGCTGCAAAGATGGCACTCGCCAGGCAATGTTGTCCATCTTTGTTTACGCGACCGCAGCGCCACGTGCCGCGCTTTCCCCAGTCCGGTGGCGTATTTGTAAACGGTAGGCGATATGCGGCATGGCAACACCGCGTACAGTCTAAATAGCCGGTATCTGCAGCGCAAAAAAAAAAGTATATCAAATAGGTATTAATATAAAACATATTTATAAACAAAACAACAACAAAATTCCGAGGACACCTAAGCACTTCTTATGAGTTGTTAATGCGAAAGCATGGATGTCGTTTTTCCGCTCGCTTAGTTCGTCTGCGGTGTACTGGCGTGGACGGCCACGTTCCGCTACTGCCGAGGTTGCGGCCACCGACGATAAAGATGCCTCAGGCTTTCCTCGGCGCCGAGAGGACAAGGTGCGGCCACAGCCACCCACATCCTAACCATAGCCTCCTCCATACTGGCAGATCGCCACGAGAAGCGGACCCCGAAATCAGAAAGGTAGAGCGGCAGACAACGAATGAGAGGAGAGCCACGTGACGGGCGCCCCGCTGCGGCGAGACGCCGAAACACAATTCTCTCAAGCGATGGAATCTCCGCTCGTCCTCCTCGCGTTCCTCGCGCTACCGCTTCTTTTCTTGTCGGGTGTGGCAACCATGTTTCGGGTCCTCGCCGCTGCGAAAGCTGTGCGCTGATGTCCAGGTCCCCCAGAAATGCTGTGTGCTACCAGATCCTCGCGCTCTAGGTCTCTGACCGGACACTCTGTGGCCCCGTCGTCGAACTGCTATGCCATCAGACAACGCCTGACACGAGAGCGGCGGTCTAGCGCGCGCTCTCGTGAAGTGGCGGCCGATGGCTGTCTAGGAGCCATTTTGCTCAGCCAATGGGAGGGTGGGCATTTCTTTCGCGTGTTTTGCGGTTGCAGACGCCGCCAGCTCCGCCACATGGGATAGGTAATGCTTTCGCATTAAGAAAAAATATCTTTATCGGTGGAATTTACACTTTTAATTCAAGCAAACAGAACGTATGTCATACAGACATTATACATATAAAAAACCGAATTCATTCGGCAAGTGTACGCTATTTTGATTCGTTTAAAATATTTGAAAAAAACAAAACGCGCTATTTATGTGCCATTCATGTGGTACTTTTCATCAGCTACTTAGCAAACTCTCATTCGATGTTCCCCGACTACAAAATGATGCACGACTTTTTTACCTTTATGACTTAGAATCTGACCCCATTAACACGTATGCAGGTATGTACGACACGCTTAATAACTCGGGCGTTGACTTCTTAACTCATTTTGAAAAGTTAAAGTAAAGTGTGCTACAGATGTTTCCACACTGGCTATGCTTTCTCCCTCATGTACGTGCACACCTCTGAAGGTCTAGCATCCTTTATGATTACACAATAAAACACACATTGGATGGACTGATGTCTGAGAGGCAAAATATTACAGAAAAGCAAGGCCAAATATCGAATTGAACTGTGCGTTATTCACTGTGAAAAGTGCGAATACGTTATATGGCTGTTGGAAATGATATTATGAGATGTAACGCATGTGTGTCAAGTTTTGTTCTTGTTTCGGAGGGGGGGGGGGGGGGGGGGGGGGGGGCAGAGTAACAGCGCACATAAGATTTTGGTGAAGACACGAATATGCCTACGTACACGACAATTTTACTTCGTAAATCCAGATGACGGTCTCTGCACAGTTCTTTCGGACAATTAAACTGGCTCATACAATTCCACAGAAATGTGGGAATGTTCTATTTTCATGCCATGCTTCGTTTAAAAATCAATAAAATCGAGCAAATGTGAGCGGCCGACCAAAAAGACAGCAGCGAAAAATATCGCTCAAATTACGTATTACGTTGGCTGGGGTTGACATTCTTTCGAGATAAATTGTGATTCTTTAGCATTTCATTGGGTAGCTTCACCCGGAAAATGCTCATCTGCGATACGAAATGCATGCGCATGCGCAAGAAAGTAAATAAAGAATATATAAAGTTATAAAAAAAAAGAACACAATATCGAATGTCCCCATGGGAGGATCGACCTGAGGGCCTGAATGTTTTATGCCCGAGGTTCAAATGCCTTTTTCTTTCTTTTTTTTTTTTTTAAATCGTCCGACGCTTAAGCACTGCGCGAAGGAAATGACCTCTTTTTTTTTACTGGTTTTTTAAGGGGACTATTTGCGAAATTTAGTTGACACGCGCCATTTTCCTCTCCTTAACGCACGTGTGCAGAGGTCGCGTTACGAGACGCTCATTGGATATGCTGCAGTCTTCGGAAGGCCTCTCCAGAGGGGGAAGTGTACACTGAGAAGGAAATAGCTGAGCAGAAGCGGCGCCCTGCTGCGTATACTACTTTCTTTACTCAATAGATATTTTCGGGCATTTAATGCTTTGTGACCCACCATTTTAATGAACGAACTATAGCCTTCATGAAAGACAAGCAATACTATCACATTTACGAAGTCTGCGGTGAAACAAACAACTTTTCAAAATCAAAGTATGTTGAGAATAAAAAAGCCCCAGCCACACTGCTAATAGCGGCGTCCCACTAGAGCGACAAAGACAAACTTTTGTACGACGACACGGCAAAGTGTCTTGTCGCTCATCCCGTCCCACTGTGGCGACGGACACCATCGACAAATGTCCGACGACGGACAAGACCTTGTTTGTCGTCTGACTTGTAGCGCCGCGGACGCCGTGTGGCAGTCCCACTAAAAGACAACACTCGACGACAAGCGTTCTCCTCGCGCGTCGACGCGCATCCTTCCGGTCTTGCCTCGTTTGGACGATCGCGCGCTCGCTGCTTTGGCGGTTTTGGTTCGCGAAGTCGCGGGTTGATTTTGTCATGGCGTGTCGCGAGAGGCAGCTCGCTCTCGCTGGGCTAGTTCTGCTAGAAGCCCTAAGCTCGAGTGAAGACGACGACCTCATCCAGCCTCCAAAAAAGCGGAGGATGTGGATGCGACCCCACCTGAGGAAGCACAGGGAGCAGGGGTGCTACGAGAATTTGATGCGCGAGCTGGCACTAGAAGACGCAGAGTCGTACCGCTCCTGGATAAGAATGGATACGGCCACTTTTGAGGAGCTGCTGGGGAAAGTGAGGCCACTAATAGTAAAGCGAGACACCCCGTTTCGACAAGCCATTCCGGCAGGCGAAAGACTCGCCATCACGCTCCGCTACCTCGCTACAGGTGAGTTATGTCGCTGTGAGAAGTCGCAGAAATCGGTGTACTAACATACTAGACAGCTTATCTCGGAAACGGTATGTTTGCTCGCACTCGCACATCCCCGGTCCAGGTGGCAGCAACCAACTTCATACCCCTGCCAGACTGGCAATTAAAGGTCAGTTCCATTGAATGGCATTTGTGTGATGGGCGAATCAGCTGTGCGCGTGCAATGTGACAAATGCGTCCTGTGCACGAACACAGTTGACTTTCACTTTCCCCCCTGTCTCATACAACGCCTACACACGCCGGAGCGTCGCGCGCACTGATTGGCCGATCGCTCAATTGTCATTCGATAGAACTGACATTTAATTGCCAGTCTGACAGGGGTATTACATAACTTGCAAAATTCAGTTTCGCTTTCGCAGGCTATAACAGTGTGATTTATCTCTAAAGTACGTCTAAGTAGCGCATTTTATTTCTCAAACTATCAAAGAAAAGGTTTGCCCTAGTCAAACAAATACAGTCAAGAAAAGTTGTATGAGTGACCCATTGGGAAGTTCAATTAAGCAACAAAACTGACCCTGAGAAAAGTGGCAAAATGCTTTTCCTTGCCTATTTTTTTTTTTAATCATACATTTTAGCGCTTTACGACGGGGTTGTCTTTTTTTTTATATATTTAATAGGCGTCTCTCCAATGCAATGTTAGTTTTTGTAACTTTTCACCTTCTTTGATAATTTCTTATATTAAATACACAGCCTACCCACTCATATGTGTAAATTATAGCGCTATTGGGCAGGAGATCGAACTATAGAGGGCGCTCTGACCCGTTTGTTTTCCCCACACTCGGTGTTTACTCAACACAAGGCCTGTGCACATGCCGACAGGCCTTATGGGCATGGCCATGTCATCTTCTACATTAGAGCGCGGGGCACAGTCTAATGTAAAAAAATACTAACAATCGACGAAGCGACGTTAAGTGCCGGTTCTATTTTCAGAGAATGCGAGCTTGACCCACTTCGGCTTTTGTGCTGAGCTGGGATCGTGCATGCTGCATTGTTCATGCAGGCCGTAGCGAAAAGAGAAGAGCCCTCCTCCCCCTCGCCGGAGAACATGAGCTCCAGCCGAACGCTGACGCCGCGTTCGGTTATGTCGGCCGACCGCTGCGTCATTGTATTTGTTGTCCCCATCCGTGTAGTTGTTCAGTTAACCGCTTGGGGCGTCACGGTCTGTCCTCCTCCCCAATAGCTTGCGAAACTGATGTTTGCAATTATTTTAGAGTAGGTTGCTGCCATCTGGACCGCCGGTAGACCATCAATTATGGTAAATCTGGAAGTTGTCATAAATTGTAAATAAAGAATAGCCCTGCAACCTGACACCACTGGCTGGGTTCAGTATATTGATATAACAATCCTTATCATACTGATGTTGCTGGCTATCGTTCGCTGTATTCCTAAAATTTCAGCGGTCTACCCACCCGAGTTTCGGTCAGTTTCCCAGTTTTGACAGGAGTCGCATCAATAGTCACCATTATCGGTGCGTAAATATGATCAAGTGAAAGTCACCTTTGAAATTGCTCCCTGAAAACCCTGCATTTTGTATACCATGGTGGCATACTTGATTGTTTAGAATGCATATAGAGTGCTTTCACTAATTTCAATGCAATGAACCTTCATTCCAGGGGAGACCTTCGCCTCTACTGGTTTCCAGTTCAGGAGGGCCCACAACACGGTCTCCAAGATAGTGCACGAAGTGTGCATAGCTATATATGAAGTTTTGGCACCTGACTTCATCAAGGTAGGTTTATCTCGTAAACATACCATCACAATTAAAGCCACACAGTGGTGTCAGAACAGAAGCAGAGGGACAAGCTTTTGACACACAGATATGGTGACCTAACCCCTTGTGTCGGGCAATCACAGTTTTAACAAAACTGTGATCTAGCCAAAAGGAAAGAGAAGTATCAAAAAAGGAAAGAGAAGTGTCAAAAACCTAAGTTTGACTGCCCTGGGCCCCCCTCCTCACAGTTTTCCCCCACCCGTCTTACCATCTTCACTTTGTAATCTCAACCATTCAAGGGCGCAGGCATCGTCCTGCTGGCCACCATGGTCTCGACCTACATCTTGACTAATGCACGTCATCTGCTCCTATCTGGTCAGTGGTGTTGGTCTCAACCCGCTCAGCCCCAGTGCAACACCATAGCCCTCCACATCTAGTGGCATTGGCGGCCTAAGCTCTCAGTCACTCCATAACGACATGTTCTGCTGTCTCGTCCTGCAGGCCAAGTGTCCTGAAGAAACCGTGTCTACACTCGTGTTTTGCATGCCCTGAACACTCCAATTCGCACCTCGCACAGCATTTCATTGCCTCTCGAGTTGTTGGTGACCTCGGTTTACTGTTGACTTGCCTCAAGTGCCACCTCCGGGGCTTGAACGACCATTCTATAATAACCCATAGACCATCTCATGGCTCTTGTATATAGTATTCATGACATAATGACTGTCATTAGATGCGGCACTTTAGGCCTGTATGGTGTGGACTGTTGCTTTTTTTTGCGAAACCGTGGATCTCCTGGTCAAATAAAGATTGCTATCACTATCACTGATACTAGCACCATCACGGGAGTGACGCTGCAGCATTGATTTTTCTGTTTTGTTGTACTTGCAATTTTGTGCATCCCATTAATGTGTAAGGGTCACCAGAATGTCTACCCAGGCTGCACAGTGCACTGCCTGTAAATTTGGCGAGTCCACTTACTGGGCGCACATGACTTTTTAGTGTTCAATTCAGTAAGTAGACAAAGTTCCGTTTAGTAGATAAGGTGTTTCCTTTCTATGAGGGTTGCACAGTTGGCTGACATGTCTTCCTCTTTCTTCCAAGCTACCATCAACGCCGGGCGAGTGGAGACAAGTTGCCCGGGGGTTTGAAGAGCTGTGGCAGTTCCCGCATTGCCTGGGCGCCTTAGATGGCAAACATGTGACCATCTGCCCACCTCTGGGTACAGGAGCCATGTACCGGAACTACAAGGGCACATTCAGCATTGTGCTGATGGCTCTTGTAGATGCCGACCTCAAGTTCCTGTACGCAGATGTGGGCAGGAATGGACGGATGAACGATAGCGGTGTCTGGGCTGCCACAAGCTTACGGGCACATATCGACCGTGGCTCTGCTGGTTTCCCGGAGCCAGCACAGCTGCCAAACTCATCGAAGGTGGCACCGTTCGTTATTATTGGTGACGAAGGGTTTGAACTCAAGCCGTACCTGCTGAGGCCCTTTCCAGCAGCTGAGCTAAAGGATCCAGAGACGATGTTCAACTATCGGTGAGTACAGACTGTTCTACCGTCGCTGTGCCACTATCAGTAAGCCTTGCCTTGCATTTGCCCTGTAGTGAGAATGACAATACATAGCTTTCATGTCGCATCACATTGGTTGCTATGCCCAGGTACTAGATGTGCCATTAATACAGTGGAAGGTATGTTGTCACGCGCATCCCCGAGCATTTCACCTCGTGCTACTAATGCTCTTGAAGATTCGCCGCATGTGCAAAGGCCCCATTTCTGGGTACCGTGCTCCATCATGAAAACTGACGTGCGAATATTGATTTCTCAATCAAATTGAATCGCACATCCCCCTATAAAGCTACCTATAGCACAACTATCTACCAACCAAGAGTTTTTGGCATTGCACATATTATGACTGCCTATGGTGGTGTCCACCACCGTTGTCTCACATAGCTGTCATAGGCAATGCCTGGGAATAATACAATGCCCTACATATTCTTGTCCTGCCCTACATATTCTTGTCCCTTGGAGATTGGACTTGCCGGGGATCCAGATCTAGAGATGCCTGCTTTGTCATCCACTTGTCTGAAGTTCAGATGTTGACATGAGCTTTTGAACCTGTACTCCGTGTCACTAGTTGCGTGCAAGACAGGCGAAGGCAACACCAGACGAGGGGAGAAAGGGAAAGCACTAGCGAGTTCGTTTGACACGCACTGGCACCGTTCGAGTTCTCCCCCAAAATGCATCGCACTCGCAGAGTGTTGCACGGAGAACTGAACTCAATCGATCCTGCCAAATGCACCGAGTGCAGAAGACTGAGGCTGCCGCCATCTATGTTGTAGAAAGGGTACCGACCTCAAACCGAAACTAGCGCCTTTTTGTTCGGAGTGATGGGTGGGAATGAGAGAGTGCAGTCGCTACCAACGTTTATCTACAAACGTTGGTCGCTGCAACCTGTAGTTTATAGTTGCAATGAGTTCAAGCAACTCGGCTGTTGTAGAGATAGTTACAGGCGTCGTAAATTTCTGCAACCAGCTGTTTACAAAGCAGCTGGTTGCAATCTTTCAATTCTTATAACCGTTTACACTGAAGAAAACTGATGATGCTGTCCAAGAAGAAGCTTGATTTGTTTGACCATGATATTATGCGTGAGCCACTGAAAGGGTAAGGCTTAAAACTAGTCCGTTGGATTATCCAGCAAAACTTTTCGTGGGACCTTCGATTTCGATGGTCATTACAGGTGAATCAGATATTAATTAGCCCTGGTGAGGGCGTCGAGAACGAGAGCTTTCTCGAACAAAATACGACAGGGCAAGTTAGCTGACATAGGTAAATGTTAAACATGATGATGCTGCCCAAGTCTCGGGTAAAGTCACTGTGTTTAGCATTCTCTGATGCTTATTGAGCAGTCAGAGGTTTCTGCTGGGGGAGTTTTGTCGACAAATGTTAAATTTTTCACCCCCACACGGAAGGTGATAAACATCTCGGGGGCCACTGATACGTTTGTTCTGAGAGATTCTAACACACTGGTAAATTTCAGCGTTTGTACGGCAACAGAGCGACTTAACGAGCACTTGGCCGGTGCTTTGTGCGTGAAAACCGTGGGAGCAAAATCTGGGTGGCCTCGATCAGACGATGGCTTCCATGCCTATAAGAACCTCGGGACAGAAATTAAAATGGAAGCCACGCTTGCCTTCAAGAAAGTGCTTGCCGCACAAACGGTCGTCCTCATGAGGCGACCATTCTTTTCGATCAACGGATATTCTTCAAATTTTGCGCTTTTTAAAGCCTGCCTGGAACTTGTGGCAACTCAGTTCACTACTTTTGCTGTACCTTTCGGTGAAATTAACGGCTGCACAGCTTTGCGGCATGCTGAAATGCTATGACGCCCATGGAAAATGTGCGCCCTTCTACCCACGCCACCGGCTCCGGCGCGATCGCAGCCGCACCGCAGCTCTATAATGTCAAGCCCACGTGTCGGTCTATATGCTACACTGGGAATCAAGTTGAAGACAGCTAGCAGTTCTGCCATGGCAATAGGAAATCAGTACTTATTGAAGGTTTTTAAAAGAGCATGCCTGCACTTTTAAAAGTACAGTATGAAGGGTCATTAGTGATGCAAGATTATTGTTTCTTTTTCCAGACTCTCCCGGGGACGTCGCATTGTGGAAAATAGCTTCGGAATCCTCCGCAACCGGTTCCAAGTCTACGGGCACCCTCTTCGGCAAAAGCCTCACAGGGCTGTCAAAGTTGTGAAGGCAACAATTGCATTGCACAACTTCCTCCGGACGAAGAACAGTTCAAGGGGGAGGTACACGCCTCCAGAAAGTCTCGACGTTGAGGACGTCCTCACAGGTAAATGCAAAATGGGCTATTTGACGTTGGTGCTATCCAGACACTCTGTCCTAGTGCTAACGTTGGGCATAAGAATGGTGATGTGCAATTCAAATGAACTCCTGCGCCCACCATTGGTTTTTCAGGTAATTGATGTATTTGATTTGTTATAACAGCAATTACTGTGTTTTCTGAGGTGGGTGGGCATGGGTGGGCACATATTTTTGAAAACGAAACTAAACCAGGCAACACCAAGTGGAACTGCTAAAGACTAGAAGGCACATTTAAGCATGTGCCTTAAAGTCTTGCCCGACATAAGCAGGTCAGCCTTTGTCAGGCAACAGTGACAAGCACTTCAGTTTCGTCCTTTGCTGGCTGTCGCAGCATATACAGGTTTCACCAAACTGTTGCCTCCTGTCCTTACACAGCATTGTAGAGCTTGTTTCTGGGTCGACGATCACAATCCTCTTTTATAGGCCTTTTCTTAAAACATAAATAACCAACTGTGAACCACAATTTGCATCATTCACCTTTCAGTTCAGTTTCTCGGGTAACTGTCCGTAGGCTTTACATTTTATTTGATTATCCTTTAAAGGGATACTACAGCGAAATTTCGGCGCTCATTTTTTGGTCTATATGTGTTCAAAAAAGCACCATCAAATCGAACGTACCAATATCTTGTTAAAAGTCACGAAAAGGAATTTTAAAACAAATTTAACGATTAGCAAAGAGCACCTGGTGGATGTCGCTAACGCCTCGCTTGTAATGCCCGTCTAGCAACCTTGGCAGCTAGTGACGGAGGTTGTCTCGTCTCCGGCCACGACGAGAGAAGAGGGGCAGGAGGAACTCCCCTCTTCAGGAGAATGCCTTTTGTGTGTCGCAGAAGTCGCTATTGTCCCCCTACAAGATTATAGAAGATTAACCCGTCACTCAAAATTTGTACAAAAGCAGCCGCTTCGGTGGCTGGAACGACTAGGCCATCCTCTCGACGTCAGCCTCGCCGTAGCTTTGCTCGTCTTGAGACGACCTACGTCACGATTGCGTTGGATCTCACGTGGTCTCCGCTGGGCCTTCTCCGAGCACTTGCCAGAGGGGGCCGTTTATAACGAAAAATACAGCCACCAGGCTCAAAATACAAACGTGCGATTGTCATTTACGGATATTGTGGATCATATTCAACCTATTTTTGAACACGACGGGAATATTTCAAATTTCGTTGAAGTATCCCTTTAAATGTTTACTCTAATTGCAAAGGAATCCGCAGGATATCACCAATTCGAACAGTAGCTCAGCAGTGCGGCAGTTTCCTAGGCAGACGCAGAGAGTGCCGGCACTCGTACAGAGCCCAGTTGCTACAGGGGTACGAAAGTTTCTGCCACTGATGTTGCTGCAGTGGAGGAGCCGATATTTGTTTCGCCACAAGCGCAAAAACAAAAATTTGAAACTAGATATATGCAAAACTATAAACACTACCGAAAGCAAATTATATTTCGTAACTCAGGGTTGCTGACTTAGTAAAAAATAGTCGTAACACGGAAATCAAAAGAATTTAGTGCAGTTTCCTTTTAAAGGTTCGCTTAAACGGTTTTGGGTTTGATTTTTACAGACTGTGCACAAGAAAACTAACAGAAGAGCGACCCAAGTACACATATGTAACGCTACTGGGACGCACATCTCGCCACTGGTACATAATCGGCAGCTGTAGTCCTTGCAAGAAGCTTGGTCGTATTACCTTTCACATTGATCACAATACTACATAGCCAAACACCCCTTCTGGAGCTACCGCAACGAAAGCAAGCCATTCCTGCTATTGTGATCCTCCTGTTGCCCTGCAATAGTTGTCCGCTTGAGTCGTCCCATTCAATGCTATGTCACCCTTGTGCCACTTACGTCTCGCCTTCCTATATTTTGTGCCCCTTTCCCTAGCAGCAGTTCTAGCTTGTAGAAATGTAGCATAAGATAAATGAGAAAATAATTAGAGTACAGGCAACCTGGTGTAAGTTTAATATGATGGCTAACATGACATTGAGGTGGGAAAAGAAATGGAGCGAAAAAGACAGAAAAAGGGGACACACCTCAAATAACATAGCCCCTTTAGAGTTTGATAGTTCTTTTTGCGGTTGATAATGGACATGTGAGGTCCGTGCTCTGGAGCTTAAGAGTTTGGCACTCCGTTCAGTAAACGGAAAGGAGCGCCGTCGGAGACTGACACTCGAGTGCACTCTTTATGCACCGAGCATTTCTCAAAGTGTGAGTGACTTCTTCACGCTCCATGATGTCACATCCACAAATAAAATGGCTGCACTGACCGAAACGCCGAGACGTAGGGTGCCCCCCGAACTGCTGGCCCTTTTTATTTGAATAGCGCTTAATCCAGTAGGTAAAAACAATTTGATTTGAAAGCCAAGACAGCAACTAGCGTTCCAGAAAAGGTTTGTTTGTGCATCTCGCCTGAAAACGAATACATCTATCAAACGGTAGCTTGCCAATAGAACAACGACAGAAAAGTTGTGGAGAGAAAAAGACATTCGAACCGTGGCCCTTTTTAGAATGCTTAGCCCAGCAAATAAAGATACTTCAATTAAAGAGCCGGAACCAGTTAACGTTGCGGAAAAGGTTTGTTCATACATCTCGCCTGAAAACGAATTGGCATGACATCTATTGAACGGCTGTGTGCCGGTATCGACATAGTAGATCGATGGATTCAGTCTTGTGTAGCAAGATGGAACCACGGGACATCTGACAAGTTTGACAGTTTTTGCGTCGACAAGCGGGTTCAGGAATGTTCTTTAATTTAAATCTGAACAATATGCATGGTCAATGAATAGCTCAGTCGAGGAACTTTCCGCATACATGCTCGAAAGAAGTCTTCAGACTTTTCACAAATATTAAAACAATCATATATAAACTTCCTAACGTCAGTCCTTTTTTTTTTAACTTCTGCGTTACAGAGGCCTTCATTAATTTATGTTCAAAATAATTTTGGCTTCTGCCACTCGTATCCATGAGATGATGGGTTCATCAGAACCGTGCTTTTGGAAGTGGCTCATGCGGCTCGTCTATAGTTTCGGTGTGTTGCACTCCCGTATCTATGCTCCATTTAGCTGCTGCGTTTGGAGTTTGAAAATTGGAGTGTCGGAGTAGGAGTAAACGAGTGCAAACTTAGCGCGCCCAATGAGGATTTAATTTCATATACTGTTAGCATATGCCTATTCCATTTTACAAAATGCTTTTTATTCTTGCTCTACTTCAGGAACAGTACGCGGTGGCACATGGAGGAAAGACGTGAACGACAAGGTAGTCTTCCCTGTGCAACGCATTGGCGGCAAGCCATCAACCGACGCCAAAGCCGTTCGGACGGTCTTCAAGGAGTACTTCTGGGATGAAGGCCAAGTCTCTTGGCAGTGGAAGTTACTGAAGTAATGGTATGTGTCATTTGTTAAGACAGTCTCTTCCAAGCTTTGCTACTTCACAATCCACGAAAAGGATGGCCCCCACATTTCTCTAATGCCATAAGATTTCCTTATTTTCCAATGTATAGGAATCTGACACATATTACAAGTAATACCGAGCATTTTTTTGATAGCTAATGGAATACAGTAACAGTAAATTAACAGAGCTTGGGTGGTTATGGATTCTGAGCTGAGATGTGTTCTTTGTTTTTATCCATACTTATCCAAACAAATTTTGGATAAGTATGTTGTGGTGTAGATTAATAAATAGGTGATGTTCTGCTGGAAATCTACATCCACTGATCTGTACCTTTTCCCTGCACTGAATGTAACTTACGAGAAAGTGTCTGGCAGTGGTTTCCCCAGGAATTAAAATTAGGGTGTGTGTCTGGGGGGAGAGAGAGGGAGGGAAAGGGGGGGAGGAGGGAGTTCAGCACACGGAGGCAATTATTTTTCTGTTTTCATGGGTGCCATCAGACAAACTAATATCCAATTCGTCTGGGCCCGCACCGTGGTAACCGGACAAAAGCTCACCTGACAAAAGCTCACCGGACAGAAGCTCACCGGACAAAAGCTCACCCGTTTTTTTCACAAACCCGGACAAAAGCTCACCTCTTTTTTTTTCGCTACCCGGGCAAAACACGGACTGAAATAAAATGTGGACGCAATGGACATTGCACCATATTTAGGTGAACTTGTGCCCCATCCCACGCAAGGGTTTACTACGGTTGATCGAATGCCATTCCGTCGAAACATGTTTTAGAGAACGGGCACGTTTTATTGAAGCACGGTTTAGAGAAAGCAGAGCCTCAGTTTAGAGATATGCCGTTTATCGAAATGGGGACGCTACTTAAAAAAGGCTTTTCTACTTCGCGCGTGTATTACTGGTGTATTAATCCAAACCTCCTGCTGTGCTTCTGCCGCTTCGCCGGCGGCAGTCTGCGGCGGCTCATTACAAAAATGTTAAATCACCTGACTTATCCATACACGCCGCTTCGCGGTGGCCGAATTCGCTAAAAGGAGGTTTATCGCCTTTTTCTCTGAACTTGGTTTCTCTATAAAACCAACACAAAATTTTTTCCTGGTGAGCTTTTGTCCGGGTCTTTTAAAAAATGGGTGAGCTTCTGTCCGGGATTCCGCACCGCACCCGTCCAGTGCACTAAACTCTTTCCACTTTATACACGAAAGGCTGGCGGGGAGAGAAGGACGCTTCCCTCTCGCCTATAGCCCTCCGTGTACGACCAACACCTCCTAGAGAAGAAGGCCAGAGCGCTCTGAGAGGTTACGTCACAATGGCGGAGGAAGGAAGTCCATGGCGCAACTACGTGAGAATACGCTATCGACGTGAAAAAAATGTCCCTTGACAAGCGGCGCGGTGGTGTTCGTTCATGCGCGTTTATCCGACATTAATATACGTTTTAAAGGCGCAGTCTTGTACAATTTATTATATATATAATATAAACGTATTATATAACGCGCTACCAAGGTTGAGAGTACCAAAATTATATTTATGAGTATTCCCGTAACCGCGGGACTACGTGCAGTTCCGCAGCACCCCACACTTTTCGACAGGACCGGCTGCGATGCTACTAATGCCACATGGCTCCGATTCTGGTAAATTTACGTTGTGTGTGAGCTGCTGACTGTCTGAAAAGGAACGCTGAGACAACTCGGAAGGGAAGCAAACCGAAAAGAAATCCAATCGTTGTCGCAGGGAGCGCACACCAGCAAGAGATGGGTCGACAACGTTAAGCCTTTCGTCGCCGCTGCTCTCGTGTGTGGTACTTTTGAGACTTGTTTCCCGTCGTATTTCTGTCATCACCGTAGTCTCGGGTAGTTTTTTTTTTTTTTTTTTTGTGTTCGCTTGATACTACGGCATTTACGTGCATTTGTGAAACAAGTCCTGCTACGGTTTGAGTGACGTGTGACAACTAGCCAACGAAGGCTCTGGTCGACTAATCGATAGACCTCTCTCTCGACAGAGAGAGGCTTCTTGGAGTTCGTGTTCAAATGTGTTCGTCACGGATATTGTGGGACGTATGGATACGATCGACAGGTGAGAAACAACTTATTTACGGGCTTTCTTGTTCATGTAGGACGCAAGTAAGATGCTGCAATCGTTTTTTTTTTAATCGCATGATAAATTGCAATTTTGTTCCTTGTCATTATTCGTATGCAGTTGCGTCGACATTTGTAAATATGCGCGCTAATCTAGTTTTCACTGGAAGATGAAAATCAAGTTTGTGTGATTATTGAAAGTGAGTTGTTTGTGGTTCTGTGTTTATTTATACTAAAGTTATTTTATTGCCTTTTCCCCGTTTATACTAGAATCTTAACTGTATTAAGGTGATAGTATTATTATATACAAAACAAGTTATGTTTTGTTCTAAGGCAGCTCGAGCCCATAGGGAGAAGTAAATTAGTAGACTAAGCAGTAAGTTTAGTACCCCTGCTACAGGGAAACGTTAATATATTTTCATTTAGTGATATAGGATTTAATCAGCTCGCGGTCTTGAGTGATTATACGAGCGCCGCAAGCGGATTTGTCGACCCTATAATGTCATTTGATCGGAATTACATTAATCTTGCCATGTGGCCGGGGTATGATGCAAGAATTCAGTGACTGCACGCGATAACGTCGCTTACATGATCGTGAGAAACGCTTGTCTTGCCTTGTCCGCGTTGACTATGTCTACCTGATTTTTAACTGTTCTGTTTTGCTGTTTCAAAATCACTGCGTGTCTCGCCATTTTGTCAAAGTATTTCTGTATAAAATATGCATTCCTACAACAATAATTGCATGACTCAATGTTTTCGACTTAAAACAATCACATTTTTCGATAGACGTCTTGTACGCATACCTCGTGCCATTTAGTACCGATTATTTAGCGGTGTAATATTTTGCTGGTGTAATAAAATGTTTTCTAGACCCGTTGCTATCTGCAGCTTTAATTTTAGCTAATATGACCCGCGTATGTGACTAAAAACGCGTTACGACGGTCGATCTACGCGCGTTGCATTCGCTTCGACGCGCGCCCCCGATGGCCTTCCTTTGCGACGTCACGAGAAGAGCACTACGGCCTTGTCTTCTAGGAGGTGTTGGTACGACGAACCGCACTGCATCGCGCGATACGGGTCCAGACGAATTGGCCATAAGGGGGGGTGTACACCCCCCCCCCCCCACCCCCCTAGGGGGTCGGTAGGGAAATCACGGGTGTCTTGTACTACTCAACAAGTAAACATGAAGAGAGCTCATATGGAGACTTCCTTTATTCTGGCGCAGCCACCACAACGACCTGTGAAGATATGGCTGCTTCCACGAGGGCCTTATGCGCGGCAAGCATGCCCAGCTGCCTGCTGGTACCCCTTGATATCGTCCGAGCAAGCCCCTCCATCATCAGGCCAAAGCCCCGACACTCATCAGGCTCCACCTCCCTGGCAGACTTGAGGCTGTTTACAGCTGCCTGCAGCAGTGCCGCCTTGTTTGTCGCCAGTTCCTCCGTGCTGTGACGGCGGCTCCTTTTGGCCGGTGCCTCAGGTGGTGGACTTTCGTCTTCGGACCTGTAGTCATCGGGCACGTGGCAGGAATCCTGCAGACAATTTGTGTTGCATCTTATCCTTTTCTTTCATTTGCAAGTGTTGAACTAAAGAGAACTTTCAGTGGATGTTATGTGCAGATTTTCACACAAGTGTTAAACAAAATATTGGACTTTTAGTGTATGTAACATGCAGTTTTTCACAAAAACAGTTTAACATGTGTAGTTAACAAGGCCATCATGATTCCACAAGGTACTAATTGCCGAAGTAAAACCTAAGGCATAGGGAGGGGCTCATACACTCAGTGAGACAAGATATCTCTGCAGTTGTTATGGAACACTGCTGCAATCCTCCCATATTTGGAGGTGCTGACATCAACAGTGATGGGTATTATAATAATCTTTTAAGTGCTTTTTTAAATATAATTTTCTCAATTTTTGTGTGAGGGCTATAGCATGCAGATCTGCAGCACCTTTTGGCAAATATATGGCCATATGTAATGAGTACTCCTCTCCGTCGTGGAGCTAAATATTTGGGCACCGTAGGCGTCATACAGTTTGGTCATGAACTCGATTTTTTAGCGATCCTGGGCCCCCGAAATATATGCTGCAAGCACCAACTTTTCTCGGTCAAGGGGGAAAAGTCCCCTCGGTTAAGGCACTCACCATATCCTCTTGGGAAACATGGACTGCTTCAGGCGCCTCGGCAGTCGACTCACTTGGAGCTTCCGGTGCACCACCGGACAAAAACTTCATTTTCTTGAAGTGCACCCATTTTGGGACATGGACATCGTCGGCCCCAGCACCAGAGCGTTGCGTGTCTTTTACCTTCCGGTTCTCTCTCTGGTACTGGGACCGGAGGTTCGTCCACTTGTTCTTTACTTTGTCAACTGCAATGTATTGAAACAAAATTATGACACCTTCACAAACAGCAGCACAATTTTGAGGTGTTGAATGCTCCAAAGTGTGTTGATGTCAAATCTCCGAAATTTATGCTAATGTGTTTACTCAGTCATTCTTGAATAAAACTGGTGTGTCTGCTGATCTAAAGAGATGCTTACTTCTGTGCAGTGGCGTAGTCGAGAATTATTTTCGGGGACGGGTTGGGATTGTTATGACTAAGGGGGCGGGGGGGGGGGGGAAGGGAAGGGAGGGAGGGAGATGGGGGGGGGGGAAGGGAGGGAGGGAGGTGGGGGGGGGGGCTTTGTCTCATCTTTGCTTGTAGTAGTCGATGTACTGTACAATTCACCGGTACGAACACGGCCGTCCCCAACCCCCCGGCTAGGTAGAGCAATTCGGTAGTCATCCAATATTTGTGTTCCTTTACTAAACAAGATTTTAAAGAAATATTTTCAGAAAAAGAAGGGGGGGGGGGGGGGGATTCCCTAAACCATCTCCCTGCCTTCGCCACTGCTTCCGCGAGCACCAAAAATGCGGCCGTCGTGCGGTAAGGATAGATCTATTGCTAAATTACCCAAGCATCAAGGAGAATACAGAAATTAGTGTTCCACGCGCACGCCTTCCCCGTATAAAGCATTTGAAGTAATAACCAAAATAAAGAGTTGACGAACGCGCGTGCAAGATGCAATTTGTTTTAGGCATTTGCATTAGAAAAGTTACTACCGCCGAGTCCAGCACATGCGGCGCGTGGAACACCAATCCCTGCGTTCTGCTCGATGCTTGGGTAATTTAGCAATAGGTCTATTGCGGCTCTGGATCTTTTTGATGATTTCTGACATCGGGAGCAAAAAGATAAACGAGTACTCACTCCTGTCGCCGAACCCCAAGGCGCCCGTGATGTCGGCGAAGGCCCGCTCCTTTAAGTTTTTTTTTATGGTAGTCTGGATGTCGGATATCCCACAGGAACCGGCGATCCTCGATCATTTGTATTAAGATACCTTCTAATTCAGAATCGAATTCTACACCATTCGCGGCCATCGTTCGTGCGGTGTGCGAGTAGGCTTTTCGCACAAAAAACGATTCTGGCCGTTGAAAACTTGAAATCCCACTGATCAGTGGTATCAGTGTCGATGGTCATTCCGTCGCGCCCGTGATCGATTATTTAATAAATTATTCGAAGAGAAAAATAGCCGTCTCCACTTCAACTATGTTTGTCGAAGCGTTTTCGCCCAAAGAGCGAAACACGAAAACCGTGTCGTCCGACTCCGTTTGTCTGTGTATTTTGAAGTGTTTTGTTGACAACTCCAGTCCCACTAGGAAACAAATTTCCTTGTCCCCGTGTTCTTCGTCGTGTCCGCCAGGTGGGACGGCGGACTCCGGCGGACTACGACAAACAGGCTGTCTGTCGATGTCTTTTGTCGCTCGGTGTCGTGTGTCGCTGTCGTTTGTCGTTGTCTGTCGTTCTAGTGGGACGCAGCCATAAGAGTCACGCAAAAGACACGGTGTTCGATGTAGACAGGGTGACTGTGGATACGACTCACTCATGCCCGAAGCCTATTTTCTTCAGACACATGTAAGCTTCGAACACATGACTCTCCTTTGCCGGATATATTTGCCGTGTGATCGCAGCTCGAACAACGCGTGTTTTATTAAAGCGATTCGGAGATATCTTTCTATGTTGCAGAAAGCGTGTCCACACCTTCTGATGTGAGAGCCGATGGTTTAACAGTACTGCATCCAAGAACGCCGCTACCACCAGCAACCCGAGGAGGGCGAAAGCGAAGCCGGAAGATCCCAGCACACGCAAGATTCGGCACCAGGAGAGGATCGCTATGGTAACCTGCGGAAACGAGGTGAAACTGTTGGCAACGTAACTCAGGACGGGTGTGGTGGCTCGTGAAACGCATTAGGTCAATTCTGGTGAGGAGTTTCTGATGTAGACACAACAAAGTAAGCATATGAGAGATCCGTCAAAGCCGTAGTAGGTCGTCCTAAGATCCGCAGGTGGTTCCGAGAAGGGAGACGAACGCTTCGGCACCAGACACTTTTTACTGTGACAACTGTAAAATTTCTGCGATGTAAGACAGTCAGTCAATGAACAAACACTGGGACGGTGAAAAGACAAGGCTCAATGAAAGAATAAAAACATTTAGATACAAGGAGATACACCACAGTTCTCCCACGCTCCCACCCAACTTCTCAAACTGAAGAAGATGCATGAAAACACACCAGGAAAAGAAAACCCCGTAATTAAGGAATAAGAAAAAAAAAGAAGAAGAAAACAAAAGATTGATATAAAAAAAAGCAAAAAGGGAGAACCACGAAGAAAAAAAACAAAGAAAAGAAAACCCGTTGACTAATAGCCCATTCAGACGGCCAGCATAAAGGTATACCATTAACATAGGTCTCCTTTCAATCGGCGAATCAGCCGGCGCTCTTGGATCGCGAACTGGTTCGCCGCTTGTCACAAATATCGCGTGAATGAGGTACAATTCAGCTCTGGCTTCAGCTGGTTAAGCTCAACCTTTTACAAATCAAAAGAAGGAGCAGCGATTGTCAAAAGTTCCGTGGCACTCCGATCATTGGCCCATTTAAGAAGTTTGTTTTACAAAAGAATAGCACTCTCGGATCTCTGTAGAACTCACTCGTAATTTATGTACACAGGTTAGGGTACTTTCATCCCAAAACCTAACAATCTGAACTACATGTCCTTCCAGCCTGTGCTCCAGCTGAATGTCACCATCACGTACAGAAGTCGAAGCGGAGCTACCAACATTCGTGGCATTCATAATCGAGAATACTGTGATCCGACTCTACTAGGGAGTGACTTTCCGTTGCAATGCAGTCAATGGAACGGTAACGCGTGCCCTTTCTCCGACTGAGCGCCGCCCATTGAAAGCTACGCGCGCGCTCTCCTCTCCTGGGAAATGCCGCAAGATGTTACCCCCGAGTATACACCTTTTCTACGTGGGCGCTGCCATCTTTAATTCTGGAACTTCCGGTATGCGTGAAAACATCGCTTTCTTCTCGCCTCGACAGTAGAACGTGTTAACATTTTAATTGCAACCGTCAGTCGTTCTTGTTATGACCCTTCTATACTTTTTTACTTGTTCAGGATTATAACCTCTTGCTTTTTGTTCGGAACCCATACCGGATAGGGGGACAACGTGGCTGGGTGCGAGGCTAAACGATAAAAGGTGTATAGCTTTCTCCTTCAAAAAGTGTAAATGAGCCCAAAGCTTACTCACAAGAGAGACAGCCAAAGCGGCGTTAGCCAAGAGACTCCCGTCAGAGGAATTTTCGACGGAGAGTGTAGACGTGTTCCCAGTGACCACGGAGCACTCGTTTACGAAGATCAGCAGAGCCGATCCCAACACGAAAATCTAGAAAGAAAAGCCGCAAAGACACGGAAGTCACGTTCGTGCTTATTGGTACAAATTCATTAGCGATGAAAGGCAAAGTGTGTATGCAACCTTGTATTGATCCAACATATTCAGGACCAGGCACGTAGCCAAGGGGGGGAGGGGGCCAGGGCCCCCCCCCCCCCCCCCCCCGAGCAAAATGAAGTATTTTGTGGGGGGGGCCCAAGGGGCCCGGCCCCCCCCCCCCCCCCCCCCCCGGCCCGAAATCCTTTATTTTGCTGGGCCTCCTCTCACCCTCCCCCTCATACAGCATTTTGTCATGGCAGGCACCCCCCCCCCCCCCTTCCCCCCCCCCCCTCCGAAACAAAATCTTGGCTACGTGCCTGTTGAGGACAAAGAAAGATCAAACACAAAAGAAAACGGAGACGAGTTCGCAAGAATACCAAGCTTAGTTGATTGCCGGCGAGCAATAAAATACGGAATAACAATGAACATGATGTCCGAAACAAGCAATAGAAAGCTGAATTTACGCGAAAAACCCCAAATCAACAACAAAATCACCATTTGTAGGAAATTCCCGAACGCTTTCCGTGTTCCTATAAAAAATATTTCCCAAAAAGTAAAAAAAAAACAAAAACAAAAAAAAAAAAAACGTATGTTTACGATTTTTTTGCAATACGAAATTAGAGCGCAGCTCTTGAGGTTTCAAAATCCTGACAGAGGTGATTCTGTAGAGCAGTGGTTCTCAAATGGGGGTCCGCGAAGGCATTTTAGGGATCCGCCAAGTCCTACCTCATCAGTCAAGCACGGCAATAAAAGCTGCGTTTTGTAAGGTCGAGAACAAATGTTTCCGCTTTAAGCGAGTTTTCTCATGTTTATGCCAATAAGAGAGGTCTACTTCATACTCGCACTTAGTTATTTCTATATATTAAATCATTATTATATTTAACCTATACATTTCCCCTTCTCTCACCACGAACGGGATCCTCCATCAGCTCCGCCGATTCACAAGGGGCCCGAGAAACGTCGATTGTTGAGAACCATTGCCGTAGAAAATAGAGGATATTATGAAGCCGCATTTTATGAAGGCGTGGCCTGTGACGTCACATGAAATCACAGATTCCCAGCTTAATTTAGCAGGAAAGTTAACGGCACGTGACCTCAACACTAATTCAGATTCCCCGCTAGATTTAGCGGAAAAATTGACGTCACGTGACCTCAGCACCAATTCAGTTTCCCCGCTAAATTTAGTGCGTAAAATAATGTCGCGTGACTTAATTGTCAAATGACCTATACACAAAATCGCTTACCCCGCTAAATTTAGCAGAAAAACTGAATCGGTGTTGAGGTCATGTGACGTAAGTTTTCCCGCTAAATTTAGCGGGGAAACTGGATGCGCAGTGTTGCATTATACGTAGGGTTCCGTGTTTTCGGTGCTTATTTTTCTTTACATTCGGGGCTATTTTTCGTTGATTGTTCATTCACAGATGGGGGATGTTACCATATGAGCTCATATGCTAAAAGCAAAGGCATATCTGGCGCGCTCTAAAAAACATGACGTTATATGCGTTATTTATTACAAATAAGGCACATAGAAGCAATTTCCGCAGAATCAAGCAGCGTTGCGGACAGTTCAGTGCGGTCGGTGCACGAATTGGACACAAAAAAAGTTATTTATAAAAGTTTCCTGTTTTGGAACTGCGTTTTTTCTTCTTCTAAGCAAGCGTCAATTTGATGTTTTCGGTTTTTACCGATTTCGGGAAAAAAACCTTCGGGGTTTTTTTTTCGGTTATTATCGGTATATAGCGAAAACACGGAACCCTAATTATAGGGCGTCTCAGACTAACGCACCAATTCAGTTTCTCCGCTAAATTTAGCTGGAAATTGAAGTACTGTATTCGTCTGTGATGTCCCGTAATGCAACGCGCGGTAACGCCGACGCCGACACCACTAAATGAGAAAACCGGCGCCTAAGAGCTGCGCTCTGAAAGCACAACCAACTAAACCTTTCGCACTCGCTGTGACTGCAGTGTGCCTCGGCTGTCAGGTTATGGCCGTAGATTAATCTGGGGCTTCGCGACACTAATGATAAATATCATTCAATATCCGAGAGTTTCGTGATTATAGGCGTGCGCGTTTACGAGGGAACCACCCTTTCGTTTTTGCGGTACATTTCGCCAATTTCACCGTGTAGGCAGAGTCGAGCAGCGTGCAGCATGGTGCTCCTTTGGGACGGGGCTTGAGTCGAACCAGCTGGGTCCGGCCGAAGACCACCAAGAGCACCAGTACGCTCCACTTGATCGACTGCGACGCCACGAGGATGTTATCCGAAAACGACGCCTGCGTGCAAGATTTGCATAAAGAAGATAGCATTTTCGCCACCATGAGAAACTACCCTGTGAGGACCAGATGTTTAGAAATGTTTGAAGGGTCAGATCGTTTCAAGTTAGAAGCATATTTTCAGCATATGCTGCAAACTTCCTGGCAAGAAAAGCTGTGATGTCAGCTTGACGACGTCAGGGAGCACTTACAAGGCGACAATGACAGCGGAACAAGAAAACACAAATACACAAGACAATGAGCATCCTTCCCTTTCTTACGGCAAATGATATCTTCAACGATAAGTGATATCTTCAACGGTAAAATGAGTACTAAATCTTCCCCTAGTATTACACGTTTCTCACACTCAACTAAGCATTGATGAGTCTCGTATGAATACTAACAGGTTGAACATTTGTTCTAAGGTAAAAAAAAAACAATTTAAAAATTTTATTAAAACATTTATCGAACAAATATTGTGAATTTATTGGTTTATAAACAATTTTTGTCCATTTCTCATGAAGCATTGTAGCATAATCGCACAAAAAATTATCTAGTTTGTTTGGTATGCTGGCACATGATATGTTACTGATTCATTTAAATATTTCGTTCGCCCAAGCCGGGGCCACAGTGCCAAAACATCATGCAAACGAAAGTCTGTACACAGATTTGAACGCGAGTCACCGTAAGATCCGTGCTTCGAATGCCTTCATGTGCCACTATGTTGCTGCAGAAAAATATTCGCCTGATTCGGGGCTAAGTCCCGGGACCTCCCTAGGACTAGTGGAGCGCCCCACCAATGAGTGCACCAGGAGCTGGCAGTCAGCAAAACAAATGGACGTTAACAGTTGTCACCCATTTGGACAATAGCCATCGCAAGATTTGATCGAGACTTATGGCAAATATGTGAGTGTCAAATGGTAAGAGGAATATTTTTAAGTATTGTCTCTTACGGTGGTGATTAAATAAGCGCCAATGAAGGGGCAAGCTGATGTTACGAGAAAACGTTTGTTTTGGGGGATATACATTTGGTCTTTCGTATTTTCACGACCTGCAGAAGCGTAGCCCTGGATGTTTGTGCTCTCAAATAGTTTTTCGCTCACACTTGAAATATATGCATTTATGATGGCCGCCTTCGTGCCCACAGTGTATTTCAGAAAATACTGGGCCAATCGCTCATGCAAAAAGTGCGCATGGCACAGAAAAAAAAAGGTTTGTGCCTAATTGGTTTTAGCTAAATGTGCGCCTATTTATAAAAACTAATAGCGTCCGAAGTCATAAGGTCCCTAGTTACTTTTGAGTGACTAAATTTTAATATGTAACTTCAAGGGGATGGTTTAAAATAGAAAATTTTCGGATATCATTCAGAGCTACTAAATTAGCGCTCTTTGCAAAAATATAGCTCACGAAAAACATTTTACAACGTAAAAAAAAAAAAAAAAAAACACATCTTGGGACCGTTTTTTTGTTTCCGTTTCCTATCAGAGTGTACCTCTGCGCATCCGCGCAAGTGGTTCCTCTCCACCGTGGCCACAGCGCGCATCTAATGGGCGCCACTCTGCATTCTTCGCATGACAGATGGGAACCCGAAATTCACAGCGGATTATCTCAATGTCATTCGAACAGCAGAGCGTTTCATTTCGCCGCTCTCGCAACATTCCCATCGCTCCTAGCGGGGATGCGAGGAGGTAGCTGCGCTCTTTGGCCACGGGTTTCTCACCCTCCATCGTATACACCAACTCATGTTTACAAACAAACCGGAGCGCGCCTAACGGGCGCCACCGGCGCCGCGCATGCGCGAAGGGGGTGTGGGCAAGAAGCTCGCCGTCGCCCATAGACAAACCATTGAAATGCGATGTTATCGGCGTTTGTGTAAGTCCCCCTGCCCTTTTTCGCGTTCGAATTGTTGATTCTACGTCTTCCTGGAAATGTCTGACTACTTGAGCGGCCTCAGCGAAATTAGCAAGGCTCGTTACACCGCAAAACTTCGCGTCAATAATGTAACATGCGGCGATTCATTCCGCGTGGACGCCGCAGAATGTACGCTAAAGCCTGATTCGCATGATGAGATTTCGCTCGCAATTTTCAGTCGCAACGTCGCTCGGGCTGCAAAAGCGTGAACCGTAGCTGAGATGGTCGACGTCGATATTGAAAATCTAAAGCAGAATCGGACCATGCCAATCAGGTCTAGCAAGTCGGTGATGGTCACTGGAAACAATGATTAACATCTCCTTGTATCTGCTGTTTACATCGAGCCTGCTTACCAACCTTCGAATTTAAGTCTTTTGAGGCGTGCACTTACTTCTCATCGCAAGTACCGGGCCAAGATTTGGTCTACGGGCCGGCGTCGTCTAAGAGAGCAGACGACAAGCAGAAACGTTTGAAAGAGCAGACGACAATTCGAACGATCAGGTGGCCGTTTGAACTTGAAGACGCACTGAACGTAGTCGGCAGGTGGTCCGCACAACTTGACGGTTTTCTGGCGTTCATGTTGGAACAAAACAAATAAATCTGATGACCACAAGTATCCGTGAATTCAACCCAAAGGGCTTCCCGCCCAAGTAATCGTTGTCCGACGGCGTCTGCTTTTCCTGTTTCACGGCACATATCCATATTCTCGGACGAACCGAGCACGTGAAAACTGACCTTCAAACCTTTCTCGACACTTTTGATGCGGCCCCAGTCGCGGCGTTTTGACGAGAAGGCAAGTTTTTGTCTCGTTCCTTTCAAAACAACGCAGGAATACACGTCTGGCATGGGGACTTCTGCCCACAGCTCCAGACCGGAAGTGCGACCGACGCGCCACCACCGCGCCGTGACGTAACAGAGATGAGTTCGCGCTGCCACCTTGGAATCACGTGACGCGGCCGCCATTGGGTTGCCTCAACTCGTCTCTCCGCTCTCTCTTTCGCGCCGTGGGGGATGCGTTGAATTCGTGTTTTTCGTTGCGTTTCGCCGTGTTTCTTGCTTTACTCCGCACACTGTCGTCAGATATTTATATTTCCCACGTAATTTCATTATATAATTACGTGTACAACTTCTGTAGTTAAATTTGTAAGAAGTTTTGACTATTTTTTACCGTCGGCGTACCGGTTACGCGTGAAGAGGCTATGTCGACACAGGAATCAGTGCTAGCGCTCACGCACATTGAGTACATACTCGTATATGACTCTAAGACAGCACGAGGGTTCAAAGGCCGATAACTTATGCTAACTAGGGTTTGCTTACTAGTAGTGGCGGAGCATTCGCAGTAGGAAACAGGAGGTAAGTATATATAACATCGCGCATTTAGAATGTTAAAAAAGGTGCTCAGCTTAAACAGCCACCTGTGTTTCCTAAAAGCATCGTGTTTTGTATTTATAACAGATGGAAAAACGTTGCTTTCGATTATATCAGGGAACTCGTGGTCAAGATAGGGAAGAAAGGTTTACTGCCACTTTTCGCAAAGGGCTTCTAGCCATCCAAGAGTTCTAAACGATAGGAGGCCATGCACGCGCTCACCGAAGGAGGAGAACCCATAGAAACAAGTTCTAATTTAAACGTTCTCGCGAGAGGCACTTGACTTCTGAGGACATTTAAACTTGTCTCGATCGTTCTAATGACCCCGGATACCGCAAGAGTGCGCCGTCTGTGCAGCGGATCCGAAACCCCCCAAAAGCACAGCGCATCCGAGCGTAGCGAATCATATCGGGGGCGTAATAGACGGATGGCAGATTCGGTGTTCCCCGGGTTTATCAAAATAATCGAGGCAAGAATTTTTTTTCTTTACGCTGTAAAATGCTGCGCGCGCCTTATATTTTTCTAGAGTTGGCTAATTCAGCCTTTTACGATGATGCCCAGAAAATCTCTATCTCAAAAAGATACCTTTAAACATTCTTACTTTAAAGTTAATCGTTCGAAAGTAATTAAGGTCTGATTTCTACTAAACGTTATAATTAGTTTAAACAAGCCCTTTGACAGAGACCACTTTGACATTGCCTGTTTAGCTGTATGGTTCGATTTTTTTGGATGAGCAATTTCGCCAGCGTTGTGAAAAATACCCCGTATACTGATTTTGATGCAACGCGACATTTATCAAATATTTACATTCTCATCGACATTTTTTTATACATTTTGAGTTAGCCACAGGCAGCTTGATGCCTCCTTATTGGTGCACTTATCTATTTCATATGTATAATGGTTCGGACAAAGTGAAAAAATTGAAAGTTAGGAGAGAGAAATGGTACCACCACAATTTATAAATTTGCGCCCTTCATCAATACTATCTGGGCTAACATTCCCACATTTTTATGCTAGATGCATATACGCTAACGAAAGGCATGATTTCATGGGTGCTGCGTGATATAATTCAGAAGGATACCTAAAACAAATGAGGAACGCGCAAGTAAACGTGACTTAATAGAGCCGATGAATAAATTATACCATTTATGATCTTATACAAAAATGCCAATCCACGGATCGTTCCAATGTTGCGCAACGTGTCCGATTTCATGACGTCCGAAATCATTTTGTAACTGTAGAAATAATTCGGCTGAATATAATGATCAAACAACGCGAATAAATTTACGTTGAACACGCTTAATTACGCCGCAATTAGTCACTGCAATACAGTTTCATACAGTTGTGGCGTTTTCGACACAACTACGGACCACTGTTGAAAGGAAAAGTAAGAAAAAAGGGTTTAGAAAAACTGCTTGTCATCGGCGTCTCTAACGGAAGTATAATTGTAGGTGCGTGATGATTGAAACTAATCGCAGTATCTATAAAAACTTCCAGATCACGGAGGACCTCAACACGAACTTAAATCGGTGAAATCTAATGTATACAGAAAATTCAAATTTTCACGCTTTCTAGAGGGTTACATAACTTTCGTTCAATAAATAGTTGTCTTAAAAAAAAAGAAGATTTTATTGTCATTGCTTTCAGGAATATCATCCGCACAATATCAACATTTTTAGACCTCCGCCGCACAAATAATTCTATTCTAAGCAAATCTAAACTTCTCAGATTGCACCTGCAAAACGCATAGCGTTTTCGTTGTTAATTCGGAAGCTCTGACTAAACAGCAGGCAAAGAGAACCACCTCAACTTTTTACTGCAGTCTCACTAAGATAACTTCGTTCTATGAAAGACAAGACTTACGGTATTGAAGGAAGCTCCATTGTTCGCCGATGACCTTTCTACGCACCATCAACCAGGTTGATCAAAACTGGGAAGAACTCAACATTCGCGACTCTAATGTTACCATGCCTGATATGACGTCACGACACGACCAGTCATGCATGCTTGCGAAATTTGACGGGAAGTTTCGTATTGATGTTTATAATTGATTTAAAGAATATTCGGTTGTCTTTTAATGAAATTCATATCACAAATGACTACATTTAGGCCCTCTCTACGTTACCAGTGCAAGAACTTAGTAAGTTCCAGATATCACCGGACAATTCCTCTAAGAATAGGCTATTTGAAAGACACTAAGCCGAAATAGAATCTATATCACGCTGAAGACATTCGCAATCTTCAACCACCTTAACATCCGTAAAGAACTTAATGCCATGAGCGAATAACAACAACTGCGTGTACTTAATACAAAAACCGAGATCATTCACAGAAACTAAAAACAATGAAGGACTGAGGATACTGCCTTGGGGAACACCAGAAGTAGAGAAAAAAGGAGTAGATAATCGACCAGATACGTGCACACAGCTCACTCGATGAGATAGATAGCTATCGAACAGACGACAGTACTTAGCAGACAGACCGTAACTAGAAAGTTTGCTCAACAGCAGACGATTGTTTTATAAAAAGCTTTGGTCGTATCGAAGTATACTACATCCGCTTGTACTTCGCTGTGTAGAGATGGTAGTACTTGACTCGGTAATGAGCGTATATGTTTGTTTCCGCAGAGCGGTTTTTCATAAAAGAATGTTGTTTTGGAATAATCTTCCGACAAAAATATGCATAGAGACAGGTGCGCAAAACAAGTTTAGATATTTCGACGATTTGCAGGGGTGGGAGACACGCCGAGAGTTGTTAACCAAGGATCGATCACCCGAAATGCAATTGAACGACAACAGAGCTTTTCCAAGTGGCAGCAAATGTTTCAGATTCAAGTGATAAGCTACATATATAGACGAAGACTGGACAGAGCAGTTGAGCAGAACATTTTACTATAAAACTTTGAATGTCATCCGCTCCCATAGATAACTTTGGTTTCTATTTTTAATTGCCTTCGAAACTTCAAGCTCACTACTCCATAGCACCATCTATTTCTTTTTTTTTTCAGATTCACTTATTGGAGCAGTAAGAAAATTTGTATAGTTTATATTGGAGCTTCGAGATAGGCCATATTCCTTACTAAAACAGGTATCAAAATGTCTCGCAAAAATATTAGCGACATCTACTAGGTCACCAACGTAATCCTCATTATCTCTCAACGTGATCGTAGTGACAATCTCTTTGTTGCTTTCTCTTACAAACTTCCACACACATTTCAACTACGTGCTCAATGAGTTTTCCGGAAAGTCAGCGTGCGGTTGCTTATCTTGGTGATACAACCGTTTCGCCAGTGCACGATATTGACTAAATGTCGTGCAGCAATTGGCATGTCCACTTTTTTGCAGAGACGATGATAATGTAATTTTCGCCTTAAGCAATGGCTTAGTTCCTTGGAAAACCAGGGGGATAGTCAACTTTTAAGATTACCTCCTTTGGCGTGAACAATTGCATGCTTTCCTGAACAATAGTAGAAAGTCTGTAAGTTGATGATTCATCAGTCTGATCAACATTCCAACTGCTCAGTTCATTGTTGCTGCAATGTTCATGTGATTTTATATTCCAGTGCTTCGTACAATATTTCGCCTGGTACCTTCTTTGATTTAAAGGGACCATGAAATGACTTTTTTACTTTTTCCAGATAACTTTTACATTAAACCGTCAATGTTCACTGAATGCCGAACAGGCATCCGTTTTCGTCTCGGTTTATTAACTTCTACACAAAAAATTAACGAAATATCGACTTTTTCTTGACCGCAAAAGAAGCCGTGACGTACGCTGCTTCCGGAACCGGAAGTTCTCTCGGCGGTAGGAGATAAGAGCGTTAGCGGCGGTGGCGGCGGCACCGAGTTGGGGTGCTCCGGTAGGTTTTACTGCGCCGATGTCACCGACGTATTTTCTGAATCGGCGCCTCTCATCGCCGCATCGCAGCTGAGCGAAATTCAATGAGATACGTTGCGCTACAGCGACAGCATGGGACTAGTCCCATACGCCGGTATGCCTGTTGGGAAGTGCAGCGAGTCTTCCGGTGAAGACTCCAGAAGTCAACCCAACTGTCATTGTTGGTAAAAGGCGGCCAGTGTCAGTCGTTTGCAAAGCGACGTAGATGGAAACAAATTGACGCGGCGTTTTTCGCGGTCTCGGAGATGCAGGAGCGAGCCGACGTTAAAAAAGATAAGTTTGAACTACGAGTGTCAGCAAGAGCCACGTAAATACCTGTTCACACTCGGAGCGGACCCGCGCGTTTGATGGAAGTGCTGTATTCGCGCTGTTGGTAAGCGCTTCGGGACCGATCGTTTACGATTGCAACTCGATACTGACGCGACACTCGGCAAAGAAAGGTTGGACCGGTATTGCACGTATACCTCCCACGAACTGTTACAGCTCGACAGTGACGTGCAGTCTGTCAGAATAAAAATGGCATACCAATAACAAAGAGTACATACCGTGTTACGAAGGTAATCCATACAGCGTTTATTTCAGCTCTATATCACACAAAACAAAAAGAGAGAATCGACGAGGGTCTCTTTTCGACGAGTGTTCGTCAACACTGCCTCGGAAAACAAGGGGAAGAGATTGACCTCACCTCTTAATCTAAAATTGAGGTCAGCGACCAAACTATAATACGGGAAGGGTCCACAAGGGTAGCACGGGCATATTCCATTCAGCACGCCAGCCGGTCGTAGGCAGGCAGACGGTCTTGCGACGAAGCAACGCTGCGCCGAGTCGGAGTGCCTGCTAGGCCTATATTCTGAGAACTTCGTCGGAGCGGGATTCGCGGCTGTTGTCGCTCTTCTCGGGTGTTTGTGGATCCAGCGTTCTTGTTCGTCGTGGTCTGTTTTAAGTACATTTTTTTTCTTGCTGCTTGAAGTCGGCACGCGCGAGATGAACACATAGAAAAATAAACGTTCAGTCAGTCAGAGTTTTGAGAGGAAGGAAACCAAAGGAAATAACCGTTCTAAGTCGGCCCTGCCCTACTGCGCACGCGCAGTAGTTGCTTCGTTTACCACACAATAGATGGCGCTTGGCTCTCAGCATTATCAAATTTGGCAATTTTCGCCACACATCTCTAATTATGCTACAAAATGTGGATCTGAATATTATTTAACAAAACTTTTAGGAAACATTCGCCGGCTATTTATTGTTTACGATCGCGGTGCTGGTGAGGTAGGCTCTTACCCAATAGGCGACCTGGATTTGGCTGACGTGCTCCATTTCCGCGCATGCATCGTAGTGAACAGGCGAAGGAAGGAAGGCGCAAAAGAGTCCAGTTTTCTTTTAAAAGTTCTATAGCAAATAATTTTTTTTTGGCTCCCTAGTTTTGTGTTTTTGTGTTTCTTTTCACACCTTTTACGACGTGCGGTGGATGAAATTCGATTTTAAAATCATTTCATGGTCCCTTTAATATGCAACAACAAAAACCAAAAACAAAACACGAAACTGGAATATATATTTTTTTTAAATATGAGAACAAACCCTAGGGCGCTTAAGTAGGGGCACAAAGACGGGAGCTGAACGCGGTAAATCCTAGGCGCTGACATTGGTGATCCCGAGAGAGAGAACGAGAAGGAGAGCGTCAGAAGGACAGAGAAAGAAAGCAAAAGAAAGGTTAGGCATGAGGAAGATACACAGAAAGGGGGGACGGACAACGAAGACTTCCATCTTCGTTGTCCGTCCCCCCTTTCTGTGTATCTTCCTCATGTCTAATTACAGTTACCAACACGCTCGTTTTGCACTTAAAGGTTAGGCGTGTTCGTTTTGCCGCGACGAGTTCGAGCGCATGCCAAAGTTCGAGCGCATGCCTGCTACGTAAGCTAGCCACAAAATAAGGTACAGACTTCACCAACGTTACTCGATAAACTCATTTAATAAACTCCCACATAAAGCGTGACCCTTCTCGTACCCCTTAGCCGCGCTAACGCTGTTCGAAGCGCCAACCTTCTTGTTTGCTGCTGCGCGTCTTGCAACAGCAGTTCAATACACGGCCGCTGTGGGAAAGAAGAATGACGCTTCAAACGGGTGGTCCTCATTTGAACCCGTTCGCATTTCTACCTTCGCGTTTTTACCTTCTCATTTCGACCCAGCGCAAAACAACTTTCGCGTTTCTCCCTTTCTCATTTAAACCGTTCTCAAAACAAACTTTCGGGTTTTGACCCTTCTCAAAATGACTTTTCTCATTTTAACCTTTCTCATTTCAAATTTTCTCAAAACATATTTTCTGGTTTTGACCACTGTCAGAAAGACTTTTCTCATTTTAACCTCTCTCATTTCGAACCCAAATTAATCCAACATCGTGATTTCACAATCTTTCTGCGGTAGTTGTGGAGAATTCGGGTAATTATTTGCCTTCGAGCCCTTGCCTGCGGCACCGGCGACCAAAAACGCGCCAGCGGCGCATCACGTGACCCTCTCCACGCGAATGCAAAGCACAATGAACTGGCGTTTTTATTTGACTGGGTCGCGAGTGAGCTCTGTTAACTTCTTCTTCGATCATTCTATGGTACCATGAGCACGCTGCATACGCCAACAACATAAATTACGACTCTTTGAGATGTGTGTAAACAGAAGCGGCTTCACAAAGCTTTTCAAAATATTGGCATTACCACAGTCCATACAGCTGACACAGTATTAAAATATAAAATCAATGAAAGGGCAGATGTAGTAATCAGTGTGGTGCTGCCCGCACGCGCGTCAAATTTTAATAAACTTCGCTTGGATTTTCGATTAACTGTTGCCACGGAGGCTTGCCAGCGTCGCTTTCCATATTCTGTTTACTGTTAGCAGAGTTTTAGTAGATCGTTCCCATGACTCCGATAACGATACCCGATACTCCGCCACCACCTCCCTTGGGCATGCATAGTATCGTTATCGGGGCTATCGGAACGATCTACTAAAACTCTCTAGTACCTTTTTTTGGAATCGTTAGTCTTCTTATTGCACCCACCCTCCTTGAAATTGTAATGCGTGATCAGTTTCAAACTGCATCACTATGCATACTTTTTTCTTTTCAGCGGTGTAATAACTTGTTATTACAGAGCTGTAAAATAAAGTGATGTATGATGCAGCCTGTGTCTCAGAGCAAACATACCTTGTTCAGGCTGGATAAATTCTTCCAAAAATGTTGACTTTCTTTGAAACATAAATTATCTTTCTCTTCGTTGTTTTTGCTATCTTGTCTCAGAGCACAACAGGGTGCCTGTCTCGATGGCTCCGTTTGCCACTCGAACCCGGTATTTGCCGCCTCAGCGAGCATTGTTTCGTTTGGTTCCCTATCCCGATTCGGATGTGACGATGCCTGATACAGTCTGGCAGACAAGCTGCCCGACCTCTTGGAGCTCGGGAAAACTTCTGCTGGTAAGTTGCCGGTACACGCCTGAGAGGCGCAACCCGAAAAGCTTGCACCCGCCAGCCTTTGACCACGCGAACGCCCTTGCCGAAGATATGGAAAAACTTTTTTTCAGGGAAAATGACCACCCGAATTGGTCATTACAAGCAATAACACACGACTAGCACAGTAATCCATCCGCTCCACACGACGACATCTTGACGACATACAGCGACAGGAGAGAAATGAAGTACCGAATCTGCGCTAGCGCTTTTGAAACCACGTCACCATGTGACCACGTAGTTACATCAACAGACTCGGGGTGGCACGCAGGCGTAAGGAAAATTGTTTCATGTGCTATGCAAGAGATGGCGCCGCTTAGCTTCATCTTCAACCTTCATCCTTTAACTGTTTTTCGTTCTTTCTATACCTCACTACGGTGTTCAAATTACAACGGGTTCAAATGAGAAAGGGTCGAAACGCGAAAGGTTAAAACGCGAAGGGCGTTTTGCGAATGGGTTCAGACGAGAAGGGATCAAATTAGAATTGGTTCAAATGAGACGGGTATAAATAAGGTTCCGCGTTTTCGGTTTCTATTATTTCAAAATTCGGCCTACTTTTTTCGGTGTTTATTTTAAAATTCAATTTTCGTTTTTTTTCGGTGTATATTTATGCCCAAAAGAGCTTATTGGCTTCTTTCGGTGAATTAAAATAAACACTAACGGACACCGGATCAGACGATTCTTGTAGCTTTGATATTTGTGATCACTCAAAGAATAACTGCAAAAATATATTGAAAAAGAAATCGTCATTTTATTTGGCAAATGTGTGCAATTGTAAAAGAAACAACAAAAAAAGACGGAAGTGCAAACAAGTCAGATATGAACCCTATGCCCAAAAACACATGGAACTTTAGCTTCTGTACATCGGGATTACGTGATCTTATTATAGTACACACACATGTACTTTCCCAGGTTTTCTTCGCTGATCCACACTTTTTCTTTTTTGTTAGTATGACCCTGAGTTTCGAGAATTCCCTCTCAACGCTAACACTGGACACTGGCAGGCTGAGGAGCTGAAGCGCTGCCGGTGTCAAAATTGGCCAATCAACCAGTTGTGACCGCCAAAAGAGACACGGTGCGACGTTTTGAAGCACAACACAACATGCAGAGCTTGCATCCAGTCTTCCTTACGAGTTTGAAAACAGGCTCGCACATGGCGAAGTCATGGGGCATTTCGCACTTCACGTTCCTATCAATGATGCGCACATTAAACCATAACGTCATGAAGGCATCCGTGTATCCCATGCATTCGGACACGTTTCGGTCGGCACTGTCGTTTTACTTTTTCGCCACGGCTCTGCTGTACGACTGAAAGGTCAAAGTGACCATTTCCGGTTAAAACTGAATTTTAGAAAATGAATTCGACGTACTTTTATCGGTTTTTATTGGTTTAAGTCGAAAATGGCGAACCTACAAACTGACCTTTTTCGGTTAAAACCGAATTTCTGAAAATGGATTCGGCGTACTTTTATCGGTTTCTATCGGTTTAAACCGAAAACTCTGAATCCTAGGTATAAATAAGAAAGGGTCGAAACGCGAAAGGTTAAAACGAGAAGGGCGTTTTGCGAATGGGTTAAAAAAAAAAGGGTTCAAATAAGAATGGGTTGTTTCGAGATACACCCCTTCAAACAGCAATTTCGAATCTAGGGGTTATGAGCCGAAACTGACGTGTGTCAACGCGCGTTTTTGAAGGGATCACGCTCTCAGTGGGAGTTCGCCAACTGAGTTAATCGAGCAACTTTGGACTTCACAGAAGATTTTTGCCGCTCATTTTGCGTATATTAAGGCGTCGCCAGCGATATGGACCTATCGGGACTACCATTTGTGACTTCTTGGACCAATAGAGTAATATAGTAAACGTAAAGAGAGGACACAGAAGCCGATTCGCGGCCCAGATAGTGCGTAATTAATGCCCTCCGCTACTTGGCGTTTTTCTGTAATTTGGTTAAAATTAGTTAGAACTCTCTTCGTGAGAAGTATTCATTGTTGAAATTGTTATGCTTTAGAATTATTTAGAGTACCTAATACGACTAAATAGTTTTAATTTAATACGTCACAAAAATCACGTGAGGAATGGCGCCTGCCACTGCCTGCCGTGTGCCTGCTTGCCTGCACGCCGTTGCCTCAGCATCATTCTGCATGGCCTTTGCTCGTCCGTGCGTCGTTAGTCCGTGCCGTACGTGCCGTCCATCTGTGCTTTCTGCTGCAGCGTGTTCGGTCGACTTTGCATCAAACAAGGTGACGCATGACTGCCCGCGTGCTCGCATGCTCGGCGTGAGTTTGTGGAACCGAGCGGCTTGAGCTTCTCGCGCTGTTGTTTCCGTCGGGCTGCAATCGTGTGTGCACCTTGATTTGCGATGAGATTTCTTTGAAAAGAGTCTTGACTTATGACTCTGCGAACGACGTTGTCCATGGATTTAAAGATGACGGTGATGAACGGTCTTTCAGATAGATCCTTGGTTGTTGTGTAGTGTTCTCTGGAATTTCCAGGAGGTAGGTTCAGCCACTTGCATACACTGTTGTGCACACTTCAACACTGTTTTCTGTTATCCGCAGTCTCCTCATTTCTCTCATTGCAAGAGCTTAACTGACCTCACAGTAAAGGCTTTGGTCTGTTTTCAGGGAGCTTCAAACGTAAGCTTGGCCAACCAACTTGGTGCGTCTGTAGATAAGCCATGTTTTTTTTTTTAAGTTGATAACGAATATATTTACTTTATCTTTGATGTTCCGCGCCTTATCAAAACAACCAGGAACAATCTGAAAGCACAAAAATTTTGCGTTGGAAATGAGGTCATTGAGTGGCCCCATATTGTTAAACTTTATCGTTCTACCCATGAGATGAGGTTGCGATTGGCTCCGAAACTTACTGAGAGACACATTTTTTAGAACCCTTTCAGTAACATGAAAGTAAAGCGTGCGCCGCACAGGTAATGAGTGCCTCAGTCTGTCTTGCAATCCTATTAATTGTTTATGCCGAGGAGTTTCCTGAGGCAGCCATGGCTCCAGACTACTTCTGCGATAGAATGAAAAGCCTTCTAAATAGCTCACAATCCAAGAAGACACGGCAGAAGTTGCGTCATGCCATTCTGAAAGGAGATTATGAGGTATTTGATTTCCTTCGCCTGCAACTCGGATCGATTTCAGCATGGAAGTTCGAAAGTAGGATGTAGTCACAAACCATCATAGGGTGGCACGTTACTATAAAGAGTGTCCTCATGCTCTGGGAGGAGCTTTCAAATAGCCATGACTTTAAGTTCTTACTTACACGAAGTCTGCAGCAAGACCCACTTGAGAACATTTTTGGAGCTATATGACGAATGCGGGGCTGCAATACGAACCCAAATGTGTATCAGTTCACCTCAGGACTGAAACAGATGGGGGCAAAGGAACTGCTCAAACTGTCGAACAATGGAAACTTAAAGGATGACAAGGCTGACCTCTTGAAGGAGTTGCCAATATTTTTGCATCGTAAAAGTTCAATTGCAGACAATGTGGAATGTCTTCCAATTGATAACTTCCCGCCACTCGAGCATATTTCTGAGCTGACATCAGAGATCAGGCTTATCATATTTGATGACTCGTCCACTTCTTACGTTAGGGGCTATTTCATCAAGCATTTCCTTGAACTGACAACCAACAGCTGTGGCTGTTCTCAGCCGCTGAGGGAAGAGTCTGACAGCTTGGCCAAGCCTCACCAGTACTCACTTGTGCTTAAAGCATATCATGTGCCTGGAAAGCTCCTCGGGAATCTAATATACCATCCCAGGCTGCCTTTCATTTCATTCAGCAACTAGAAAATCGCTTTCTTTCCGTAATAAAGAGCGTGGCGCATGTTTGAGGGGTGTGTGCCGTCTTGTATCGCACACTTTCAGGTCTGGGTAGTTTTGGCATTGCTCAGAGTGCCTCAAATGGTTTTTAAAAATGTTTTGCAGAATACGCTTGTGTTGGCGTGTTTGATTTCTTAATCGGAACCTGGACAAAGTTTGGTTACACTCTTCAGTTTCTGTAAAGCAACTAGACAAGTTTAACTGTCAATAGTGCATTAACAGAGGTGGTTGCCAAATCAGAAAGAGAAAGTGCGTATTAATTAAGCGGTGCAGCTTGCACTCGAAAAATTACTTTCCCTTATTTCCAGAAAATGTGTATCACGGCCCTTTTGCAAAAATATTTTTCTACAGAATTTCTATGGAAAATAGTTTATAGATGCTGTAGATATTATAAAGAAAATGTATCCATTTTTGTATCCACTGTCTATAGTTTTTATCCGCTTTTTTTTTTAGCCATACCTTCTTTCTGTTCAAATGTATTTCGAAGAATGTTTAGGAACGTTGAATATTCTCAGATTCCGAATAGAGTTCTCAGTGTCTGGTATTCGCTCACCCGCAGTGTGTGTCAGGCTATGCCGATTCGTATGTTTTATAATAGCCGGAAATTGGGAATCCGTACTCTTCGCTGTGTGCTTTGCACTCTTATTATACTCTTATGACTGGTAATTATAGCTATGTCTCCTTTATTTCTGGACTTACTTCCTGAGCCCGAGTCGGCGTGAAAGCGAATGGACTATTCAGCATGTTCCCTGTGGAACATTTTTGTTAACTTGGTTCCGCTAAAAATCCATTACGAAGTGTACGATATGCCGAACTCCTTCATATTCGTTTATTCTTGTGAGTATTAGTATATGTTTCTTATAAAACACAGAGCGTCTGAAGTAAATCATGTATATTTAAATGTGGTCCAATAAAACATTTTTGAACCACTTACTGTTGTTGACCCCAAATTGCTCCACTAGTGAGGAGTCAACGTGAAGGTTGTGTAACTTTAATGTTTTACAACTGAAAAAACAAACAACAAGATATACACATCTGTATCGTGAAGTAGTAATTTTGTTTTACACATTTTGCACGAATTATATCGTAAAAATTAAAATAAAACTGCGTCAACATTAAAAAAAAAAAAAAAAGAAACAGCAGCTCCGGGAGCCGAAGAGCTCCCGAGAGTGTAGCGAGGACCGACGCAAGAAAAGATGGGGAGAGAGAGAAGTAAAAGGGTACAGGAGAAAACCGGAGCAGAAATGCCAAAACCGAAACCGAAACTGACTTGCCCGGAACCGGAACTAGATCGTTAATGCCGCCCGCTAGGAGCGCTAGCTGTCACTCGTCAATCTGGGCCACTGGGGCCTATGGCAGTGTCCGCTCTTTACCTCGTGTACATTACTCTGTGTTGGACCGCCGATATCTGCGTCTATGCCTGGCCCTTCCGAAGCGGCCCGAATATTTCGAATGCATGGTACCTTTCCCCCTACACTATTATATTAACTCTAAATCTACATGTTGCTTTTATCTCGTTATATATTACTTTAAGCGATACACAAACGCTTAATAAATAACGGCCGACAGAAGTAGCAATTCGAGCAAAGTTTTGTGCTGTTATATATAGTACAAAAACGTACTAGCCATTCTAAAGCATTTTAAATACACACGTTGTTTAAGGCCTCTATTTCTGCTGGGGTGTGCGAAGGCAGAGGCTACAATTACGTGACTGATTTATCATCCTGGAAATAATAGCTACTTCCATGAACACATGCACTATACCCAACGTTTGCGCATGTGCTTGACGCTCGACAGGGCAGCTTCACTCTTTGTCTTTTTTTATGTGGCGCAGCAACGTTCGCACAGCGAAGATATTAGAGGGTTTTAGTAGACCGTTTTCGCTTTCTCGCTCCGCTCTATGGAAAGCTCTATGGAAAGCCAGCGCGCATGCGCGACCCGCCCTGGGATTTGAGCGTTAAGCGTCAGCTCCGCTTTCCTCGCCATTTTAGGAAGCGCGTTCCACTCTCAGTAAAGCTTCAGTAAATGGTGTTTTTCTGGAAGAGAATTCGAAATGGGTGTTCGCCACTTGAAAGCGTGTTTGGGAGCGCGCTTGACCGTTATGAACCTCGATGCACTAAGATGGCTGCGCAGAGTTTGTTTGAAAAGGCCCCCTCAAGAAAACGTTTCACGGCGATTGAGAACCTCTGGCTGATTCGGGAAATCGCTGGTCGCAAAGCTTTTCTCGGCCCCTGAACGGTGGGAACAGGTGCTGCCTTGTCTAAGCCTGCGGGATCGATTTTTCCATGCGAGCAGTTGGCAAACGGAGAGATATTTTTTAGGTTGCTGTAGGCAGCAACACAGTGCAAATTAGCGAAAGTGAGTGCTCCATTTATATCTCTACTTTTTTGTTTTCCACATGAAATAAGTTTCTTCTTCGTAAGATTCGGGTTGTGATAGGGTACCTTAGTGTTTATGTACACTGCCCGACACCATTAGCAAGAACAATCAGTATCCTGTTTTTATTTTTCACCTTCGAGGTGTAACTCCTGGGGTATCGCGGTGTTCGACGTGAGTTCATTGGGTGCCTCGTGGACACTTCATCATCGACAGATTGTTCGAGTGTTGGCTAACCCTATCCATGTTAATTTTACGCGGAACTGGTCAGAAAAAAAAGAAAAAAAAGTTCCCCATTCCAAAAATTGTGGCTCGCCGATGAGAGCGGAAAGAATAGAACGCTGTTTATTCTGTGACAGCGACATGTGGTAAACGGCTGGCGCTACCAAAAGCGCTTATCCCTTATATCTCAAGTTGGCTGTCTTTATTTTAAACTGTAAAGAAATGACGAAAATACGTAAAATTGTTTTTTATACTTGTTTTAACGAAAATAAGAGTTGAGGTTCTCAGATCAGGCAAGGACCAGCTAGCAAGCCACATCGTTTTATATTTCGGCCTAATCACATTTGTCAGACTGTCCTTTTAATGTGGCAGATGCACGCTCCACGTGATACGGTCTTGAGTAAAATGAAGGTGGCGTATATGTCAGTAAAAAATGGTATGCTTTCAGGTGTATAGAATTCCACCAAAACAATCTTATACTACCTTTCCGGCTAAAATTCCCCAACAGTACTCTGAATGAAAATGAAAAAAAGAGAGCACAAAACCCTACTATACCCTACGTTTGGGAGAGAAGATCACTTCCTTGATTGGTCAAATCTCACTGACTAATCTTGAGGACTAAGCACAGGTGAATTGTGGCACAGTCACCTTATTTTAGGTTCAGGTTTTCATAAAATGCTCCTTATCACGAAAATTACATATAATTCCAGCTTTCTAAAAATCTTCTCACATAGCGACGACTCCTGAGTAGGAAGGGAACCTCCGCCTTATATTTTCTCGGGCGAGGTCGTAAGTCTGATGCTACGAGTGTTGAAAACGTTTTGTCGGGAACGTTCAGGGATGACACAAGAAAATGGCGAGTTGTTTTTTGAAAAGCCGCGTTACACGAAGTTGGGGAGATCAATATTTCCCCACGATAATAGCTGAGGCGCAGAACTTAGCCCATTTGCATCTCATAAGTGCAAGGGTGATGTCTAATTTACCTGGGTTCTCCTGTTAAAGTAGCAACTTATAAGTCGGCTCAGGCCTGACCTTGAAGAAAGGACGACTGACACTGGTTCTTTGCCCTCCCACTCGAGCCGGCGGCAAAGTTCAATGCACTTTAAAAAGATCGGGCTGCTTTTCTCCCTGCCTCCAAATGCGGTGGCTTCTGCAAGAATTACGATCACTCCAGCGCAGGCCAAAAGAGGGGAGGGCAGGCACCCTGCTGACCTTGGCGACAGTTGCCATGGCTGGAGGGCGAGTGCGTCCATCTAGCTAGGACAGTCGCAGTAGTGCCAGTGTGCACGTTCTGTGTCAGGAACCCCTGGCACTTGTGCGCTCTTTGGAGCATCGACCACACGTGCGATCTTGGGCGAGTTACAGTGGCGGAAGGATTAGAAGGGCTGGTTGTGCTGTTGATGAATGGATGTCCCGTGACGATGCGGCAACTATGCTGCTGGAGTGACTGCAGCTCGTCGAACAGGTCGGTGGCGGGCAAGGATGCCATTGCTCCGTATCGTAGTTCGTTGCTTAGTAGGCAGAGGCGCAGCTTAGCGTTAATCGCTCTCAAGACATTGCCAGTTGCTAATCGCGTAGGCTACAATGAAATCTCTGAGAAGATTAGCACCGCAACGAGGTCTTGTTATTTGTCCGGTTCCAGCGCGAGCTTCTCACCTTCGATACCACTTCGGTGTCTCGGTTGCTTCGAGCGTAAACGCGAAACCAAAACACGGTAGAAATGAAAAAGCGCCTGCTAGAGGGTAGGATAAAACCAAGGATGGGGCAAAATACATGCAAATATGTATGAAATACAAATACAAAATACTTCGTCAAAAATGTATTTAATTACAAATATAATTACATTTCCAAAAAAGCATTTAAGTACAAGATACAAATACAACCAAATGTATTTGGTCTCCTCCAAATACTTTACAAATACATCCCTCAAAATTTGCGTCAGCGACTTCAGGGCACCTGCAGCGGGTTTCTGGGTATCTCATTTTAATTTTGCATCGCACACTCCGGAGTTAGTTTGGGAGGCTCTAGTAACGTAATAGAAATATAAAAAAAAAAGTAATCAGCTTGGACGTAATAGGTGAAAAAAAGTACAGAGATTCAAGCAGCTTTTTTTTGTCGATTACATTTTGGTATAGACCAACAAAGAACCGAGACGACTAGGACGTGCAGAACTATCCAGAGAATTTTTTATTGCTGCAACTCGCACCAGTTACGAAAATCTAGACGACCCGCGCATTTAGAATGTTTCAGGCAAAAATATGGATGGAAATCTGGCTGGAAAGCATCACAAGTTGTCACAGGCACTTATTTAGCCAGTCTGCCTGTGAACGTCGATTTCGTCACTATTCTTGCCCTGGACAAACACCGTAATCACAAAGTCACTAAATGCTTGTGCTTGATTGAGAGACACTGCAATCCGTGCAAAACGTAGTTTTCTTCCTGCTCTGGACACGTCTTAGGATGACCAAAATGAGTCGTGACAATAAATTTGAGGGATGTATTTTCGCCCACAGAATTTTATTTAATTACAATTGTATTTGAAATACCCACGTTTTAGTATTTAAATACACAGGTCAAACACATTACCCAATTTGTAATTAAATACAAATGCAAAATACACAAAGTATTTGAAATACGTAATTCAAATACTTGTACTTGAAATACTGCCCATCCCTGGATAAAACTATGGTTGGGTGTAGCTGGTTCATATCACGTAAAAGGTTAAAAGCGCGAACTAAAACACTGACGAAACGCACTTCAAAGACAGATGCCTCTCCTTGTCGTAAATGTTTCTTGCTTCGTCCTTGTTTCAGTTGGCACTTTTAAACTTTTACATAGAGGGCGGGAATCTAGACGAGACGCCCCACCGTGCTAGCTCTGCCATGCTAGAAGAATTCATCTCTAATTGATTGACGACGCAGCATTTTGTTTCGCGCCAAATCAGGGACGCGTAAAAGATGTCCTCAAAGAAGCGTCTTTTGCATCTTGTGCGAAACCAAAAATCTTGGCGTAGCTAAAAAGCTAGCCTTATTTTAGTCATCGGACAGCCCAATATTAGATGATTAGATCACGTGAGTAAAAATACTCTAGTAATGGCGAGTAATTTGAGCTGCCAACTACATGTTTCGGTAATAGTCAGAATGAGGTCGACTAAGATGTTTCGTTAATACAATCTCCAGAAGTGATGAAACTAGATGAAAGCCACTAACATGAGTTCGCAAAACGGTTGATAAGAGTGCATAGAGCTTATAATGCGGTGAAAGACCCCAAACTTTGAACGAACAACATGTGTTGAGTTCGCCTATACCTATCTTCTTCGTACAATCGAGCACAATCGAAGGCATGGTCACATACAACTGCAAACGTGCATAATAAAAACGCAAGTGACTGGAACTTTCCTTTACATTATATTTGTAGCGAAGATAGAACTCTTATAGAAACACGACGATCATGATGACGTTGCGTTTTTTTTTAAATGCATGAGTGGTCCCGTCAGGTCGTGACTTCGGCTGCGTTCGTACTTAAGGTGAAACGAAGCGCATCACACGAGCCAACACCAAATCGAGAATCATAGGAAGCATCTACCCTAAAGAACAAAAGCTCTCATATACGACTCCGATCATACAGCACTCCGCTTCATTGTTTTATGATTAAGTCCCGGGGGAAATGTGCCCGTAAATGATGCACAAAAAATAAGACCGATTTCTATTTGAGTCGGATAGATCTGGTTTCAACGATGACATGACTCATTTGGGCGTAAATTTGAATATTACTAAACTCCTCGACAACTTTTCTTGGCAATGCAGGGGAGGGGGTACAGACACGCGTTCCCTATCCCATTTTAAGCTCTGAATAAGGCTGTGCGTGGGCTCTCCTCAACTTCCACTGCATTGCCAAGAAAAGTTGTCACCGAGTATAGAACTTTATTTTTAAAAAATGCACGCCATTGGGTAGCTCCCGCTCCAATTATACGAGTCCGCCATTGTGGGGCGAGTACTTTGGGAATGTGTTGTACGCGAGGGTTTCTCCAACGTTTGGCGTGAAGCCAGCCCGGCTCGAATCAGAAACGAGTGCTGCCACGGCGCTCGGCGAGGAATCGGATCCAATCACACATTCCGTGCCCAAGGATGGATAGATGTTAATGGATATACCCATTGTAACGGGCGGTAGCTTGCGCCACCTAGCCAAAACGTTGCCACCGCCAATGTTGCTTGAGGGACTTTCGAAAAATGTTTCCATTCTTGTGTTCCGCTGCGTTCTTACCGATGATGGGTTAAGATAGTTGCTTCTAGTTAAACGTCATATCAGATTAGCGCTACACTATAAGAGTAATCTTCGCGACGGGCAATGATGAAACGTGCGCCGTTTTACCCGCTAAGCGCAGCTATAGTCACTATAGTTAGTCGGTGATTCGCTTTCCCGCGTTTTTATTGGCTACCGCCACAATTTCAATGGTTGCTCAACGATAATAATGTGCTCGAGACTGGCCACGCCTTGCATCCCTTAAGTTGTCAGCGACCAAGACTGGCCAAGTGGGCTACGGGTCCAGATCCGTTTGTGCAGTATGATCTGGGATAATTTTGGATTTCGAATAATACTGAATTAAATTGAATTGACGAAAACCGGTCTCCCGAATGAGACGACGACTTAAAGCGGTGTATTAGATCGTTCCGATAGTTCCGACAACGATAGCCGGTGCTCCGCTAACGCCCTCGCGCATACACTGTATCGTTACCGGGTATCGTTATCGTAGGAGTCGGAAAGCTCTACAAAAACTTCCTTTTGATGAATATGCATCTAGTGCAACGGTGCAAGCTAGTTGGACAGGAGTAACGGCAATAATCACTAAAGAGGCGGAACAGGGAGGGGGCAAAGGACAAGCACAAATCGCCAAACACAGATAGTTGATACCGCTTACCGCATGCGAGCGTTCCATCGCGGTCCATGCGTCAGGTGCCCCACACCGGAAAATGATAGCCCCCCCTCGGCGAATGCAGAGGACTCCAAGCGCCTGTTCAGAACTCTCAGTAATTTTTTTTTTCAAACAGGTGCTGGGAGTTATTTGCTGACGCTAGGCAACGATTATCTGAAATGGGTCTGAACGCGAGGTATTTAATTGGTTGTTTTATGTACATAAATAGTCGTGCTGACCTTTCGCCCGGGAATCTTTTGTAAGTCTTGATGAGAGTGATATATTTGGTTTGTGTATGTGTAACCCCATCACCCCTAGACTGTAATGTCTAAAGGCGTTCTAGGATCCGAGTTAATGAAAAAAATAATAAAATGGACACTATAATTTTTTTCGTTACCACTGTACGACGAGATTAATAAAGATGCTACAAAATTTAACACTCTCTTTATTTTACCGTGAAACGTTCTTCGGCCGAAATGTTGGGCATTTTGTGAAGCCCAGATAAAAGCGTGACCGCGAGGCTCGACACTGTTTCAACTTTGAACTTTATTTCAGCAACATTATGCCGAGGACACCGGACAAAAAGCTAACAGAAGCTAGCTTGACTGGGCCCGGTGCCCTTGCATGTACAGGGAACACGATCATATTTAAACAATCCTAAATATTTCTTAAAATATTTAAATCAAACAATTTAAAACGTTCCTATAAAATTTTAAAATCAGCGACACTAGAGAACAATTTGTTTCTCTTAATTTAACAACACAAAAAAGTACGCAATGTTTTCTTATTTATACAATGAATATCGATGCGGTTCATTACAATGTTGTTAAGCAATGTAGGTAGATTATGAGCAAGAGACTGCAGTGCATAATTTGTACGGAAATGGGGAACCTTCCAGAATTCTCTACGATGAACATCGAAGACTAATTCACGCTCAGTCAGGTTTGCTAGCTGTGACAAAAAAGCAATAAACTCCAAAGTTAAAAAGGCGTAAGAAAATAGCAAACGATAGTCATAAATACAAGAAAATTTCATGACAATGTAGCTCAAATATAATGGTTCAGCATTGATCATGTGACCCTGGGGGGTCACGTGATCACCCAGAAAAATTTTTCCGCTAGATTTAGCGGGGACTTTTTTCCGCTAGATTTAGCGGAGAAATTTTTTCGCTAGATTTAGCGGGGAAATTTTTCCACTAAGCGGGGAATTTTTCCCGCTAGACAGCGGGGAAATTTTTCCGCTAGATTTAGCAGGGAATTTTTTCCGCTAAATCTAGCGGGAAAACTTTTTGCGCTAGATTTAGCGGGGAAATTTTTTCGCTAAATCTAGCGGGGAAATTTTTCCGCTAGATTCACCGGGAAATTTTCCCGCTAGATTTAGCGGGGAAATTTTTCCGCTAAATTTAGCGGGGAATTTTTCCCGCTAGATTTTTTTTCCGCTAGATTTAGCGGGGAAATTTTTTAAATAAATTTGGCGGGGAATTTTTCCCGCTAGATTTAGCGGGGAAATTTTTCTGCTAAATCGCGGGGAAATCTTTCCGCTAGATTTAGCGGGGAAATTTTTTCGCTAGATTTAGCGGGGAATATTTTCCGCTAAATTTAGCGGGGAAATTTTTCCGCTAGATTTAGCGGGGAATTTTTTCCGCTAGATTTAGCGGAGAAATTTTTTCGCTAGATTTAGCGGGGAAATTTTTCCACAGCGGGGAATTTTTCCCGCTAGACTTAGCGGGGAAATATTTCCGCTAGATTTAGCAGGGAATTTTTTCCGCTAAATCTAGCGGGAAAACGTTTTGCGCTAGATTTAGCGGGGAAATTTTTCCGCTAGATTTAGCGGGGAAATTTTTCCGCTAGACAGCGGGGAATTTTTCCCGCTAGATTTTTCCGCTAGATTTAGCGGAGAAATTTTTCCGCTAGATTTAGCGGGGAAATTTTTCCACTAAATTTAGCGGGGAATTTTTCCCGCTAGATTTAGCGGGGAAATTTTTCCGCTAAATTTAGCGGGGAATTTTTTCTGCTAAATCTAGCGGGGAAAATTTTTACGCTAGATTTAGCGGAGAAATATTTCCGCTAAATCTAGCGGGGAAATTTTTCCGCTAGATTTAGCGGGGAAATTTACCCATAATGCACCGCGCGGTTACGCCGACGGCGACGGCGACGCCGACGCCGCTCAAGCCGGAAACGGGCCCCTAAGAGCTGCGCTCTAAAACAAAACTGGTGTAAAAGTGTATTAAAACTATCCATTTTACATTTCACAGAACGTATATTTAAATGCAAGATAGAGGTCATGTCATCTATTTTTGCGTGCTGCTTTGCTTCATCGGGCAACAAATTTTCCTGGTAACCTCTCATGGTGGTTAGGTTCGTTTGCGTCCCCCCAACTGCGCCCGAAACAACGTTTCTATCTTCGCTTCCGAAACGGCGTGACGAAGGGAGCGGACAGGTGGGAGAGGAGGAGGGAAGTGCACGATGCTGAATGGTTAAAGGGTAGATCACGTGACCAGGGCGTAGGCGAGGGGGAGCTTGACCACCTGTGCGCTCTGGAGAAAAAAAGCTCGCTCGTATAGACCTTTTCTGCAAGTGCGCCACCATCTTGAATTGACGTCACTTCCAGTATGGGCGAAAACATTGTTTTGCCTTTGCCACGCCAATAGAAGTCATTTAGGATGTAAGCGTAACCGTCACACTTTCTCATTTTGCCTCCCCTCTATTTGTTTTACTATTTCCAGGTTGAAACGTTGTATTATTTTTTCATCGCCCATACCGGACTACTAGGTTGCTGGGGACGAGAGACCAAAGAAAAGGTCTATAGAATGCTCTGGAAGATCGCCAGGTTTATCATTATCAGCCCGATTAGCGACAGTATCGCTTCATTTTAGGAACAACTATCAAGTGTACACATGATACGCGTTAAACTATATGATGAAGAGCGCCGTGAACGTAAGCGTCTGGTGTCCTCCTGGAAGCTCGGAGTGTCTCTAAACGTATTTGATGCCGGAACGGTTCACGGATGCAACAGAAATGCCTCGCAATTGGCCATCAATTTTTTGCCGAAGAAAAGTTGAATTTAATTATGTTTTTTTTTCTTCTTTTTTTTTTTTAAGTATAGTTATCAATAAATGTAATCAAATGTGGGAAGCTCACGTTGAAGTCGGGACAACCAGAAGTCCTCTGTGACGTTCTATTTCCGTCGGTGATAACAGAATATGTCTTTGAACACTTGGCGTGTGGGACATGGCTGTAGGGCCTGGTATCGACTCCTTTTTGGATACTTTGATTCTGTACTTGTTTTGAAGGAAAAAAATATTTTTGCAAAAACAATTTTATGCCTGGTACGTACCTTTACGGCGGTTCAGTCCACAGCGAGGGATGCGATGTTCAGGCAGTTACGCTGGTTGCGTTCAGAGTTAGAGACGCAATAGCAACAACAGAGTCGGTGGGACCAAACGACTAGATAAAATCGACGCTTCGCGTTTCTTTAACGAATAGTGACCGCCATTGTTGTGCGAACGCGCGAGACACGTGTCACGTGCGACTGCTGCCCCACCATTTGTTTCCAGGGGCCACTCGTCTCAGTGCTGCGACGCCATTCAATTTAATTAATTTTTTTTTCTCCAAGAGTGCGTAATAGAGATATTAAGATAGCGGAAAATGCTTCAGTAGCGCATTCAGAGAAGGCCCCTGGCCCCTACTACATTCAGGAAATTGGCGGACAGGAAAGTAACAAAAATATTTCAACAGAAAATAATGCATTCTATCTGAAAATAATACACTTCAATCGAGAAACAAAAATTGTTACAACACCTCTCTGGTTACAGGATCAATATGAATGCCTTGCTAGTATAAAAAAAAATTAATATAATTGAATAGTGCTGAAAGATCTCCGCCCGGTAGTATGTTCGAAGATGTCGCTCTGCACAAGAGCCGACACTTCGAGTTCTATATGTTCTTCCAAAAGACCGCACGAGAGAGGTGCATCGTGCGTTGGCATATTTGTCGTTACTTTTAAGAGTTACGCAAACGGGTGGAATGACTTTAGCCGGGCCGAATGTTGGCCGTACACAGCGTCACAAGCAATCCTGGAATAGGTTCTACACGCAACCATTTGCCGCGGTTGTTCCAGGAACTCTTTCGTTCCTCCTTTTTGCCAGTACATTAACTGCGCTCATTTTCTTTTGGGCTCCGCCATTTTGGTCCTTACTGCTCAGTGTGCGCAATCGGCTATCGTTAGGGATAGCGAATTCCTGATCTCTCGATACGTCGCCGGGAAACTCAGGCGATATTTGATCGTTCTGTCGCGGACAGGTTTAACGTTTTCGGAGTACAATAGACCATTTTCTGAAATCGCGGATGAAGCTTCAGCTAATTGGCAACGATGATTTTATTCACCAAGGTGGATGAAGGTTCGTTACCCTGCAGAGTGGCCAATTGTAGCTTCATTGCCGCCAATTTAGAGGTTGTAAACTTAAGCACGTGAAAGGACTTGACGATTCTTCATCTCTCTTTCTCTGTATATATATATCAGGGTGTCGAACCGGAACCGAACCGAACCCAAAACCCGAACCGAACCGGTATTTTCTCCGGAACTGAACCCGAACCCGAACCGTTATATTGTTATCGCGATGAACCCGAACCGGAACTGAACCGGAAAAAAAATAACGGTTACCGGCTCATGTCAAAACGGTTCGGCCACGCGCTGTTGACAATGAATGTGCTATCAATGCCATTTGTTTTTTAAGTGCCGTCAACTGACACACACCTCGCTTACATATTTTTCTTCTCCACTCAGTCTTAGGAATATAAACGCTGCATCCATGAATCTTGACAACCGCTGCATCCATGAATCTTGACAAACGCTGCATCCATGAATCTTGACATAGGAACCAGTATTGCGCTGGTTGCGGCTTGCACGGAAAAAAAAATAAAAAGGCTGCGCAAAAAAAAAAAAAAAATCGCATCACGGGATTTCATTTTCCTACAATCTCGTAAATCCTAAATGCCGCTTTGTGCTCATTTCATAACACGTTTCTAGAACGCGCGAGTTCTTGAAGCTTGCTTCCATCGGAATGAGAAAAGAAAAGGCTGTGGAGTTTGATAATAATGCATCCGGTTTCGTATAGGCACTTAGAAGCTAATATATTTGTGAGACAGCGAACTCTTCTATTTTAATATTTATCCTATTACGTCCTTCTGGCGTTGCGTTCGGTGAAGTGTTTTTCATATTCCGTATCTTGTTGAATGAAAACTTCTTTAAGGGTCTAATTTGAGTTACCGAAGGCTAGTTCAAATAAAGAAAGCTGTATTTTCTCCCCACTCTTCCTTCAATTGCTTACACGCCGAGGTGGCGGGATAGTTAGCGAGTTCTACTTGTAAGTGGGTTTGTAAGGAGGTCGCGGATTTTACAGCTACTGCGTCGGACCCAATTAGATGAAGTCCGAATGCGTAAACGTCGGTGAGGTAACCTTTGAGTGCACATAGAGAAACCATTCCCGGTAGAAATCCCTGAGCCTTACACTACGATGTATCCCGTTTCGTATGTGCTGATTTCAGATGTTTTATTTGTAATTTATTTTTATGTTGGAATTTGTCATTTATAATTTCCGAACCGGTTCGGGAACCGGTTCAACGCCCCGAACCGGTTCGCGAACCGGTTCGCGGATTGAATTAATCGAACCGGAACTGAACCGGAACAAAATAAATTTACCTGAACCTGAACCGTAACCGAACCCGTATTTTTTTCGGTTCGACACACTGATATATATATATATATATATATAAAGAGAAAATCTTTGGCCAAGTCTGTGAGGTGCAAACCAAAGAAAACTTAATGCTCATCTTGATTATTTAATCAAGTGCATCGACGAGTAGCATCGTTGCATTCGTACTATGAAATAACAATATTGTAGCTTAATTGTGTACACTGATATTATTGGTCCACACATACAAATATATAGCAGAAACAAATGAAAATAATTCAGTTGGTATGTCAAATTGTTGTCCTGTTTGTGTTTTATTTAAAGGTTTTCCACACAAAAACAAACAAACGAATTGTTGAAAAGATTCATACCTAAATTACCACACGATTTGAAAATATGGCTAGAGCGAGAGCTTGCAGCCTGTCACATGAATCATTTTGAAATAAATACAAATATCATGATAGTAATTATATAGTAATTTAAAAAACAAACGGACAAGTGAGATTTGACTCCTTTTAATTTTTTTTAATTTTTAAAATTTTTTTTGCAATAACATTTTTGACATTGTGTGTACAAAACACAATTTCGACAGCGCTAATGGTGTCTAAACACATTCATTTACTTAAATAATAAAAAAAATCGCAAAATCGCTCTGAGATTGTGTTTGATATATGTGAATCTTTCTTGAAAGTAAACATTTGGCAGAAATCTGCCTGGTTGGGTAAGAACAATTAGAAGAGGAGGGAGGAACGCCTTGTCCACACGCGAGAAGGAAACCAAATCATCGCACAGGCAGAACACCGTTTGGTTAAAGCTCGCATCCACGATTGTCAAGCCACGCTAAAGCGAAAAAGACTAGACCTCTTTTTTATTCGTCGGCAACTAGAACACCGCATCACAAGCCTATTTCCAGCACTTCAGTCTTTCGCCGACAGTGTCGCCTCCACTTCCGCAGACAAGCAACGAGTATCTCAGAGGGAGAAGCTTTTGAGACTGAAGAAGAAAGGCGAAGCAATGCACAGCACTGATTCCACTAGGTTTGTTACGAACCTCTCCTCCAGGCAACTATCTCCGTGCGAGGTCAGTGTGTTGGCGAAGGGTCACGGTTTCAACATGACCACGACAAAACCCCCTTTGCCAAAAATGGTTGCAAATATCGAGGACGGCATCTTGCACCTAGATCCAAGTGCCCGAGACCGAGTCCGGCAGAAGGTGATCGGCATCCTATCGAAACTTCCACGTCGTCAACAGCCTAACCTGCCACGGGAAGAGATAGCAGCTCTCCGGGAGCTTCGAGGAGACACAAACATCGTGATTCTACCCGCGGACAAAGGAAACTCGACTGTGGTCCTTGACCGGGATGCCTACGAGAACAAGATTCAGAACCTTCTTGACAGCTCTGCCTATGAAAAGATCAGGAAAGACCCGACATCACAAGTTCAGACAAAACTGAACAATATCCTTTCTGAAATTTTTAAGAAGTACCCTGACGCGCGGAGCCTTCATTTGCGGCTTCTGTGCAGGAATGGGTTTGCGCCCGGTTTCTACGGTCTTCCTAAGGTTCATAAGCCTAACGTCCCTCTCCGGCCGATCGTGGATTTCACAACCTCACCACTTCGGGGATTGTCGAACTACCTCCACAGCACTCTCTCTCCTCTCGTTGGAAACACAGCGACCTATGTGCGGAACACCGGGCACTTTGTGGAACAGGTTGCGCAACTAACGGTAAACGATGACGAAAGCCTGGTGTCGTTCGACGTCGTCTCGCTCTTCACCAGCGTGCCGGTTCCCCTGGCAGTCGCCACAACCAGAGCTGCCCTCGAGGGAGACAAGAAGCTGAGCGAACGGACCAGCCTTACGGTGGACGAACTGTGCCGCCTGCTAGAGTTCTGCCTGGGGAGCACCTACTTCAGCTTTAAAGGAGAATTCTTCAAGCAGACCAGCGGAACCGCAATGGGCGCATCCATCTCCGTCACCACGGCCAACCTGACAATGGAAGCCATTGAACATCGCGCGCTGGAGTCTTTCACTGCACGCCCTAAAGTGTTTTTACGGTATGTCGACGATTGCTTCTGCATTATGAAGAAATCAGAAGTGAACAACTTTTTGGCACACCTCAACTCCATCGAGCCAGCCATCCAGTTCACCGTTGAAACTGAAAAGAACGATGCCCTGCCGTTTCTTGACGTGCTGGTCAAAAGACAAAAAGATCAATTGGAATTCACGGTGTACAGGAAACCGACACACACTGGGCGCTATCTCCGATTTGACTCAAACCACCCTGCGAGCCACAAGGCGTCGGTCGTCCGGACACTCCTGTCCCGAGCGAAGACTATTTGCTCGTCGGAGGACTACAGAAAAAAGGAAGAAGAAACCATCATCTCTGACCTGCTAAATAACGGCTACACACGCAGTTTTATTCAGCGAATCGCTCGTCGTCAACGTAAATCTGATCGACGCCTAAGACCAATCGGCGAAACACGAGAAATCGCACATCCCCGCTCAACCACGCGCATCTGCGTCCCTTACATAAAGGAAACCAGCGAAGCGCTCGCGCGTGTGCTGGCAAAAGAAGGCATCCAGATGTCCCACAAACCAGTGTCAACGCTTGGACACCTGATGCCCCGGCCAAAAGATCGTCCCCCAAAGGAAAGAGCGCAAGGCGTTATTTACCAGATTCCTTGTGCGGACTGCCCTGCCACATACATCGGCGAAACCAAAAACTTTAAAGAAAGACTTCGCCAGCACAAAACCGACGTGCGAAAATTCGATCATGAGCGCAGCGCGGTTGCGGAACACAGTGACTCGAATGACCACCGCATTGACTTCGACGACACACGTATCCTCGACATTGAGACCAATTCCCGGCAAAGGCTCTTCGTCGAGTCATGGCACATTCAAACCACACCGCAAAACATCAATCGGTCGCTTGGCGCTTTACCGTCGGCTTACGTCAGCGGGCTCAGCCACATTACGATCGCGAAAACATCACGTCCACCGCCGTAAAAGAAGACCACTTGCTCCTCGCGCACACAGTCGCCCCTGAAGAAGAAACCAAGCAGGTTTCGAAACGTTGGGCTCCTTTTTATTTTTGGTTGGCGTTCCTCCCTCCTCTTCTAATTGTTCTTACCCAACCAGGCAGATTTCTGCCAAATGTTTACTTTCAAGTCTTTACGCCGGGACTTCGGAGAAGAGGCAGCAATTTTGGCGAAACGGTACGTGAACGTTTCTCGCTCCATCGCCATGTTTGAGACTCACTTAGATTTCACAAGCACTTGCCGGGACCTACACGTCGTACCCCGAAGCCTTTGCCTCAAACGCCTTGTCCACACGCGAGAAGGAAACCAAATCATCGCACAGGCAGAACACCGTTTGGTTAAAGCTCGCATCCACGATTGTCAAGCCACGCTAAAGCGAAAAAGACTAGACCTCTTTTTTATTCGTCGGCAACTAGAACACCGCATCACAAGCCTATTTCCAGCACTTCAGTCTTTCGCCGACAGTGTCGCCTCCACTTCCGCAGACAAGCAACGAGTATCTCAGAGGGAGAAGCTTTTGAGACTGAAGAAGAAAGGCGAAGCAATGCACAGCACTGATTCCACTAGGTTTGTTACGAACCTCTCCTCCAGGCAACTATCTCCGTGCGAGGTCAGTGTGTTGGCGAAGGGTCACGGTTTCAACATGACCACGACAAAACCCCCTTTGCCAAAAATGGTTGCAAATATCGAGGACGGCATCTTGCACCTAGATCCAAGTGCCCGAGACCGAGTCCGGCAGAAGGTGATCGGCATCCTATCGAAACTTCCACGTCGTCAACAGCCTAACCTGCCACGGGAAGAGATAGCAGCTCTCCGGGAGCTTCGAGGAGACACAAACATCGTGATTCTACCCGCGGACAAAGGAAACTCGACTGTGGTCCTTGACCGGGATGCCTACGAGAACAAGATTCAGAACCTTCTTGACAGCTCTGCCTATGAAAAGATCAGGAAAGACCCGACATCACAAGTTCAGACAAAACTGAACAATATCCTTTCTGAAATTTTTAAGAAGTACCCTGACGCGCGGAGCCTTCATTTGCGGCTTCTGTGCAGGAATGGGTTTGCGCCCGGTTTCTACGGTCTTCCTAAGGTTCATAAGCCTAACGTCCCTCTCCGGCCGATCGTGGATTTCACAACCTCACCACTTCGGGGATTGTCGAACTACCTCCACAGCACTCTCTCTCCTCTCGTTGGAAACACAGCGACCTATGTGCGGAACACCGGGCACTTTGTGGAACAGGTTGCGCAACTAACGGTAAACGATGACGAAAGCCTGGTGTCGTTCGACGTCGTCTCGCTCTTCACCAGCGTGCCGGTTCCCCTGGCAGTCGCCACAACCAGAGCTGCCCTCGAGGGAGACAAGAAGCTGAGCGAACGGACCAGCCTTACGGTGGACGAACTGTGCCGCCTGCTAGAGTTCTGCCTGGGGAGCACCTACTTCAGCTTTAAAGGAGAATTCTTCAAGCAGACCAGCGGAACCGCAATGGGCGCATCCATCTCCGTCACCACGGCCAACCTGACAATGGAAGCCATTGAACATCGCGCGCTGGAGTCTTTCACTGCACGCCCTAAAGTGTTTTTACGGTATGTCGACGATTGCTTCTGCATTATGAAGAAATCAGAAGTGAACAACTTTTTGGCACACCTCAACTCCATCGAGCCAGCCATCCAGTTCACCGTTGAAACTGAAAAGAACGATGCCCTGCCGTTTCTTGACGTGCTGGTCAAAAGACAAAAAGATCAATTGGAATTCACGGTGTACAGGAAACCGACACACACTGGGCGCTATCTCCGATTTGACTCAAACCACCCTGCGAGCCACAAGGCGTCGGTCGTCCGGACACTCCTGTCCCGAGCGAAGACTATTTGCTCGTCGGAGGACTACAGAAAAAAGGAAGAAGAAACCATCATCTCTGACCTGCTAAATAACGGCTACACACGCAGTTTTATTCAGCGAATCGCTCGTCGTCAACGTAAATCTGATCGACGCCTAAGACCAATCGGCGAAACACGAGAAATCGCACATCCCCGCTCAACCACGCGCATCTGCGTCCCTTACATAAAGGAAACCAGCGAAGCGCTCGCGCGTGTGCTGGCAAAAGAAGGCATCCAGATGTCCCACAAACCAGTGTCAACGCTTGGACACCTGATGCCCCGGCCAAAAGATCGTCCCCCAAAGGAAAGAGCGCAAGGCGTTATTTACCAGATTCCTTGTGCGGACTGCCCTGCCACATACATCGGCGAAACCAAAAACTTTAAAGAAAGACTTCGCCAGCACAAAACCGACGTGCGAAAATTCGATCATGAGCGCAGCGCGGTTGCGGAACACAGTGACTCGAATGACCACCGCATTGACTTCGACGACACACGTATCCTCGACATTGAGACCAATTCCCGGCAAAGGCTCTTCGTCGAGTCATGGCACATTCAAACCACACCGCAAAACATCAATCGGTCGCTTGGCGCTTTACCGTCGGCTTACGTCAGCGGGCTCAGCCACATTACGATCGCGAAAACATCACGTCCACCGCCGTAAAAGAAGACCACTTGCTCCTCGCGCACACAGTCGCCCCTGAAGAAGAAACCAAGCAGGTTTCGAAACGTTGGGCTCCTTTTTATTTTTGGTTGGCGTTCCTCCCTCCTCTTCTAAGTGAATCTTTCTTGTTTTAGCACCAGTAACCTCCAGGCATTTGTCCTCGAGTTGCACCTCCAGGTCTCTCCACTCCTCTCCCTTGTGTGTAGAAGAGTGATCTACACACTCAATGGAGTGTAAATCACTCTTCTGCACCCCATTGGCTCATGAACGCTTTGACCCATTGACTTTTCTCGTCGGGTCGGCCTGCGCCCGCAGAATAGGAGGAATGATGGGTAGCGGGTAAACTGAATCTATCTGTAGGTCACGTGATGTCAAATTTCCCGCTAAATCTAGCGGAGAAGCTAAATTTGCGAATAGGTAACGGGGCATGCCACGTCACGTCAATTTTGTTTTCGCTAAATTTAGCAGGGAAACTGATATTGTGTTGAGGCCACCTGACGCCCATTTTCCCACTAAATATAGTAGGAAACTGAATTTGTGTAGGTTACTAGACACGAAGTCGTGCGACGTCGATTTCCCGCCAAATTTATGAGGGAAACGGAATTGGTGTTGAGGTCAATCTTCCCGCTAAATCTAGTAAAAAATATTTTGCGGCAAAACTGATTTTTTTTTTGTATATAAGTCACCTGACATGAAGTCCATGTGACGTCATTTTCCCCGTTACACTTTGCGGAGAAATGTGCGGTTACGAATTTTGAGGCCTCACTTCACCTGAAAACCTAGCCTATAACTGTATTCCCGTGAAAAGAAAACAAAACAGATATCGCCGTATTCAGATACATAGGCTCCGTGGCCGCCATCGAGCCATTTAGAGGAAGCACATTGTTTGGGATCAGAAAAGCGTTCCAGCTGTCCTGCATGATTTTGCTTTCGAGTGCAGTCGTATTATAGGTGCTATTCCTATTTCAGGTGTTCTCGTTTATTACCTGCATATACAACTGGGATGGAGTGCCCACATTACAGAGTGTTGTCGACTGCTCGACCGGGGTGACGTGGTTAATGGTACACGTCTGCAATACAAATTGTGAGGAGGTGCGTAAACGCGCGGCAACACACCGCACATGTGCACTTGAGACCAATTGGCGTACGAGGCGACCGCCATTAAAGTGTAAATTCTCTCCGTGGTTTGAGTTGCCCCCTCCCTTAAATCTAGGCTTTCTCAACTAAGGCCGTGACGCTGGCAGTTGTTTGGGTTCTCAGTTTTAAAAACAACTATAAAAGGAAAGAGAAAGAGTGAGGGAGAGAGACGGACAGAACTGACAGTTATTTTCGCCTTGGCATTTATTCACGGAGGCAAGATTTGTTCGAGTAATAGCCGCACTGTTTATGAGGAACCCCTGAGGGTTCGGTTTACCGCGGAGCACGCAGATTGCCAATCACCTCTATCGACAGCATGAGTTCAGCTGTTTACAGGACGGCGATAAAGTCTTCGTGCGAAGATACCATCTGTGAAGATTGCATTTGTATGGACAATCGTGTTCTCGGTCTGTTTATTCCCCATCTTATTTATGCGCAACACAATAATTGGCTGTATATGTATGCTGTGGGAAAGTAGACGCAAGGGACGTATTCATGAATAGAGCGGCTATTATTCGAGTAAATACGGAACACTAAAAAATAATTTCATATCTTATAATGAAAATAGGCTTAATGTTTCTCGCGTTCGTTAAAAAAGTAGTGTACCCATGTCTCGGTAAAACTAAAGTCACTGTATCTGGGAAAGTATCGTCATTGTCTTTCCACCTGCAAGACAAACACAAACAAATACCAACATACAGACGACAAAGCCTCTCGGCGATTGGATCATCGCAGTCGGTTGCCATGGTGATCGCCATTTTTGACCCTTTCAAAGCTCGGAAGCTTCGAACGGGTCGTTAAAACCAGTCGAACCAAGATCGCTATGGAGCCTCACCGTACTGAATGCGTTCCTCGGCCAATATGAGCACCTTTCGCATTCTGCATCCGATAAACTTATCACTCATGATTATTTCCCCTGATCTCTTACAATTATGTTGCTCTGCCTGCGTGTTTTAAGACAGTAAAATTATTTTTCAATACTCCCAAGCACCGACGTGACGTGTGATGCCGCTTATCGTCGCACCACCATCACACGCAACGTCAGTGCTTGGAGGCAGTGAAAAATAATGTTTCTGTTTGGAAGCAGGCAAAAAGAGCAACATAATTGTAAGAGATTTGGGGAAATAAGCGTGAGTGATAAGTTTATTGCATGCACAGTGCGAAAGACGCTCATATTGGCCGAGGAACGCTTTCAGTACGGTGATGCTCCATAGCGATCTTGGTTCGACTGGTTGTAACAACCCTTTCGAAGCTTCGAAACTTTGGAAGGGTCCAAAATGGCGATCACCGTGGCAACCAATAGGGATGAGCCAATCACTTTGAGAAGTTTTGGATTTAGTATGTTGGTATTTGTTTGTGTCCGGCTAGCAGGTGAAAAAGGCAATGGCGATACTTTCCCAGATGCAGTGCCTTTAGGTAAAACTAATACGACACTTGAGTGATCAGTTTGTTTTTGTATCACAAAATTTCAGAAGATAACATAAATCTTGCATTTAATGAAGGCTTCTGATTTCTGAAACGGCATTAAGACAATGTACTATTTTCTTTAAGCATGTGTTTAATGTAAAGAGACTGTCTTTAATTGATTGTCATTTACATGATCTCTACGAACGAATTGCAATACGAAAAGTACCGATTCCTTCGATAGCGCCTGTGTAGAACAAACCTGCTGTAGGTCAAACTCCGGAAGAGTAGATATCGGCACAAATCAGTTTTCTCGAGAAGCTGACGAGTGTATATTAGGATAATGGAAGGAGAAGGAAAACCGCCCGAAATTATCTACAGTGGTCCAATTTTTTAATAATATCAAGCGAGAGTTGACCGCCGGGACGGTAAGCGCTATGCCGCGGAAAAATGCGGCGTCACGGGAGAGATTAAGCGCATGCGCACATAGCTCTTTCTGTTGCGAGCGTCGTCTGCTAGGCTATTTTGTGGACCGCACACAACCCTTTTTATCTTTTCATTATCTGCTGGCATAGCTAACCGCCTTTAAGCAAAGATCAGGGGCTTTTATCTGGACACTTGGCGGAAAAGTCGGCGAGAAATCTGGCGGCTATGATTGGCCGGCTCCAAGGTCAAGTGCGGCGTCGGCCAATCACGGACGCCAGATTTTTCGCCGGCTTTCTCGCCAAATGTCCAGAATAGGGCCCCTGAACAGCGCTTGCTTGCGTGATACTGCTCAGGCGTGGCATAAACCGCGCGTCATCTCCAGTTTAATTTACTTTTTTTGTTAATTTCATGTTTGCGTTTACTTTTGTGAACACCAACAAAAATGAAATATACGGTGACACGACAAACTGAATGCAACGATGCATTAAGGTATATACCGCAAACAATGCTACGAGGTATCAAAACCAATCCAGTGCTTTCACCCTGCAACGTGACATCGTACGTGCTTCCCCATGCAGTTGTACCCAACGGGAAGGCTACGTGACACACTTTTAGCGATGGACTGGCCAAGAGAACTCGTAGCGTCGGCTGAGCTACAACACAAAGTGAAACGGAGTATGGACAGGGTTTCCGCTTGCCCTTGGTGTTTTGTATTATCAACTGCGCTGTTGCTGTCGTCATCTAGCATATATGTAGCCAGGTGCGGGTAGTCACACTTCTCTTTGATCAGCTGGCGCGCGCACATTCAATGCCTATTTATGCCTCCTCGAGGGCCCATAAAAACACGGGAACGTGTTGTGAGAATGTCGATGGCCGGCATGACGCCAAGGGATATAGAAACAACAGTCGGAGTTACACATTTTAACATCAATGGGAGTTTGAACGGATTTCAAGAGGAGGGGCGAATGGGCAATGCACTTCAACATTGCAAGCGCCCTGCCCTTTTTTGCTACGGATCACGGGCTGTGTGCGATCAACGGAATAGCCTAGCAGACGACGTTTTCACCAGAAAGGGCTTTGTGCGCACGCGCTTAATCTTTCTCGTTTCGCCGCACACCTCCGCGGCAAGGCGCTGGCCGTCCCGGCGGTTGACGCTCGCTTGATATTATTAAAACAATTGGGCCACCGTACCTAACTTCCTAAAAGAGGATGAACCTCGTAGATTTTCCTCTTCAAAGGTATCACGCAAATACGATAGTGGTGAGTGTGATTACTTGAAATTCAGAAGCAGGACAAATTTAGGTATGACATATTTTCAGTTACAAAATAAGAAAATCCAAAATGACTGCTATGGAATAACGTCCAAGTGCATACGTGAAAATCTAATTCTACAAAATTAAGCAAAGTGAAAAATACGTACCAATACTTCCCAGACGAATGTTATGATACTCTAGGTGAACATGTCGAAACGGATAGTCATGAACGAGCATAAATCTAGAAATTAATAAATGTGAAAGCCGTAAATCCATCACAGATGACTAATTAATGGGTAATCAAACTTTAATAAATATTATATGAGCACATTTAATAAAAAAATTAACAGTTGTTATACACGAAACGTATTAACGTATATAAAGAGAGCACTTTGCTAAACACAATGTAGGGCCTAATCGATTTGCCCTAAACACCCCCCCCCCCCCAAAAAAAAAAAAAAAAATAAATAAAAAAGGAGCACACCATTTTTACGCCATTGAGTTTCCATACGGCTTCTGATATGTCTCTGAAAATTTTGGGTAATTTCCAGCTAAATATAAAAAAACTCCTTAACAGCAGAGTTGATCCCAAAAATTCGCAGGATAAAAACTTTAAAAATCGTCGATCGGGTTTTCAGGCTGACAGCGTCATGCGTACTAAGACAGCATGCAGAAACACGTCCTAAATAGCACTTTAAAGTGACCGGAAGCGTCTAATGACGTCATATTCAGGTACGTAAAATTGTGGCAAGACAAAATGCGGAAGCGCAATATATATCAGGAAGGTGCTTTTACTCGTAAATGTTTATTACGTGAAACGTACAGAGCACGACATTGTTAAGTTCACGAAACAAGCGTATATCTTTTCGCTTCGTATTTGGTACGCACAATTTCGAAAGTTCGTCAAAATTGAAGGCATCGTCGCACATCCAAAATATTTAGACGAGCCTGCTGCCTGTCAACTCAAGAGACACGTATTATTGAGCCCACTCCCATTCAGACAACGGCAATATCCGGCAAACATGTACTTGTCGCCCCGCAACCATTTTCGCCGACTTGTTTTCCGGCTGTGGGAGTTGCACCCTGCCCCACCACACGCTGACGTTGGGGGGAACGCGGGAAACGCTCCGCCATCTTATGGGATTACTTTTGTTCGCGAGTGGTGCGGCATCGCTGAAAACGCGCTTTCACAAAATGCTAGTGCATCCCAATGGCCGAAAATCCCCACGGGACGAGATAAACCAGCGAGAGTAAAGGATCGTTCACACAGTGGCGTTTGACTGCGTTCAGACTGCTTGCGTCTAGCTGTTGCTATGGCGATTTCTTATGACGAGCCAATAGGGACGGCGCTGTGTTGCACGACGGAACGCAGCGCAACGCAGTCGACGCAACAGTGTGAATGACCCTCGATTTTGAAAAATCGACAGGATAAATATTTTCCACTCCTTACACCAGACTGCACTCCGGCCACTGTCAAAATACCCAAAGCTTAGACGGGAAAGTGAAATTGTCGTTATTCTTATATTTTCCGCAAGAATATAAGGCTGCTCAATTTGTATTAACTGTTTTACTATCTCCAGCGAACAGGGTGCTTTAGCACCCACTATTACTCCAAAGCGTTTTGAGCAGCGTGACGCTACTCAAAGGAGGAGGGGAGAAGGATGAGGGGAGCAGGAGGGAGGGGGAGGAGGAAGGAGGCAGAGGAGGAGGAGATAAGGAGGAGCGAGGAGGAAGAAGGAAGGAGGAAGAAGGTGGAGGAGGGTGAAGCGAGGAGGAGAAGAGGAGGGGAGAAGGAAAAGGAGAGGAGGAGTGGAAGAGGAGGGGAAAGAAGAAGAGAGGAGAGGAGGCGGAGGAAGAGGAGGGGAGATGCCAGGTACCCGTTGTGCAGGCAAGTGATATCACCATTCCTAAATCACAGAGAGGTACGCATGAAAACGTAGCGTACTCGTTAGCCAACCGGCCATCTACATGAGTACGGGTCTCTGCTGTACCCATCGGTCTCTGTGGCACGTCAGACGATGTTGGTACACTGTGTGGTGTCTAGGCCGACAACGGCTTGCTTGTGGTAGCTCTGTATCTCTCGCCTACAGCACTCACAAATATTTCGTGCAAGACAAAAAAGAACTTTATACCAGTCACGCAGGAAAACATCCCAATGGCCCCGAGGGACGTGCACTCGCTGTTCTATTGTGCCATCTCGAGAGAGTACGCTCAAAACTGATGCTAAAGAAAAAAAACAAAAAAACAAAAAAACGTTGAGCAATTTTTGACAGAGCCGACAGCAAGTAGAATGACATCGGGAGTATCACGTGCCTCGTCAACGTGTTGACTTAACGCTGTCTCGTTCTCCTGCCTTGCTCTTGCTGTCCTGTTTCATGGCACCCGCAGAACTTAGATAGAGTAGAGCTTCCAGATGAGAGAAATATATCTCCTCTCTCCGGACAAGTGGTGCGCGAGAATACAACAATATTTATATATATATATATATATATATATATATATAACTGATAAGAATAAACCCTTAGTGAAAACAGCAACAACGGACGATTTAATCTTTGACGTTTCGGCCGGAGTCCGGCCTTCGTCCGGACGAAGGCTTCCGGACGAAGGCCGGACTCTGGCCGAAACGTCGAAGATTAAATCGTCCGTTGTTGCAGTTTTCACTAGGTTTTTTTTTCTCAGTTTTATATATATATATATATATATATATATATATATATATATATATATATATATATATATATATATATATATATATATATCTTTCCCAGATTGTTTAGCACGGTATATTGCAAAATCGAAATACCTCGAGGGAGGAGGAAGAGGGGAGGAGCACGGAAGGAGGAGGAGAGAGTACGGATGGGAAGGAGAGGCATACCCTCCTTCCATAACCTCCCCACCTCCTCGCCAAGAGCTGCGCTCTAATTCGGCGTTACAGGGAGCTGTAAATGTCTTTCATTTTTTATGATCTTTATTATCTCTAGCAAAAAAGAAGATAGCACCAACTGTATACTCCAAAGCGTTGTAGGTAGCGTGACGCTTAGCTAAAAGTATAATTGTTTGAACAATACGACTGACCGTCCCGTCCCGCCTTGACAACGATGAGCACACATAATAGTTTTCGACGCTTTTCATTCGCCAAACTCTTCCTGAGGTTTCTGATGCGTAAACAATTTAGGGTGTCCGGCCGCGACCATATTCCAGCTCCCCGCTTAATGCCATAGGGAGTTTTTGGTCAGTCTCGTACACGTTACTCCAAATAGGTAATCGATTGCGGTTGTAAGTACACTTGGTTAAAACATTAAATTACATTATTTTATTACTTATAAAGGAAAGTGCCGTTACTTGAAACAGAAGCCGCTACTTTTCCGATTTCAGATTTTCAAGCCGGAAGATATTTCGGCCCGTTTAAAACAGGCCCTTCGTGCTGTCCAATATTCGATTAAAATCGCCAAGCTAGAAACTACTTATGTTATTGGTCCGCCATTTGGGAAACCCTCCTCCCGTCGGATACTTGATTCGAGAGTTCCTTCATGCTTCTACAAACAAAGGGCTCCATCTTGAAAGGTGAGGGAAACTACGGCTAGCAAGTCGTCTGCTTCTTGCGCAGAAGTAGCGGTGACGTCAAAATGACGCGGAGTTCTGACTGTTTTTTTATTGAAAGGCTAGTGGGTAGACCGCAATGCTAGATCCCTTGAGGTCTACTTACTACTTTTTTTTTTTAAATTAGCCAATAAGAGCTCGGCGTTTTGACAGCATTGCAATCCCTGTGCAAGAAGCAGACGAACTGGCGTTCCGCATAGTGACGGTTACAAGTAATTTTAGTACTTCCAGGAGTAATCAGAGCACTGTCGTGATTACTTCCTAATAAACCTTACTAAAAAACTGTTTATAAACAGGATGATGGAGCAGGAAAATCAAACTAGATTTCTTGCTGGAAACCTGGAATCCAGTTTGGAGACATTCGTAAGCAAACTGGATTGTAGGTTTCCAGCAAGAAATCCAGCTAAATTTTCCTGTTCCATAATCCAGTTTAAGCTGGTTTTTTTTTTAGTGGGGAATGCATTTAAATTATTACCAAATCACTCTAAAAAAGTAATTGATCACGAGTAGTTTGGTTACTGGTAATGAATAGCGAACAAATCTGCGCCTCACCCAGCGTAGAATGGCGTCGCCCAGCATAGAATTGTATGGGAGCCCGGAGGTCGACGCCAAAAATCCGCCCAAAAACGTCGGCGAACCTCTTTCGTCCTTAGGCACTCCCCGCAGTAGATAGCTATTTTTTCTCGCTCATTGGGAGCTAAGCGCACCGCGAAGTTGACTTACACCACGAAACAGCACGGATGAAAGTTGCAGACGAGTAAAAAGAAGCGGTAATAACTACAGAGTGCAAAGCAGATGACTAAATGTTGCCGAAAATAACTGTCGAGAAAGACGAGTCAATACATCTGTTTTTTTTTTCTTATTTTATTTGCATTTTTGTTAGTTTTATTAGTAGAATAAAATAATCAATCACTGATAACTTGTGCAGAAAAAGAACGATTTGCTTCTAGCTTAGACACGTCGTATGCTATTGCCGAGGTCGAGGGAAGCGCCTATCGTGGCCTCCTGCGAACATATGTGCCTTCATCTATGGGCTGTGGCGCCTATCAGATGCCTTTCGTTAGCAGACAGACTCCGTAGGTAGGAATTTCGAAGGGGTGTTGAAACAAAATTCCAGCGCTCATTTTTTAGCTTGAAACAAATGGTGAACCGAAATTTGGATTTAAAAAAAATGCAGGAGTCCAAATCTCGTTACATCTCAAGTCTCCTTCTTTTTCTTCTACATGTCCGCACACAGCCTATCTCGGTGACGTCACACACCGATGACACTAAATCGCCTGGACCGGTTGCGGCATGCGTTCGCGCTTCTCGCGCACACGTGCAGACGGCTCCTGTCGTTGACAACACCCGAAGCAAATCATTGGTGCGAAGCCCGTTAAAGGGGTACTCCACCGATTTTTTGAGCTACCTCAACTAACTATATTTTCTGACTCCCCGGCCTTTACTCTCTCCGGTATGCTATTTAGAATCACGAAATTCATAATAAATATTGTGAAATCGGCAAATGAAAATGATGCAAAAACCAACATTCAAATATACGCGCGCTTTTCAGTGCCGTGACGTCAGTGGCAGGCAGGCTTGCAAGTCGAGCAAGCAGCCAAAAAATAGAAGATGCCAATCATTTGTTCCGTGCTGGAGCGCGGGTAGTGCAGCGAGCTTCCCAAGTATTCATTTGACACCATGAAACTGCTTCGAATCAGTTTAAAACAAAATCTACAGCCCAAACAGTGAACCCCTGCCTTCCACTGACGTCACTTTTTCGTTGTTGCCAGTAGAGACTTCGAGCTTGAAAAACACGGTGTGGACCAAAACTGTAAATTCATTAACTTCGCGAAAAAACAATATTTTGACCTAATATTCGGGATACTATTTTCGCGATGTTTGTTGGTTAGTTTAGCAAAATTTCAAGCAAATCGGAGACAATGAAAAAACCTGTGGAGTACCCCTTTAAGATTTCAACTGACGGACGCGAACATCACGTTCCTTCATTGATTTGAGCGAACGCTCGCGCTACAGAACCCAGGGATCCTGGGTTCAGTCCCTACTCCTGCCCGTTTCGATCTGGACCCCCCCTAATTATTCTTCGCTGATTTGTCTGCTGTATCGCTAGGACTACAGCGCCTTGGACGCCTCACCAGCGACAGGTGCCATCTTGTTTCGAAAGCCACCGACGTCACGTCAGCATCCCGTTGCGATTGGTTGCCGCTTTGCGGTTGGCCAAGGGGGGGGGGGGGGGGTAAATCAATCCTGAAGTGGTTGGCAAAAACGCGCCGCTCCAACCGTACGATAACAGCCGCTTTGCGGTTGAGAACGCGCGGATCCGCTTCGCGTTAGCGGATCCGTTTCCAGTGTGAACGCCCCAAACACTTTCGCGAACCGCGAAACGGCAACCAATCACAACGCGACGCTGACGTGACATCGGTGGCTTTCCTTTTTATTCTCTTCAAACATAACAACGCTTAGTAGTAGTAGTAGTACAAGATGGCACCTGTCGCTGCTGAGGCGTCTAAGGCGACATGTTGTCCTAGCGTTACAGCAGACAAATCAACGAAGAAACACGATGTTCACGTTCGTCACTTGTGTATTATTTGTTTATATAGTTTGTTTATTATTCCGGGTGCCACAGCCCGAAGCTGGCTGCCTTGTTATTCTCTGCCCGTAGAACGTCGGAACCCGCCCCTGATCGAGCGAAATGTCGCCTTTTGTACCCCCTAAGACAGTCGCGTAGACTATTGAAGGCTTTCGACACCGTGCATGACCACCACGAACCCAAATATAGACGTCGTGACTCTGATTTCGTAGCCAAGGCACTATCGCGGATCTGGCTGGGCACCTGCGCTTGCTCGACCTTTAGCTATTACTACTAACAAAAAAAAAAAAGGCACATACCCAAGAAATAAACCAGACAATGCAGAGGTAATCCATGCGGCGTTTATTTGAGCTTAATGTCAGACGAACTGTAGACTCGATGACGTGCGGGTGACTAGAGGAGAGTCCGCCACCAACGAAGCCACGACCGGCTAGCACCGGACACATTCCCCCGCACAAGTGTTCACAGCCCCGCTTATAACTCCGAAAATGATAAGAGCAAACAACGAGAGGAGAAAGAACTGGCCCTTTATCCCGAAAACAAGGTCAGCTATTCATGCGGGAAGGCTTTACTTCGAAGAAAAGGTCGGGAGCATCCTGTGCTGAGTCAGCAAGGCGCGTCTAGCTGCGCTTTGCTTGTGGGCGAAGTCGAGGGAATCACAGGCGAGGTTTGCGGGTCCATGCCTTTTTTTTTTTCGCTGCCTGAACTCGTGATACGTGCGCACATTCCGAAGAAATATCTCAGAGTGTCAAAAAAGCAAAATTTTGGCTTTGGATTGTGGATTGAAGCAGGTTTTGTATTGTAAAACAGGGTTGCCAAACGCAAGGATCAAAAGATCACGCGTGATCGCCGAGAAACCGCCAACCGCTTCTCGCCAACCGCCTCCCGGTGTGTCTGAACGGGGTCGCTCGCGAATCGCATCCGCAACCGCTTCGCGAGCGCGGATCCGCTTCCAGTGTCGATGCGCCATGAACGCTTGTAATGCTTTAAAGGATAGTTTTAATCATCAAGGATATCGAGCTGTTATATAGATTTATTTTGAAAACTTCTAAAGACACCAAGACAGTTTATATTGACTTTAAATAAAACCACCCCTTAGTTCTTTAAACTTATAAGGTAACTTCTCAGTTTGAAAGCAATAATACATGATACAAATTACTGTAAATATTTTTTGTCGCAGTATCTATGCTTTTTTTGTTGGTAAACATTGAAGAACAAGGCGAACGTAATCCCAATTAAGGTTACAGTGAAGAACTTTGATGGTATGTCAGTTTCTGAAATGCGACCATTTTCTTAGTGACAGACGTGGCAATTCGACAAAAATATCACATCAAAGATATTAAGATCATCAGCAAGCTATTTTACAACCGATTTTAATATCAAATTTCTGGTTATGAAAATGTGAAAAAAAAAAAAAAAAACAGAATCTGTTTTGTTGTTATTATTAACGCTTAGGTCGGAATTACTCGCCCGTGCTACCATTTTGGGCAACGCAATATTGGCGACATTGATGTGGTTATTGCGATTGCTAACAGAAAACGTATATTCTTGAAGATCAACATTGTAGGATGACTTTTCATTTAAGGATTCAATCAGAGAAATATGGCCTTCGCTGAAAAATTTTGATTTGGGGCACATGGCAGAGCAAAGGTACGGTAATTTAGCAGATACCTGGTAACTTCTAAGAATTTAGTGACTAAGTGGCGGGTAGCTGCTTTCGTTCTTAAGGACCTATTTACATTGAACATCAAGCTTAGAGTCGGAAACAAACGAGCTACTCTTCTGTCACTTGTAGTCAAAAATTGAAAGGCCTCCAGAATGGCAGCACCCCATGCTGCAGGTATATTTGTCGAAGTCTGTGTAGGGGGGGGGGGGGGGGGGGGCATCCTCCCCCCCCCCCCCCCCCCCCTTCCTTCCGTGTGTTCATGCTTCGGAGACACGGGCACATATATCGACATATATCACATTGTGCTTGTACGCGAATTGCAATTTTGAGAATGATGAAGCAATTTTAATAAAATGGGGAACGTCATGATATACACGCAAAATAAGTGTATGATATATCAACATAGCTTATTCAGAACAAAAATTTTAGTTTTCTGAGCTGCTTGCTACGAAAGTTGGTTGTTAACACACAAGCCGTCCTACAGGCAGATCTATGCTGGTCGGCTCATGCATTCACGCGCCGCTTCTGAAATATCTAACAAACTTCATCTGCCCCTCTAGCCCTTAGAACACGTGTTATGTTTATTAGAGAAATAAATAACCTCTGATTTATGCGCTATTACAGCTTTTCTACCCGACCGCGTTGATTCCTGCACGTCCGCAACCGCAGCACATTTCAACGGGGCGGGTGAAACACGAGCAGAAAAACACAGCTCGCTATGACAAAGGCCACACCAGCCTGAGGCTCGGTCCAGTACGAACGCGATGCTTCCGTGGAAGGTCCTTCTGCTGCTTCTGCTCGCCGTGGGGAGCCGTGTGTGGGCGGCCGATGACGATGTCGTAGTGCAAGTTGAAGGGAAAGGCGAAACGTTTAGCCTAACGCTGGCTGAAGTGAAAGATGCCTTGGACATCGCGTTGAAGGAGTTCGCCCGATTGGAACCGTACCCAAGTGAGTATACACCTTCTAATCAATCAACCAATGCATATATTAAGCGGCCAGTTAATCGATCAATCAATTTAGATTCAGTCCTAAATTTTGAAAAAAAAACCACTTTGCAGGTGTTTGTTACTTAGGCGAAAAATGCCGAGTCAGTAGGCCAAGCATGCATAGGCGGTGTCTGGCTGTCCATAGCAGATGGCTACTGCCAATGATCTCGATTCCTTCCGCAGCCCGGTACACAAAACTGAGAGTCAGTGGAAGACGATTATTGTTATGATGTATGCACCTTATCAGCGCTTGTCTTCCAGGTGAAAAATACCGAGTCTTTGGGTTCTGTATGCATGTGTGGATGTCTAATACTTTGTATAAGAGAACTTGGCACGCTCACAACACGTTCTGCATCGTAGCAAACAAAGCTACACGCATGGGAAGCAATTACTAGACTGGTCTATGGGTTAATTAGATCGTGTCCCAATGTCCGGTAGACTTGACCCAGGGAAGAAACAAAAGTAGAGAACGTTCTATGAAAATCGCCTTTTGTATTCTTTAGAAAAAGTAAAAAGAAAGTTTACAAATCACGTTTTACATGCACGGTTAGCAGCAGTTCCCTAAAAATATCATAGCGAAAGCAAAAAATAAAAAAAAAATAAAGAGAATTTAGAACGTGCGTTTTTATTTTCCTGTTTCTAGCAGAGATATACCCCTGAAGCGAAACGTAACAAATGGTCCCAGAATAAATGGTCCCAGAACAAATGTTCCTGAAACTAATGGTCCCAAGTACAAACTAGAAAAAAATGGTCCCAGATAAACATCGCCAATGTAGCTTCTGCGTTTTCGGATAAATCCGTTAAAATCCAATAACACTCACCGAATTTCGAGGCTGTTGGTAGCACGAACTCGAACCGTTTCTATATTTTTCTGGGGAGCTCAGAAGTGTTTTGCGCTACGGAAACCCAATGCACCTATAAAGGCATCGAGCTCTGCGTGTTATGTGTGCTACCACCACGCGTCATGGCGAGATAGAAGTAATTCGAGTTTCATGGCTTTAGCAGGAGAGGCACTCACTTGATCAAATGACGTTTTAGCGAACGCCCACGTTTCACCGAATGACACCTTAGCGAATAGTCGGAAGCCGCGAGGCGGCGTTTTCGGGTGGGCCAAATGGGTTCACATTTTTGTGATGAGCCGCCACAGACTGCAGCCGCGAAGTGGCGTAAGTGCAGCGCGGAAAAAAAAGGGGGGGGGGGGGGTGTTAACACGTACTCCCGTTATTCACTAAAACGTCGATTCGCTGAAATCTCGCTGATCGCTAGAACGTCATTTGCTCATGTGATATGGACCCGACTGGGGGTATTCATTTTTCGTTTCAAAAGAGCCCACTGATATCATATATATTGCAGTAAAGCCCCTTATATTTAAATAGTAATAGCTGCTATATTATCGTATAAGGTCACTAAATTAACAGTCAGAATCTAACTGTTGGATAGTATTCATTTCGAAAATATTCTTACGATCTTGAATAAAAGTAGGTTTAATACCCGTCCACCTCTTTCGAAGTAACCGGCTTCAAGATATAGACGAGATCCTTCATTCCACCATAACATCACTGATTGCATAATGGATGACGTACATTGCATGGTATTACCTAGTTTCAAAACAATCTTCTTACGGGACCATTTTTTCCTACCTTACACTTGGTACCATTAGTTCCGGGACAATTTGTTCCGGAACCATTTGTTCCGGGACCGTTAGTTCCGGGACCATTGGTTCCTACACCCACACTTGAAATATGCTTCGCATTAGCATGGTTTTGCCGGGGCTGTAAAAGCACACGGAAAGAGTAAGACAGTTCAAACGTTATGCATAAACACTCCCATATTACAAACCCCTTTTTTATTCAATCGAAAAGGACAAAACATGACGGTTAGACAAAGATATGCAAGTACTGTATTGTCTTCTTTTTTTGTCGTCCTTTTGAGACATGCAAATTTTGGTTAAATATGGTTACCTCAACTATGGGCATAATATTTTGAGGAACCTGTCCGCACAACCCACAATGTGTTGGCATCAACAGCGTGCTGTCGCCGACAGTTGTATCCAACAATACAGGGCCATGTATTCCCCCGGGAGTTTCTTATATCTGAAAGCACCAACAAAGAAAAAACAGACAGACAGTTTCGAATCGTGAATCAAGCAAAATCCCATAAAAGGCCTCGACTCGAGCGTTTTACCCAACTTTCTGGCGCGTTTTATCTTCACGAGAGGTTGTGTAAATCTAACGTTCATTAAAGCGTGCACACATGCCAGCTGATTCATGCAGTTATAAACATCTTTATACTTACTCGCCGTTTATTCTTTCACACGCCGTTTATAAGCAAAGCCGGAGTTTGCCGGCTGTGCTTATAATCTTGTGTCGCCCAGACACCAGATTCGCCCGAGGCGTAGCATCTGCGCATGCGCAGTGACCACAGCAGCGCCATCGAAGAGGCGTGACGTCATAGAGTTGATTTGGTCTATAACCACGTTGTCACAAAGCCCATCACGCCGCGGGAAAAGTGTATCACCAAGGCGCTCGTTGTCTTCTTACGTTTCTTTTAACGGGCTGAACCAACCACGCACAAATAATGCGCCGTAATACTGCGCTCTTTTTTTCTTTTTTCTGCGATTGGATTAGCTGGTAGTAGCAAACGCAGAAACCACGAGCGCGTTGACGATGCCATTTTGCCACCGCTTAAAATTTTCCATCGAATTGTATCCTTGCTAGCGGTCAAACTTAATGTGAATCGGAGTGTACTTACCGGCTCAAGCCACAACCTCATTTGCCGAGGAGCGAGAAGATGTGCTGCGCTTTTCAAGCTATTATATGCCTACACAGAGGGCAAGTTCGTCTGCTTCGTGCACAGGGGTTGCGATGATGTCAGAACGCTAAACGTTTAGTGCATGATTGAAAACAAAAAGAAGATAGTGGGGTAGACCTTGAGGCATATAGCATCGAGGTCTGCCCACTATCCTTCTAATCGAGGCAAATCAGAGCTCGGTAGCGTTCTGACGTCACGGCAACCCCCTGCGGAAAAAGCAGACGACTCGCTCTCCGCAAAGGACCCGAGAAGGCGTGCCGACGGTGACAAGGCAACGAAGCCTGGAGGAACTTTCTTACTAACGTTCGCGCGAGGAGTGACAGGGCCATGTTTATTTAACTGCGCGAACGAACGACGCAGCGCTGCCGTCGGACGGTCCGCGATACTCGCCGTCCCTGAGGCACCAGAGGAACCGACCGGTGCACCCGGACGCCCTGCTGTTGGACGCAGCTCAGCGAAGCTACGAGGACACCCTGCTCCAGCTCATTCGGAGGTGAGGAATACCTGGTGCAGATGTATAAAGCACTGGCTAAACTTTTGAGCTCGCCTAAGTTGATCATGCATGAACTTTCAGAAACTGTTGATTTATAGGGTCTATAGTGGGTGACAGGTTAAGGATTGAGGGGAAACTCCTCCTACCTCTTTCTACTTTAGCAGATCGAAAACGGGAGAGGAGGCGTCATCCTCCGGAGCGTTCGCTCTGCTGGAGCGGAAATAGGGGAGACGGGCTTCCCCTGAACTGTTAACTTGTCACCGTCTATACAGTACATAAAATTGAGACTTTAGAAATATCACTTACAAACCCCGTTTTCACAGAGCACCTTCCTGTTCGGGAGCCTGTTGAACATACAGTGAGCGCCAGTGAGCGCTAGTAAAAAAAAAAGCGCCTTGTTTTGGAAGGTCAAAATACAGCTGAGAAGATTATTGGTTTGTCATATTATGGCACCGTCTCACCATGCTCGGGGTAATTTAAGGAATGGGTGCTGAGAAAAATTAAAAAAAAAATGCTTTGTTGATTCACGTTGTAAGAGAAGGCTTAAACATGAAATGTTGGGAGAAAACTGTTTATGTTGAAAAATAAAAGAACAGCGTAACTTCTGCGGTGTAAACAGCGGTCGTGCTTTATTCGACCGCACAATGAAGTTTAGTTTGGCAGGTAGCACCATTTTATGCTAAAATCTCGGATATCTGAAACGGTGCACTACATCATTCATTGCAACCCGAACTTGTACTGAAACGTCCGTGTACCTTGTAAAACTCTGACCCAGTGCTCTTTTCCAAGAGTTCGGTGGCATCTCCTGCCAGAAGTTGCCCTACTAGGCCACCAGCCGTGCTGTCTACCAACTCACTGAGGCGCCTCCTGCTCAGTGCCTGCGCTACCCTCAGTCTACACTGAGGGCAATGAGCTCTGTTCAAAGCGTTCAGGGAGCATAAAGGAGCCGTGCAACAATTTATGGCCTTGGGTTGAACAAGTCTTGGAAGTGCTTTTTGTCACGTCTAAAGAACTAAGATACCAATATTGTCTGCGTTTTATAGCTCTTTAAAATATTCTCAAAGGTTAAAATTTCGCGCGCCTCCCAAGCAATCTCACAAGCCCGCGCTGCTTTCCGCGTTCCGTCACGTGCGTGGTGGAACGTGATAATGATCTAATTATCGCGTTCCGCCACTGCTACCTTTGAGCCTGCTTCACGAGTGGTGAATTCGCTGCGGCCCCGAGTTTCCCACGAGCTTCAAGTCGTTCTAAAAAGAGTTGATTTAGTGGTTTTCGAGGACGCTGTCTGAGTTTTCAATTGGAACCATATGTTTATTTTCACTAAGTAAAAGTTAATTAAGGAATTTTAGTTAATTAGCCGACTTATCGCAAAGATTAGCCACCCACATAATGTCCCCCTGGCCGTATAACTCACCTGTACAAACCGTATTAGTGCATCTTTTACGAATTTTCTTGTAATAAATCTGTTAAAAAAATCTCCCTTAAATTTGTGTTAACGCGCCTCCGAGGGGAGAAAATGGTCAGGTAAATACAGGGTGTCACAAAAGAAAATTTACACGGTCTTTTTTACTGCAAAAATAAACTAGACATCGCCAAACGCTCATTCTCCGCCCAAAGGTAGAGCTAGAGGTCACAACCAGATGCCAAAGTTTCAGCCCGATCCGATAACTTAATCAAAAGTTATTAGTGATTTTCTGAAGATTTCAATGGGAAAATGGCGGCCGACGGAGTTTTCAAACACATGGGGCTCTATGGCACCAGAAACCGAAAACGGGCAAAAATGGGCCCCATTTTCCCAATGAAATTTTCAGAAAATCACTAATAACTTTTGATTAAGTTGTCGGATCGGGCTGAAACTTTAGCGTCTGGTTGTGACCTCTAGCTCTACCTTTGGGCGGAGAATGAGCGTTTGGCGATGCCTAGTTTATTTTTGCGGTAAAAAAGACCGTGGAAATTTTTTTTTTGTGACACCCTGTATTCCATTCTGCAAAAACTATCAAATTGTAAGTTTATTGCAATCGCGTCACAGGACTCGTCGATCACATAGCCGTATAAAAAGTTTGCAGACATTGGCAGGTTTTTCCGGATGGTACTCGGAACTACACTGATGTCAGCAGGTCATCTTTCACAATAAAGTGAACCGACCACAGCTCGGAGTAAAATTGTCATGTCACGTGCAAGCCTACCTTCAATAAAGATACATGAGGTGTAGCCGTAAAAGCGCACGAGTTGAACATAGTTGTCCTGTGCTTGTCTTCCGTATTTTTATTCTTTCGATTTTAAGTATGAGGTGCATTTCTCCTAAGACAGAGTTATAACTATACAAAGGGTGGGCTGATAGCATAGTAAGCACAAACTAGCAAACGTCTCACAAAAAAAAAAAAAAAGTGCCAGGCGTTTTAGGAATCTTGACAAATGACTTTGACCCAGTAACGCTGCTCAGCATGACCTGGGTGCAGGGGCACGCAGAAATGCCTGAGAATGAGGCTGCGGACTACATGGCAGATGTCTTGGAGAAATCCTATTTTTGTTTTGCAGCTCCTTGTCCGACGTAGATAATGTGCGATTGAAAAGCACAGCTTTCTTGGCTGAGTCAAGCGCAAACATTATTTTAATATTTTTTTTTATTATTTGTATTGATTTCAAGCTCTTTGCCGAAAATAAACCCTGGAGAAGGACGGGTGCAAAGGACAAATACAAATTTCCAAAACAGAGCTAGGTGACTGGGGCGCGACCGAGAACTTGAATCCTCCTGGTCCTGGTATGGAACCAAGGACCTCTCCATTTCCAGTGGAGCGCTCTACCGACTGAGCAAACCAGGAGTTAGATGTCAGCAGAGCAAACGGGTTTTATCAGCTGCCACCAGTTTAACACCAACAAGGGTGAACGACCTGCATTTTAAGGCTATGATGATAATGCAATTAATGCAAAGGAGCAAGCGAGCTGGACAAGAATGACGAAAGTTTTCGTAATTCTTAACTAGCTCGCTTGCACCTTCGCATTAATTCCATTATCATCAAGTTCTTTGGCGCACAAATCGGTGCGGCTCCCAACAGCGCGATATTTGAGTGACGTGGCTGAGGTGCGTATACCTGCCTTAAGCATGAACGCTAAGATAATTTAACATTATATTTGTGTCTACTCTAAAAAAATAGAATCTTTCGACCATTGTTTGGTAACTCCAAAGGTATGTGGACCTACGCCATGGGGTCTTTTACAGCGACTTCTCCCGCGACTCGAAGTTCTCCTCAATGTTTCCAACTCTAGATCTCTTGCAATTAGTAATGCTATTTACGGAGTGTTATCTCACTCAGCACCATACATGGGTAAGTTACTTTCAAAATGTAATTTAATTACAATTACAATTACTTAGCTCCCAAAGTAGTTTAACTACAATTACAATTACTACTACGCGAAAGTAGTTCATTGCAATTACAAATTACTTTTCAAAAGTAATGCAATTACTTTACAATTACTTATTTCTGAGAGTTACCCACCTTGGGCCATATAACTGTAAACGAGTTATATGGCCGTATTGTATAAATGGTGTATAAATGTCACGCATTGTACTTTCCTTTTATAAAATTTGTTAAATGGATTATAGAACTTAATAGTTTGGAGTAATGAACTCTTGCGTTCTTATATTCTCAAAAAATAAAAATAAATGGCGACAAAATTCACAGGTGCGAGGTGAATCTCCTTAGAGCTTATGCAAATGGTATTCAAGTCAAAGCAACAAAAAAATAAGCTTAAAAATAATACAAGGAAACAAATATGCGACAGCATTGGTACCATAAAACTCACGTAAAAATGACTAACAAGAGAAACTTGTAGATGACGTCAAACATTTAAAGAATACGACAACTTACGAAAACACTTCAGCCACGATGATTCGCTGCCTCTCCCTGTCTGTGGACTTGTAACAGGGTAACCGTAGCACGCGATTTGTGGTTGCTTCCACAAAATTAGTGTCACAATAGCAGCAACTCTATTGCCAGGGATTCTGGGTTAATTCAGTGCACGATAACACCCAAAAAGCTCCTGATATAGATAATAAATTTAGGATCGTCATGTAGCTAATCATTAGGATAGCAATGATTGTATCGATGTTATGCGTCTCATAAAGAAGACCGATTTGAATTTAGCATGGCAAGAACAACCTCGAAAAATTCATGATACACTGCAAACGACTTTATTTTCGATTTCCCGAATCGCCTACAATTCGCGAAAAATAAGTCCCGCGAGTAATTCCGGTAAAATGGAAACACATTGGAATCTATATTGCGACCCCACCGCGTCGCGAAAATTAGAATCCGCGAATTATTGCAAAACTGCGGCCTCTTGGACGCCTCGATTTCATGATTTACTTGAGCGTGTTTGAGCTGGAAGATATAGACGAGCCATTATTATTTTTTTTTTATAACTGTAAGTATTCTTGAAAGTGACAAAAAAGTTGCCTACCTGCAAATGTTTTCGCAAATTGGAGGTCGCGTTTCGGTTTGTTGAATTTGTTTTCAGAGACGGTGCGGAGAGTTTGCACCTCACGATTATATTTTTACATTGCTGCTAATCTGTTTAAAGAATTTTTCGGAACAAGGCCCCGGCAGCCTTTCCTTTTCCATTGTAGATAAGACAGTTGCAGGTTCTCAATGCAAAACAGCACTGCGCGCCTCGGGACGGTTCCACAGGCCAGGACGAGAGGAGAACGCGTGGAGGGTCACGATAGAGGTGTAAAAACAAAGTGCAAGCCAAGCCCTCTATAAAAAAAAAAAAAAGAAAAAAAAAAGAAGCCTTCACCGAACAACAAATGTAAAAACAAGCTCCCTACAGTCTAAAGCCGTGGTTTGTAAGTTTTGGAATCTCGTCCAATCGGGCTGACAAACGGTTGAAAGGGTTAGGTAGAGCGAACACTAAATAATGAAGATTTATGCAAAAAGATAGACGAGGATTGGGAGAAGGAAGAGCAGTGTAGCAACAACAGTTGGAAGTAAGGCAGGGTGAGTCGTGTTAATGAGACCTGCTGCTTCTTTGCTTCTTCGGCTCGATGTTAGAGTAGCACGACTTACTGTTAGTGGTACCAACATACGAGATAGAGGAGAAGGACGTAAAAAAACTCATAAAGAAAAGAGAATAATTTCATGAACAAAAAAGTCCCCAAAGTTGACTGAAATATGTAAGCGAATATGCTAGCGGCGAAGACGTGTAAGGAGAACCTCGAACCTGCCCGCCTCGACCGGATGATGTGATCGGAGCCAGCTCGACTTCGACCCATGATCCCCCCGTGTGGGAATGAGAAATAAGAAAGATTCCTAGAAACAGGAGCAACAGGAAGCGAACGAGACGAAGAGTCAGATTCAACTACGACAGAAACGAAAACGGACGCGAATGTAGCCCTCATTTATCAAATTATTTTTCAAATTCTTGATTAAATCGTTTTAAAGTCTACAAAATCCTTCATTCCGTTCTATCCCAGCCTCCCTTTCCCGTCCCTCTTTTTTTCTTTTTTGAGCAGGTTGGGAGACACTCTATCCCCTGTCGCTTTGGCTGTGCTGTCGTCTCCGTAGCCAGGGGGGGAAAGCGCCGCCGCCACAAAATCTTGCAAAAGTAATTGTAATTGTGCCTGAAATTTAGCAATTACTGAAGCTAGAAAGTAATTAAATTACAATTACAATTCCTTTTAGCCAAAAGTAATTATTACAATTACAAATTACCAGGAGAAGTAATTAAATTACAGTAATTCAATTACTGTAATTGAATTACTACCCAAGTATGCTCAGCACACATGTATCACATCAAGATTATTATCCTGTTAGGCCATTCCTATTTTAACGTTGAACATAGTGGATCATTCTAAGTTGACTGAAAATGAAACAGGACCTCACCACTCAGGCTCTTTGGCAACACTCTTCTTTGGGTACGTCTCACGAAACCCAAAACACAAAAACAACGAGGTGTATGCGGAAATAGTTGACCTATGCGTGAATGAATGTGGTACTCACTTTTCCACTAGAAAGCAGCGCGCTGAACACGCACCTCCTAAATAACGAGGATGTAATAATAAACGTTAGATGTCACTACCGGAAGACGGCAGATTGTACACCCATACTTCGCCAGCGTTCGTCTCGAACTCGTGTCCTTACTGTTTCTGAACGCGAGTCCCTGACGTTGGCACAACATTCGTATTTAATCTGTGCCAACCCCTGGGATCCGCTGGAGACATTAGAAATATAGAACCACGTCCTGGTGATCTAGGAAGTGTCGGTCCAACACCGACGCCCACGATCTGTCCCAGGAACAAGGCGTCCAAGACTAAAGTGCAACATGCCTTGTCCAAGCTCGAGCTTGGCGGTCTGGAGCCAGTGTCCCAAAACAAGCCGCTCTGCGACAAGCTGTACCCGGAAACGTGCAAGAGCGGGCAACCTTACCGCTCTTTGGACGGGTCGTGCAACAACCTGGGGCAACCGGCCTGGGGCAGGGCGCTGGGCTGCCACGCACGCATCGCGCCAGCCGCCTTTGGAGACGGTGAGTGGCTGCGTCCGTCATAAGCAGTGTTTTATGTAACGCGTCGCAAGTAAAAACGTTACTGGTAACGCTTTAGGTTTTTCGGCAATGTGCTAACGTGCTTGTTGGAATTCGGAATATCTAACGAGTGAAGTGATCTTACTGTGTAAAGGAGCGCGCAATATAAATAACGAGACAAAATAAAAATGGGAGGCAAAAATACACAGCTATGATGGGTTACACTTGAAGAACATAGAAAAGGACTCCGTGTATAAGAAATACGCTTCAAGAAGGTAGAATAGTGGGCGCGTTCGTTGATCATCTTACAAGGTAAAACGGCGCAAACAACAACAACAACGCGACACAAGAAACAAGGGAAACAGAGCCACCACGCGGTTACAAGGTAATAGCGCAAAGCAACAACAACAACAGTGCTGTGTTCGCGGCTTTCTCGTTTCGTGTGTGTTTTTATTTCTGTTTTACATTGTAAGATGATCAACAAATTCGCCCAACTTTCTGCCTTGTCGTTTAAAGTAATTCGCTTCATATTATGTCATATTGCCTATCAAATTACGGTACTGGTTACTACATACATCTTATTCAGATTAGTCACGTTTTGGTCCCTCCGAGAACCCAACGTCCCATAGGGACCTCGCTGTAGTCAACGAGTTTGAAAAAAGAAAAAAAACGGAAAACGACATAACGTCGTACTATTTGAGCGTGTTGGTGCTTTATAAACATTTAGAAATTGGAGACACATAAGGGACGATACAGCCAGGACAATGTATTATGTCGTCCCTTATGTGTCTCCACTTCCTAAGTGTTTAGATGTAAAGCCGCTTTGTAAACGTCTATTTGCAATCGAACTTCATAACCACCGCCTACTACTGCCAAACACTAAAGTTCAAGGCAACGCTAAACAAACGTTCGTCAGTTGTAGGAAGCAACATAACAGTAACGGTATTTCGTTACACTTACAGGAGGATAACAAATCTAATCAATGTGCTAATTTTCGACAAGCTCAGGAGTAATGCTATATCTCGATACGTATTGTCGGTAACTGGCACACACTGATCATAGGCGCTGCGCTGCCAAGTACTGGCATGTCAATCACCGAGGAACCGAACAGCTATCTATACGGTGTGTCCTAAAGGGAATACTTTAGAGGTTTTTTTTTTATTCCCAAATTAAACTTTGCATCCACGAACAATCGATCTTCAGCCAAATGTAGTGCCAGTGGTCCGGACCAGATGCCAACATTTTAAAGCTTGCCGGTATTTGATTCAGACGTTATTAGCAATTTAATAGAAAAGTTAATGTGGAGGATACGGCCTATAGACCCCTTTCAAAATTCACGTGCCGATTATTAGAAGATCGGAACCACTGCCCAATGGCGGAACAACTGCATCAAGGAACGTGCAAGTCATGCCATAAGATAGCGAACGTCGGAGCGGGGCCAACACTACTAGCCAACAAGCCAGTCACTGAGCGTCGGAAGTGCAACGTCATTGCGCTTATCACCTTGTTTTGTGGGTGTGTTTTTTTCCAGTGTACCGTTAGGTTGATATTTTGGTCCGCCAGTGTGTAGGGATTCTACAGCTGCCAACAGAGGGCTTTATTTTGAAAGTGGTCTCTTACGGTTTGCCAACGACACTCAACTCCACATCTTTGTGGGTTTCGTCGACTGCTATTTGTCGTTTGAAGTTTCAGAAATTCGCTTATAAATATTTAACCTTTACCTGGTTCAAAATTTATGAGCGAATTTCTAAAACTTCGAACGACAAAATCGACAGGCTCTGGAACTTTGGATACGAACTCGGTCAGTGAAACGATTAGATGAAAACTGAGTGCTTGGTGCTGCGTAACTTAATTAGTAAAAAGAAAAAAAAAATGTAAACGAAATGTTTTTCTGGAAATTTTTTTCTCTTATTGCAGGCAGCTTGTCTTAGAAACACAGAGTTTGCAGTGATGGTTTGAATGCCGGCTTGAGCGAAGACTCGAAAAGAGCCTTCGCGCCAAAGTCGCCTTCACTTTCCATGCATGCGTTCTTTTCTTTTTGCTGTCTGTCTTTTTGAACTTCACAACATAGACCGCCTATGTGTACTCATAAATTGTGTTAATCACACCGACAGCCCCCACCCCATTAAGAAATGAACATCCAGTATAGTCAAGAATCCAAGTGTAAGTGAAGCCCTACGTGGAACGCATACAACTTTAAAGGCTTGTCCTGCAGCCTAAAGGATCGTGGATAACTGGCCACTGCCTACGCGCAGCGTAAACAAGCCCCCCCCCCCCCCCTCCACCCCCCAAAGAAAAAAAGGGCTTAACGTTGCAAAGCAACTACGGCTATGAGCGACACCCCAGGTAGTCCTCAGGGATCGAACCCTCGACTTAGCGACACCCTAGACACCCCAGGTAGCCCAGGGATCGAACCCTCGACTTAGCGCTCCGGAGTTCGAGACAGACTCCCAGCGCCACGGAGGTGAACAACCCAAAACTAGCACTTGAAAAGAGGAAGAGGCGTTTGACGCATAATGCATAATTATCACTGATGGATGGCGCCAGTTATTCGATGCGCTTGGCTTCATGAGGGAAGCGTTTTGACTGTCAACAAAAGCAGAGTCAATCTGAGCTCAACGCAACAGCGCCAACTATCCTTTTTTTTTTTTTTTTTTTACGACAGCCTATTAACTTGCTCAGAACTTCCATCCTACTGAGAACACCAGTTTCCCGAATGATGTTATCGCGTTCCATCGAAGATAGCACATCCTATTTATGTAGTAAGCTCGTGTGTCTAATCTTGGGATTCAGTTCTCGGCAAGTCTGTCATTACGGCCTTCGAAAAAAAAAGAAAGCAAAGCGATGAATGACCAGGCCAGAAATTATGATATCTTGCTTCGTTAGAGTTGGGATTGTCGGCACCTAAAAGAAGCTTCCAGACTGGCTCTTTGGTGTTCTTATCGTCGAATGCCCCATACTTATTGGCTGCAGAGGGCTAACAAGACGCTCGGCACCGGCCATGCCCCGCCTTTCTTTGGCTGTCAGCGACTATAGCCCATTTGCATCCCCGGAAAAGCGGAAGTTTCTCAGCAGAAAAGGCGAGCAAAAAAGAGCAACGGAGACCTATACCGCCAATCCCAGTGTAGAGTGAAAACTAGCTCGGTCTGGTGGCCACGTTGTGAAACCGAAGAAAGGGGATTGAATTCACGGCTTTGGAGCTGCGTATGCGCTTGGAATTCTCGTGGTTCTGCTATTGCCCAAAAGCCTTCTGAGAGTCAGCCTTCGTGTAGATGTACGTTGCGTTGCACAGTTTGCGCGAAATCGACTGAGACGCCTTTTGTTTTTGTATATTAATCAACCAGAGTAGCTACGATTCACGAGCAACACTTTATATTTTATATTGGTACCAAATGTAGGCACAGTCAATCAAACTACTAGTTTTGATGACAGCCTTTAAAGTACAAAAGAAGACCAGAAAAAAGCTCTTGAGGATTTGATTGTGCTAACTGCGTTGAGTCGTGTACCTCACGTAGGAAGCTCGGCCAATGACAAAGGTGAAAAAAAAAGCCTTCACCGGAAATAAACGGCGTCTGTGTCCAGACACATACATGGACGTTTCATATTATCACAGTGATACCGTGACATATTCTAGGTTTCTGCTGGAACTTTGATTTTGCCTAGAATGACTCGTCAAGCTTCATTTGGAATATTTTTTCTTCTTTCCTCACCGTTTGTACAAATTTAAAATAAACGTTATTATTTATTAGGGGTGTGTGAATTGTAGTTCGATTAGAATAGTGCCAGTCTCATACCTCACTTCCGTACCTTTAAAAGAACCCGGCGTAGTGGCGTTCCTTTTCACGATCGATGCTACTAATGATGCAGCGGTATTCTACACGGACAATTGTTAACATCCGTCTAAATATGCGTTGGATCGTAGTGATTACAAAACTCTCCGTATGATTTACGGGGACGTGGGCGCACGCAAATATTTAGAGCGTAATAAAAGCCTAAAATAAGATTCTGTTTCGACGTAACCATGCGCGGGTGGTGGTACTCATAGAGTTATACTGCAGAGCGATGTGTTCTTTTTGTTCTAAATAATACATTTCACTTTCTGAAATTAAAATGATCCCACTCATACTGGCAATCGATATTACAGAATGTTTTAAGAAAAATTATTGAGATGCACTCTAGAGGTTCAACTGGCGCTGGTGTCTATGCGACTTCCGTGACGCGAATTGAAGCAATCAGCAACCAGTCTACTTTTCCGGCGCTCCTGTTCATTCCTATGGGAAAACGCGCGTGCATTTTGTCTCTTCACCGGAAAATAACACAGAACAATTTTGTTATTTGGGTCGTACCGAACAGAATGTACCTTGATTAACACTGCGAAAGTTCAATTGCTTTAGTTAGTGCATTTGTCTTTATCAGTGAACGATGTTTAACTTCGCTACATCTCAATCCCAAACGTGTGTTCCGCACCAGGTGTGTAAAAACAAGCGACTATTCAAAGAAAAATAACAATCGGAAGGAATATAGAGTGTGTTGAAGGTTCGCCAGCATTCCGGTGACGATTATACAGGTGTTTCTTGGTTTGTTTTATCCTTACAGATTTGTTTAAAAAAAATCAGTGAAAGCTACACTTATGCGGTTTTTGCAGGTAGGTAATACGGCTAGCCTGACATTATAGCGGTGGCTAATCTTTGCGATAAGTCCACTAATTAATAAAAATTCGTTAATAAACTTTTTAATTAGTGAAAATAGACATATGGTTTCAATTAGAAACTTGTAGAGCACCATTGAAAACCACTAAATCAGCTATTTTTAGAAAGATATAACGCCGGGGCAGCATTCTACGGCGTTCTGTAAAAACGCTCCATTTGGACGCGTTTTAGATTTCGGTTTCGTATCGGAGCGCATCACCGCGCCCGCGGTCCTGCTCCCCGGTACCTGAGACGCGCAACACACTACGTGCGCCCTACTTCCCTCCATTCTACGAGGGAGGTGAGGCGGTGGCTTCGCGCTGCGACCACCGGGGAACAGGACCGCGGGCGTAAAGATACGCTCCGATAAGAAAGCGAAATCTAGAAACGCGTCCAAATGGAGCGTTTTTACAGAACGCCGTAGAATGCTGCCCCTGCGTTATATCCTTCTAAAAGTAGTTGATTTAGTGGTTTTCGATAATGCTCAGCAAGCTTCTAGTTGGAACTATCTGTCTATTTTCACTAATTAAAAAGTTATTCATTAACCGACTTATCGCAAAGATGAATACCCACATAATATCCGCGTGGTCGTATAACCCATCTGCACAAACAGCATTAGTGTAGCTTTCACGGTTTTTTAAACAAATTTGTAAGAATAAAAAAAAAACACCCTGTATATTGCTAATATGCTAGTCATGCCACTATATGGAAACGACCTCGTCGTGCATGAGCGGATAGAAACATGTCAAAGCGTAAACAATAGATTATGTGGGCTATGAAAGATGTTTTTTTCGCATTGTTTTCTCTGCCGGGCAGCTTTTATCGGGCCCTTGTTCTCAAAGACTTCGAGCGTGCAGATGACATTTTGAGCGCAGAACAAGCATCTTCGCACAGAGCAGGAAGAATAAAGCAGTACTTACTTATTTAAAATTGGAATATATTACGTGACCTTCAATTTATTTTGATCGTACATGCACGGGTATCTACTGATCCAGGGTTACTACGTATAGTTCTTGCCCTCTTCCTTTGATTCCAGATGTCCTTCGTTCGTTTGGCACGTAAATCCCTCATGCTGTAAAGCGCCGACGTCGTGTTCGCGCTAAGAGTGTCCGACAGTGCAGATAAATACATGTGCGAAGCCGTTTTAGCACCGTTTTGAATACAATGAATTTGAAAGAAGAACGCCGTAACTGGCTGACCAATTATTTCGTCGGCCTGACAAAGAAATGTTCCAAGCTACGTAGTACGTACGAATTATTCGGGATATTTTCTTTTATGATCGAGTGCAGGGAGAAAATGCACTCCTTTTTCCCCATAGAAATGCATTACTGGAAGTAAAATTTCGACCGATTGCTGTCTGCTTCCATTTGCGTCAGCACACAAGCGCCAGTTGAACCTCGAGCGTACATTATAATAACTCTATGATGGCACTCAGCCGCAACATTTATACACTTTCACTGGTTCAGCACGGCTATTCATCTCAGCTATGAGCTCTGTCTTGATCTTTGTTAGCCTTCCCGTCGCAGTGACTAGTTAATCTTAGGGTAATTAGTTTGTTTGAGGTACCTGAGTAAGAAAGGCATCGGCATGTTTCTCCTCCGGCGCGCACACTTTCTTTTTGTTTATTTTTTGCTTCCTTGCATTTTCTCGCCATCGTGATTTTTCCAAGACTCTATGTCGTTTCTGCACTTGCTTAAATCGCGAGTCGGAGTTTTGTCGAAGGCTAAAAGACACGCATACGCGTATACACAGGCTAGAAGCGCACCTTCACGATGTGTCTTCTGCATCCAATAGACCCCTTTCGAAAGTCCCGTGCCGAATTAGAAGGTCGGAAACCCTGCACAATGGCGGAATAACTGCATCGAGGAACGTGCAGGTCATTCCATAAGAGAGCGAACGTCGGAGTGCGGTTAGCAGTATACGACCCGATCAGGCAATGAAACAGCGTCGAAAGTGCAACGTCACTGCGCGCATCACCTTTTTGTGTGGGTGTTTTTTTTTCCAGTGTGCCGTGACGTTGGGGTTTTAGTCCGCCATTGTGCAGGGATTTCACAGCTGTCAACAGAGGGCAGTATTTCAAAAAGGGTCTATTGAATGAACCGGGAAGAATACGTCCAGAGAAAGAAAATGGAAGCTGCGACTTCGCGCTTTCGGCGTCACGTGATCGGCGACACGGGCTCCTTGCATCCCCTACACTCTGACGGCAAAGGCGAATAGTTTACTGCGGAATACGTGTTACTTCAAGAAAGAGCCGACAGCCTTCTCGTAGCTATCACGGCTGGACGCACGCAATCTGGGAGTATTTTCATATGAACTGGGAGCAGTGGCTGCCGCTACCTATCGGCGTGGACAGCCTTCGAGACAGCGGAGACAGCCGTCTCTGTTGCCTTGGCGAATTCGGTATGTCGGTACGTTGGCGGCAGCGCTCTTTTTACAAAAAAACAAAAACAAAAAAAAAAACACTACAGCGCGACAGCCTAATGCGAATGCGTTCTGTCGGACGCGGTCTGTCCACACCATAAAGTTCTCATAATGGACGCTAGAGGTTTAGCTGGCGCAAGTGTCTACGGGACTTTCGGCTTCAATTTGAAGCAGACAGACCAATTCTACTTTTATTTCGAAAGTTTAGACAATACTAAATTTTCTTGGAGCTGAGGCAAAACGCGATAACAGAGGTAGCCTGACTAAGCCCCTAGCACCAGACTGCACCTGCTACACAAGCCACTGCAATTAATAATACAAATATTGTAGCACAAATATTGCAGTAGCACTTGCGCATGAGAAAAATATACAAGGAACAACAGCAATTCAAAATAAAACCAATTACGAAGGATTTATAGAACAAATTATTGAAATTTTCCTTAAGGTCCGCAGGGAGGAAGCACGTTCTATTCTATCAATAAGTCAGGCAAATGTTCAGGAGGCTGGAATTGGTCAATTTAATAGTTGTGCGCCATAGTTCTGGTTTTAGGTTTTATATAATTTTTAATTTGTCTGTCTAAATGGGCAGTGCGCTATCGCTTGTATATGTGAAGGTACATTATTGGCAGTCGGTTTTTATTTCTGAAAAATCTTAATTCAGACGTTCGGTAACTATATAACGCTTCAATGTTCTCTCTCTATATATATATTATTCAAGTAGGACAAACATGATTGGAACTAGGCAGGTTTTCAATTATTCGTACACATCTGGACGTCTCTTATCGCATTTAAATGTAACCCCCATAAATAAAACAGCTCAAACGAACACAAGGACAAGTAGAAGAAGGGACACAGCGCTGACTCACGACGTACTCTTTTTTTCGCCTTCTTAAAACACATCGACATAAGGATACTTGACAAGGTTACACAAAAACCTGCTTCTCGACCGGTGGTAGTACCATATTTGCACAATTTCTCCCACGTGATTAAAAGAGTGGCTGTTAAATACGAAGTCCCTATAGTCTTTTTTCAGCACCTTCCAAGTTATCTCGTTTCTGTGCTTCCATTGAGAGAACAGGACTTCAACGTGTAGGGCGTGGGATAAACCATCGCATCAAATATGTAGCTTGTGCTGTGGGGGTCGTTTATAAAATACCCGTTTCCTGCGGTAAAGTGTATATTAAGCAGTCGGGCAGATGTATTAAAGAGAGCTCGGAAGCATTCTCTGTCTTTGAACTCTTCACCTTCGGGTCACCTAGCCGTTCATTGCGATTGGTGTGGCTGCTCACCTCGGTTAGGTGGCATTAAAATTTTGGCTAAACATTCACGAAAAAATTGCTAGGGAAATTCATAGAGCCTTTTACATTCAGCTACACGGTTTCGATCTACGTTTAAGTTCAGAGTCAGTTACGTTATCCAGTGAAGAGTTAGATTTTGTTCGGAGTTTGGACACGTTTATTTAATACTTTCTTTCTGCTTCCGTGGGAGCAATCTTATAGCTACAAGCGCTTACATGCAGTCTAAAAACGGTGCCCACACACCATGAGGCCCCGTGCGAGGCAGGTACGCACAAAGCATTAGGGCTCACGCTGTAGTTTTGGCTCTTCTCAGACCTGAGGTGGAACGATTGCATAGTTATATATTTTTCTACTATTTACTTTCCTTTTTCATTTTTTTTTTGTAATTGTATACTTTCTGTTAGAAATTCTTTAGATGGAACATGACAGTGAAGGTGTCCTACATGGATTCTTTTTCTTTTTCTTTTTTTGTCTTATGTTGATGTGTTTTAAAAAGACGAAAAAGGGAGTGAGTCGTGAGTCAGCGTTGTGTCTGTGTCCCTTCTTCTGCTTGTCATTGTGTTCGTTTGCGCTGTTTTATTTATATGTTTACAATGCACCACCGACTAGACCACCTCCAAACAATACCAAATGTAACACCTCCCTCCCCCCCCCCCCCCCTAGATGACGCAATGTTATGTTCACCACGGCTTACATGAAACGCCTAACGATGGTTTTTATGAAACTGCACCCTAACACCTTGTATTTAGAAAAATTTTAATGATTGTAATTATATAAAGGAGTCAGTAACATTAGTTTGTCTATTAATCGTGAATAAAGCAATATATTTTGTTTTGTGCAGATTCTGAAAAAATCTTACTTTAGCCAGCCGCTGATTATATAAGGCTTGAATATTCAGTACATAATGTGATTCAAGTAAGAAGAAACGTGATTGGAGCTCAATAGTTTTTCAAAAAGTCGTCCACCTTTTGACTTTTTTAAAGATTACATTTAATTGAAACCACCCTCGCCCCAGACAAGTAAGCAATAATGTATAGTTGCCAATGAGCAGTTGAAAATAAAGCTGGCGTTCTAGCTACACTAGAGGTAACCCTCGAAATTTATTCAGCCTGGCAAAAGATGGCGTGATACTATGTTAAGCACGACTTACATGAAAAGGCCAACTGTGGTTTTCATGTATTTTTAGGATTTTTCAAGGATTCTGACAAGTATCTGTTGAAACCGAGGTGCCCCGCCGTCGGCTCATCATGGCATCCTTGTAAGATCTTTTATTGAGGGCTGGAATGGACAACAAACCGCCACGCTGTGTTGTAGTAGCCGAAGTTATCCTTGTACAGCATCCCTTGTCAAATGGCTAAGGTAGGCAGGATTCGTACGAAAGCACGGTGAACCGTACTACCCTCTTCCTCTAGAAGCTCGATGAGTGGTCGCGTTTCAGGGTCTTCTCACTGTCGCAGACACCCAAAGCGCCGAGAAAACGCTCGATCGCGTCGTCTTCCGTGCAGGCAGGACCTCCCTCGACGGAGGCCCTTGACAGGCAATCGGCGTTAAAGGGACACTGACACCCCCAAAAGCTTTTTTTTTTTTTTTCATCTTTTGCCAGGCTATACATTATGGTGTCGGAAGACTACCCAATTAATATTTTGCTACAGAGTCTTGTATATTTTTAATAAAGCCAAAGAACGTAACTGCTCGAAACCGAAACCGAAACATGCCAACGGAGGTGTCACGTGACTACACCTGACCGTGCGTTTTTGTTCCCTGTGATTATTTTTTCTTGCAGCACGCAGCAGACGACATGCGTCTGCCGTGCGATTTCTTTTGCAGTTAGTTATGTTTGTTCCGCTCGCTGTTCTGCTCTTCAAGACGAGTTGTTTTGTACATTGAAAAGTTGGAAATGAGAAGTGAGTGCAATAATTGGGGTTGTGTGTGTGTTTATACAGCCTAGAACTTGGTCTGCCTCACAGGGGCGACGAGTCTCCCAGCTGTAGATGAGAAATTTAGCCAGTGCGGTACAGCCGCTAGCCTGGGGTATTTAACGTGCATCACGCAGTAGTGATACACGACCGCACGCCGGTACGATGCTCATCCAGATCGAAACGGGCAGGGGTGGGGCTCGAACCCAGGATCCCTGGGTTCTGCAGCGCGAGCTTTCGCTCCACGTGCTCCGAGCTGGTGTGCGCTAGACCACTCGGCCACCGATCCCCCCAGAAGTGAGTGCCCGTGGTGAATTCCCGTGATCGGCTCCGAAAAGAATACCCCCGAGATGTTGCGTGAAGAGCTGCCTCACATATCTTGGATCTGAAAGTGGCATTGTGCGGCAGAGTCTGCACAAGTTTCCGAAAGGTCAACGGGATCGGGACCAGTGGCTTCACAAAGGGGGGGGGGGGGGGGGGGGGGGGGGGGGGGGTGTAGGTGTCACTGCGGGCCACCGCCCCGGGTGCCGCTGACCCTAGTGACGCCACTGATCGGGAACAATGGCTGGCTGCAACTTTGAACTCGTACAATACGTCGGGCGTGATGAAGGCAATTACCTCTCGGTCGCGTTCTTCGATTTCAATCTACCAGTAGCTACTCTTCAGGTCCATCGACAAAAAATATCGGAAGTGGCTCAGCCGGTTCAACCTGTCGTCAACGCGGGGAAGCGGATGGATGCCTTTTTTGTTCACAGCGTTCAGTCGACGATCGTCCACGCAGAAACTCAAGGTTCCGTCCTTTTTCTTTACAAGGACGACTGAGGATCCCCACGGACGTTTTGAAGGTTGAATGATGCCGTCGTCCAGCATTTCCTGAACTTGCTGTTAAATAACCTGTCTCTCATTCGAAGAGACTCCGTACGGCAACTGGTGATCAGGGTGGGCCTTGTCATTAATGACATTGCGGTGCTTTGTTGCCGTCGTTTTTCGAACCCTTGAGGACGTGGCGAAGCATCGGCTGAATTTGCCGAGTAGCTCAATCAGCTGTCGTCGTTCAGTAGCAGGTAGTTTGAGGTCGATGTCAGTTTGCGAGGGCGGCGTTCATTGGTGCTGAGTTGAAGACGGTTCTTTTGAGAGTACGGTTAACGCGGCTGTGTCCCCGAGCTCCTCGATGTGGCCCACGATGATTTCTTTCGTAAGATGTTGCGGTTCTAGTCGGAAGTTTGTAACGAAGACCATGGGACGCCCATCCCGAAGCTTTGTTACGCCGCATGCGACGCCGATACCTTGTCCTAGAAGAAACTGGACGCTGCCCTTAAGCAAAACTTTGACGCAGGAAGCTTTATTGGCCCCGGCGGGTAAAAAACTGACAATCGTGGCGGAAGGTTTACATTGTCAGCAAGGACTCGGACCGCGGGTGTCGTCGCTTTGGGTTCCTCTGGTGGTGGAAGAGGTTTTCGTAACGTCAGCTGGTTTGCTCCGAGGTCGATGATGGCACCATACTTGCAGATAAAGGGCATTCCTAGGATAACATCCCTCGCACAGCCTTGCAGAACGACGAACTTCACAAGGCACGACTTCCCATGGATCTTGACGCGAGCAGTGCATCTTCCGACTAGTATGATGAGGTGCCCTCCGGTGGGTAGTATTTGAGGCCATTCCACGGCGTCGTCACCTTCCTAAGACGGCGTGAAAGCCTCCCACTCAGGACGGACTAGTCTGCTCGGTTTCCACGAGTGCCGACGTGTCGTGGCCGTTGATGGTTACGTTTAGGCTGTTGGGCACCGTTGCAGAAGCTTCACTCCAATGCACGGCGTCGGTCTACGGCAACTCCACCTCCAGAGATGGCCGCACACAGTTTTCCCGGCGCGACAAGGGCGACAGGCCCGACGGGGTCGGCGCATTAGCGAAGCTGGATGTCGTGGTGACGGTGACCGGGACCCACTGCGAGCTGGAGGCGGGGGAGGCTGAGGTCGTCGGAGGTATATTTCGATCTCCCGCAGTTGCTCGCCGTTGCGGGGACGTTGGTCGTTCGGGTGGAAACCGCGCAGCTTTATTTGCCGGTGGCGGCAACGGCGATAGATATGGTCAGCTTCCCTAGAGTGGTAGAACAACGGGCGTCGATCGGCTTTCCTCCACACGTCGGTTTCCCTCGGCGAAAGTCGTTTTGCGCGGACGTACTGGACTTGTCCTTCCCGGCGTTGAAGATACTGCTGCATCAAATTATCCCGTCGGGATGGTGTCTGCTATTGAATGGCAGGCGGCGGCCGTTGGGCCATTAGGGCACAGCTCAGTGCCGGTTGCTCGAGCGGCGCAGGATTGACAGGAGCCCGCGGTTCTATGGCTCTCTGAAGCTCTTCTCGCACGACTTTGGCGATGGACAGTGATGCCAGGGGATCCGCGGCCGGCAGAAGTTTCTTGAGTTCTTCGCGAAGATCGTCGAGGATTATCTCGCGAATATCATCGGCGCTGGTACTGAACTCGAAGCGGGCTGAAGCCAGAGTTGAGACGTCGCTGAGCCGATGATAGCGGCAATCTGGGGTCGTTAGCGCCCATTCTATTCTTACTGCTTCGGCAACAAACCCATCGACTGTCGTTGAAGGGTTTCGAACAAGGCCACCGAAGATGTCGCTCTTCGCGCTTCTCACGAGGAGGCACGGTATTTTCGGCTCGGTAACTCGAGGGTCTGCACGGGTACTCAGTCGCAGAACATCTTCATCAAAGCTCATGACGCTTTCGCTGGGTACTTGAGACCCTGCCTGGAAAAGATATTCTACCCGCTGCCTACGATGTTCATTCACGAATGTCCTCTTCAGCTCGATGACGAAGGCGTCCCACAACGTCAGCGAAGCCTTGTGGTTCTCGAACTAGTCTCGTAGTTTTCTCCAGGGAGAAGTAAAGGTTTTGTAGGCTCAGTTCCGTAGTCCATTCCTTATGACGGGCTATGCGTTCATAATGTTGAAGCCAGTTCCCCACACCCTCGTGGGTCCTACTATGGTATGGCGTCGGATTGCATGAGGCGACGGTCAGGACGACTAATGGAGCGGTCGAAGAGTGCGACGACTGGGTATTCATGATTGGTCTCGTAGACGGTTTCGTCTTACCCTTGGAAGTAGGAGACCAAACTTCGGAGGCTTGCCTTGAGTGCGGCGCCTTCCACCTCAAAAAGTCTTCTTTCGCTGGGGAGCGGGCTAGCACTGGTGGGCCCAGGGAGGGGTAGGCTGCATGGGTCGTAGCCAGCTCCTCCACCAAAGTGTGATAAATGACAAATGATGAGGCGGCGAATAACTGAAGAAACTTAACGTTTAATAGGACGAACTTGTTTCCAAAAGGAAAAAAAAAAAAAGAAACAAACAAGGTTAGCGTTGTAGGCGTCGATGTCGGCGAAACACCAGGACCGAGCGCTGAGGTGAGACTGACTCCGGCTCGCCACGAGGAACCCCTTAGGTACACGTTTGGGCATCTGGAACAGTCGGCGTAGACTGTTCAGCACGTAGTAGAACGTTCGGACCCCAAACAAGCAACAGTGTTCTCAATTTATCAGAACACGACATTTACAGAAATAACAAAACGGTACTTCCGCTCTTAGGAATTGAAAGGTGGGAGCAATCACGATTCCCATTCGGCCACAGACGTGCTTGCTCGGATACGCGCCTGGCAGTACACGATTGGTGTTGTGACAAATATTATGTAGCATAAAACATCTCAAACCACTTTCATGGGTGCCGCTTTTCTGTCATAAAATCCACAAGAGCAAATATTTTAAGAACGTTGATTAGGCTAACAATATCTGTGTGAATCGTCGGGTGAAAAGACATATGCAATGTTACAAGTTATGTTCTATAGTATAGTTCTTGAAATCCTCAGAAGTCCTGAAGCTCCACAGGCTAAAAATCGGCGATTATACTCATTAGCGAGAGGTTTTCACTTACAGTTTGTTTGGCTATTTTCGATTCGTCTGGAACGCCGCTTATTGCTTTCAACGGTAAGCTTTTCATAGGACGTCCAGTTTTCTTCTGTTCAAAATAAATAGCTCCAAATTTATCTGCGTATTAGTAAAGGCGTGATCACTTTATATAAGTATCTTTATTATTTATTAGGTTCTTTTATACTCCTTCAAATATATATATTTACATGTTATGAACTGAGGGCATATTTCATTCCGGGTTTTGATTATTTACAAGTCACTAATTATCCACAGCTTTCTTGTCTTTTTGTATTTTTTTTTATTTTAGAAAAGGACAATAAGACAACTCAATAACTTTGTAAAGGAACAGGTCGTAAACAACATTTAGATTTTCTACACGTAACAATTTTCTCCAGTATAGCGAAGATACCTAGACGAGAATGAACTGTATTCCTCTACGTAAAGAAACCGTGCACTTATAGTCGTATTCATTCGCTTGATGTTATGCGACAAGCTTTTTAAAATAAAACAAAACTGTAATAGCTGATCACTTATGTCGCTAGCGAGCATACCTGCTTTAGCATTGTATTTTTAACAGCTTGTTAGACAAAGCTCAACCAGCGTTTTACCAGAATTCGCAATGCGAGTAGGTAGACAGACAGGGGCGCCCCTGTTTGTTCACTTTATTGTCTATGTCTTTTGACGCTTACCTACTTGTAAAGAAAAGCGACGTACCTAAACAAGAATAACCGGTGAAACAATTGCAGGGATTGTTCAATAAGCGCCAACCTCCCGATGACGCTATTATTTATAATCTGCGAGAGTGTTATGCAACTAAAATCACTCCCATTTGCTAATGGTTAAAACGCGTAAACACTAAAAGTGCTTTACGCGTTTCAACTGGACTATAAAAAGAGTGTTCATTTTTTTTTTAAATATTGCGCTGGTTTGATCGGGCGATAAGCGTTTCCTGGCTTTCTCTCATTTTATAATTTTTCGATTACGCAGATAAAATGTTTTGAACGCTAGAACAGAAACTTCCTTCGCACCTATACAGAGGCATAAATAATAATAAAAAATATAATTTATTGTAAATAGCAATAATTACTTGGCTCTCCCTTCATGTTCATCGTTCACACGCACAAGTAGTTGCTGATTTTGCACTACCACGTTGTTTCTGACGTCTCATTTTTTTTTTTAATTTCTTTACGCTCTTTATTGCTTTGCCACGTAAACACCAGTGCAGAAAAGCGCCGATGCAGTGTTTGCGCTAACAGTGTTGGACAACGTGCACAAATGCACGTATGGAGCTATTTGTCTATTGTGTTTAAAGAGATAAATATCAAAGAAAAAACTGTAACTGTCCAATACTTTATATTATTAAATTTATTAACCACGCGAAAAAAACTCACCCTCCTTTTCCCACGGAAATGCATTACCAAAAGTATATTAGAGATGGGCAGAACGTAAGGGCGCAAGGGAGCTACTAAACATTTTCGTGAAAAACCCGAGACTGCGGTAATGACAGAGGACGACAAGGAAGAGAAGGAGAACGTCTCAAAGTTTGAGACGTTGTCCTTCTCTTCCTTGTCGTCCTCTGTCATTACCGCAGTCTCGGGTTTTTCACTAAAATGTTTAGTAAATTATAGACTGGTTGTCGTCTGCTTCAAGTTGAAACCGCACACCAGCCTCAGCTGGACATCTAGCGTAAATTATAATAACTTTATAGTCCATACCAACTGGACAGATCTGATGCTGTAGGCACGCTGTCTCACGTGAATGAGTGCAGTATATTGTATTCTTCTAGTAACGTAAGTATATATTTGCCATAGGTATACCTGTTCCCTTCTGCTCTGCCGTGCACTTTTGTATCTTAATTGTTTTCTGCTCTTTCGCACACGAACGTCGACGGTAGCATCACCATGATTGTCCCAAGAAGGCTTTAGTTTATCACAAAGTCACTATCGATTCTGTCTGGCGTGAATGAAAGTTATCGTACGACACAGCCTTTTCATGGGACTGTGGAATCGTCAGAGGGCACTTGTTTCTATGGAAGTTTAAACAACGGGTAGTTGACAGCCCTAGTATATGACAACTATGCTGCATCTACTGTGCAGTGGCAATTCGGAGAATGCTGTACGAGTTACTAACAAACCAGTGTACAACACCCGTGCGTGATAAAACTAACAGGGTTGGGAATTGAGCTAATTACGTCAGTGTCATCCTGTGAAAAAAAACACCAACACTGATTGTTATGGGACCCTCTCAGCCCTTCAAGCTAATGCCCTTGAATAAGAAAGGTAGTGACATCTTCTCCCTCCTCCTCTGACGCGCACAGCTGTTATCTTTATGTTTTGCTTTGTAACAATCGCGTGTCGACGGTAGCGCCGCCTGCATCGGCCCAAGATAGAAGACGGCCTTCCTATATTTGAGTCAGAGCTCAGACAAAGGCGGAAAGACACACAAATACGTACACACAGGCTAAAAGCGCACTGTCACGGTCTAAAGCCTCGAAGGATGTGCTCAAAGAAAGACGATGAAAGCTGTGACGTTGCACAGTCGTCGTTATTTGATTGGCGACATGAGCTCATAGCATGCACTGCACACCGATAGCATAGGCATTCCTTCTCCCTCATCTTCTAACGCGCACACCTTTGATCTTTATGTTTTGCTTCTTTACACCCGCGCGTCGAGAGCAAGGCCGCCTGGATCGGCCCAAAATAGCAGAAATGTTCCTAAAACCGGGATTCATGATTAAAAACAGATACCTCCGACTTGCATAACAATACCAACAATTTATCTGACGTTTCGTCTCCTATGCGGGAGACATCATCAGTGCGGCCTGAAAACACCCGACTAGCTACCAGCAATCCAACGCTTCTTCTTCCTTCTCTTCATCCGTAGCGCTCATTCTGTCGACTTCTTCGTCCATGGCATACGGGAGACATTATCATCGTCTGCAGTCGCTTCAACTTAATTCTTTTACGTCCGTCGTAGATGTGAAGTTATTTCAGGATGTCGGTGTACCGTCGGGGAGGGGGCCGCGGTTAGAATTGCGGGCGGATGGGTCACTGCGAATACACCATGATTCCAGAAATCTTCTGGGGCCCCACCGTTGTTCGCGTGCCAAGGTCACAGCGTTCGCAAGGTCAAAAGTGTGACCAGTCGTCCAACAATGGTCTACCAGTTCAGTTTTTGATCTTGTGGCATGTGTTGCCTTCTCCACGTCTCTTTTGTGCTCTTTGAGGCGGGTACTCCGTTTGCGGCCAGTTCCTCCGATGTAACACTTGTGACAGTCCTGACAGTTCACTTTGTATACGATACCACTTTGAGATTCAGGAGGAGTTGGATCTTTTGGCTTCGAAATGAGGTCACGTAATTTTATATGGGGTTTGAAAGTTGTTCGTATACCTAGTGGGAGGAGGGACCGGCGAATAGATTCTGAGACGCCTTTTACATACAGTCACCGCGCCTGGTTTGTAATCATTAGTCGCTTTTGTTTTTCCCTGCTGCATCTGTTTACGTGTGTTTTTAATAAATAGAAGGCGGCATTCTTTAAATGGTGTCGCTACTTTTCCGTATAAACGGGCTTTACTTCAAACCCCTTCAGTCCATCAAACCGCTCAGCCCCCCATATCCCTTTGGCACTTCAAACTCCTTCAGCCCTTCAAACCCCATCAGTCATTCTACCATTTAGACACCCAAATGAGTGTGAACCATGGACGAAAGAGGCAGTTTAAAACGTTACTGGATATTTATTCCAGACATTAAGTTTTACATACATGTTGTAACTCAAAAAGACGATAGGAACCAACGTGTGCTCAGACCCGGGCGCAAGCAGCTGCAGACAAAAAATGGCACACTAAATAGAAACAATTGAGCCCTTTGTCGCAAATTAATATTTTTTTTAGGTACTCCCATCCAGGATACAAAACAAGAACAGCAAAAACAACACACCGCATCAGTTGTCATCACGCTTCGCGCGAATGATCGTGATATGCCACCAAAACTTGGCGACGTACTTGCGATGAAGTGACAGTGATCTCCAAATCTAGGCGTCACACAGCACAATCACAAGTCAAACGTTTGGAACCACTCAAACGTGCTCGACAGTGCTTGAAACAAAGAGCGGTAGCTGATAGAAGGGACTCTCCTACTAATCGCGAGTCACGAAATGGACGTCAGCCCGAATCTCCCGGGCATGAAGGGGAGGACGCCCGGAAGTCGAGCCACTCGTTGTAGTTCACCGGCCGTGCGAGATAGAACGGAGAGGGTGACGGGGGTCGGCGGAGCCGATAGTGTGCAACTCCAGCGAGTCCGCTCGAGACGGAGTTGGCAGCGGCCGAGACTGTACCCCGTGAACTGGCGGCGAAGGTCCAAATCCAAAGCTCGACAACACGCCACCGCTCGCCCGGACAGCGGCGTCCCTCGCAGCCGACCGTCGATTTTCACATGGTTCTCGCACTCTGCAGGATTCCTGTAAACACGGACGCAAACCGTTTGCCCAAGCTGATCTACGTGTAGACGCCGCCTGTTCACGGAGGGTTCACTCCTCGACCACGACTTTGACAAGCTCGCGTCGCTAGCGTACTCGAGCGCGGTCTAGAACAGCTAGGCAGAAATAGGCCTACCTGGCCGGTGGCTCACCGGGTGAGAAGTCCTCTTCTCGCCGAATCCAAACTCGCTGAATTCCTTGAACACACGTAACTCCTGTCCAAGTTGTTATCATAAGCATTCGATGAAAACCATTAACACACCCAAACTCCCGGCGCGTCAATTTACAAGCACCCCCCCCCCCCCCCAAAAAAAAAAAAAAAAAATCCGATGAGTTTTTTTGCCGAGTTACCGAGCCCTGTCAGCTGGACGGTGGGTAGTCCGCACGCGCTGTACACTACATATTGGGCGGTGCCTTGCGCCACCTGCCAGTGTACGCGTGCGGCGGCGCGGCGCGTTTTGCTAACGTCCTTCGCGCTGTCTGCTGGGTGGCGTGATTTATTCTAAGGCGAAGTGAAGCTTACGATACGACGTACTTGAGCTTATGATACGGCGTACTCGCCTAAGAGTCGGAATAAAAAATACAAGGGGAGCCAATTTATATGCCGCTGACGGAAAGTCGCAAGCCTAGAGTGTCACTTGGCGCTGAGTGAGTGTATTTTTTAGTTGCGTGTTTGTGTCCTTGGAGTGATAGTCGTTCGGGTGCGCTGTTACGTTGAACACCATGACGACGAGATGATCGGACGCCCAACACAGAGAGACGCGTGTTTTGTCCAGCGCCGAATAGTGCCAACATGAAATATATCAACACGCCTGTGCGACGACCTTCATCGCCAATAAATTGAAACGTGTCACCGTCACCCCAGGCTTGATTTCGAACATACCAAAAGCCAAGCACTTTCACAAATGGCTTACAACAGAATTAAAAAAAAAACTACACTACGCCTTGACGCATATATCCTGATCTCTCCAACAGACCCGTTAAAACGATTTAGGTGGGTGTCGTGTTTTTACGAAGAAGATTAGGAAGGACCCCACAGGCCTCTGAAAATGATGACAGGTCTCTTACAGTCTTCAGAAATTCTTGAAGGGTACGTCAGGCCGTTTAGCAAATTTCGACGGATATCTCAGACTCCTCAAAAATGTTGAAGGGTACGTCAAAACTGTTGAGAAATCCTGGTTTGACGGATTTTTAATAGAGCACCACTGTAGCCTTCGGTTCAATGCTCAAAATCTACGCTTTGTTCACACGCACACAGCACACTTTCACACACGCATTTTCACGAATCCCGTGCACTTCATATTTAACACGCATAAAACATCATAAAAACAGAAGGGCCTTGTGTCCTATAAAAAGAAAAAGGTTAATTTGAACACGATAAAAGAAGAGAGTAAATTTGAACATGAAAAAAGAAAAAAATTTATACCTGGTACGAAGCGTTAGGTGAGCGTTGATCAGTAAAACAAGCTTAAAGCAGGGCGGCGTTTGGAAAGTTCATTAACGTACCAACTGAAAAAAGCAACATATTTCGCAGCGATATCAAAATCAGCTTCCTTTCAAGTTGGCGAACACTGCTATCTGGATGAGGATCAATGCACGATTTGTGCCATTAACTTTGCCTTGCCGCAACGCGAAAGAAACAGGCTCTACTCTGCTTGTTCGTCGTCGGAGGCCTCTTTAGATATAATTAGAACGGCAGTTCTAAAATGTTCCTCACGTAGACGAAACGAAGTATGGGGAAGTCACGTTTGGGAGATTTTTTTTTTCTCATTTATTTTAATGTGTGGCCGGCACACGTTTCATGTTCGTGTTTGTTCGGGGCGAGCATCTTTCAATTTGGTGTTTAGGGGGTGTGGGTTCAGAGCTGCTGATCTCATAGATTTTCTTCGTCTTCGATACTTTTCTTTTGTCGAAAGTCAGTTTTTCTAAAGCGAGTAGTTTGATATAAGTACTTCCAAATATTGCTAGTATACTTGTACTTCGTAGTAACCTACACGACCTGGAATGTTTATTTTGTTATATTTAACTACTTATAATTGGGTATCTTATAACAATTGTAACTTTAATTCAATTTGGGTCCTTTCGATGCAGCACGCATGAGAAAAGTCTATCTTAGTATACGTTTGGCAATTCAAAGGGCCTAAATTCGGCTCAATAGTGTTTTCATCCAAGACACTATTTAGAAACAATAAATCCAACGAACAAAAAAACAACAAAAAACTCGAGGTTTGGTTTTTTCCTTGTTACTGCCAACGAGCAAACAGCCGCGAAGCCCAGCTATAAAAATTTTTACAATTTGGAAGAAAGATACCCAAGCTCTGGCCAAAGAATATAAAGTTTTGTCATTATTCTTAAGCTTCGGATTTTTCAAAATCCTAAATTCCCAGGCAAAAAAAAAAAAAGCAAATTTGGACTTTAATAGTTGTGCTACAAGTGTTTTCTATGTGGTGTGAGTCGTATATCACAAGCGTATGATCCTTTTGTGGTTTCAACAGAATAACTATATATATATATATATATATATATACAAAGAGGGAACGCACGGGTGGGTCAGTACTACTGGCTTATCGTTTGGGGTAGTTTTAATTTTCATCTTCAAACGGTTCTATCACTGTTGTTTACATATTCTATTATAAATTCTATTGCGAATGTCGCAATTACGTTGTTTTTATGCACCTGATTATAGTAACATATAGATTCCTCTTTTTATTCGGGCCCATAATATTTCACTCGCGGTTATACTCAAGTGCCAGATGCAAAACTATGTGAACCTCATATATTTGGAAAAGTATATAAAGTAATTTTGAAACTGTCTGCTGTATTTATTGTTTGTGTATACACGCCTTTTCACAACTGTAAACAGCGTATTCATTTAAATGCGCGTTTGTTAAATATTTTGCATTTGGGTTTTGATACATTCTTGTAAACATTTTTTATCATATCTATAAAGTTCCCTACAGAAAGGAATCGTACCAAGTATTTTATAGAGCGCAGCTCTTAGGCGCCCGTTTCCTGGTTGAACGTCGTCGGCGTAACCGCGCGTTGCATTATGGGACGTTTTTCATAATGACGTTAAACGTGACGTCACGTGCCGTCTCGTGTGATGTCATTATGATCAACGTGACGTCACATGTCACATCTGGCTAAATTCATCAAAAATATTTAGCAGAAATTTTTCCGATAAATTTAGCGGGGAAGTTGACGTCACGTGAATTCAACACCAATTCAATTTCCCCCTCTAAATTTAGCGGGAGAATGTGACAAAACTTTCCCCGCTAGATTTAGCAGGGAAGTTTTTGCTAAACTTCTCGTTAAATTTAGCGGGAAAATGTTGGTAAATTTTCCGCTAACTTTAGTGGGGAAATTTTCGCTTCATTCAGCGGGAAATTTAACGAAAATTTGCCCCTAAATGGGAGCGGCGCGGGAGAGGAGGATACGGCGGCGGAGCAGGGACATCCCCTCCCCTCCGCACCCTCCCCTCCTCCTCCTCAATAGCTGCGTTCTAATTCGGCATTACACAGAATTGTAAACGTCTTTACATTTTATGCTTCTGGTAATATCACGAAGGCCTGCCGCAATTTTTTATATTGTTTCCTAAGTAGAGAAGTATGTTGGCAGAGAAATATGAATAAAACGACCAAACGCAGTCTTTACTTAGAATATGCTGCCTTTGCGATTACTTTTTTTAAAATGATGAATGCAGTTTTCTACTCAAGAAAGCGAAATCAACAAACAAAATGGAATTTCACGAAGGCACGCCCTATATGTCATTATTCGCGTAGCTAAAAAAAATCACACGAAGAAATCAGTGCCACACTATGAGCCCCGAACTTTTTTTGTTGCGTTTTCATTTTCAAGTTTGAAGTTAAATTGAATTCGCACTTTCTCAGCAACAATATGAATATGCGCAGTACACTTAAAAAAAATTGATCTCACAGTAGAACAAATTTTTTGTTTGTTTAAAAACGCATTTTGTCTAATAGATTTTAAATTTAAACAATGTCATTACATTGTAACATAGCACCTATTTCTAGATTTGTTCTTCGGTTTTGCGAGGAGTACGTTGATTGCTCTATTTTCTGTTCTTGTCGATTGGATGAATAATGATCGAAAACAAGTGTTGTGTGTAACCGAAGCGTTTGCGAGAGGTTGAAACAAATATGAAATCAGTTCGCGACTAAGCCGATAGATGGCGCCACCATCTCTGGCGCGTTTGCTTACCAGACACAGAACGGAGCTGATTCTCAAAGAGCACCCGCTCGGTGACGGAAACGATAGGGCTACGTTTTTAAGTTGTCAGTGTCCATACTGCACGTTTTTTGTTGTTTCTTTTTCGTTTTTTTTTTTACATCTATCGTGAGCGACTTTTTAGTATGTGAATCTAGGCTGACTACGCAATTTTTGAAGTAAAAAAAAAACAATTATCGAATACTCTACACATCATTATTATTTGATAAGCATTTCATGTCAAAGATCCTTGCACTCGCTACTTTGAAGGTTTAACTTAATGTCTAATCACCGAATACCTCTACATATAGACGTCTGCAAAGGTTATATTTCTAAACTTGAGGAAGAATCTCTTATTATATTTCTCTTCCGAGCGTTTGTCGCTATAGAATATTATTAAATATCGAATCGATATCTGCGTTAAACTGATACGGCAGCGTGTGGCCAGGAACTCTCTAAGACGTTGTAAATCGCTCCCAAAGGCCCTAATAATACTTTTTCTTATTTGCTGTGAGTCTGAAAAAACAACATAAATGTAATAGGCGCGCACTCGATAATTGGGTCTTTAAAGGGGAACTAAAGTAAATTCCAAAACCGTTTTTTCTTTTTAGAACGCAATTTTATTTTGCACGGACTGAACATCCTAGAAAACGAAGTATTACGTAGTCATGCATGACCTCTTCCTCTATTAAAAACGCGGCCATTATTCGTGACTCGCCCCCTTTTCTAATCACTATCTCAAAGAAGGGTCGTGACGCGATGTTCGATCGAGTTTTTGATAGGAAAATATCATGATGACTGCAATTTTTTTTTGTAATGCTTAAGCTAAAACGCGAAAAATGATTCTGCCTCGTGAAGAAGCGATCTCAATATCCACTTAGTGTACCTTTAAGATTTATCCCCCGCCCTTGGGTGCGGACAGGTAAGCGCACAGGTAGAGCCGTAAGGTCGTGTACACGTGAGCCGTCAAAATATACAAATCATTTGACACTAAGGTGCTTCATGAATAAAATGGACCCCTTTCGTTCTGAGGATATAGACGATTCGCTAATTTCACCCTTTTCATAGGTGTAGACCAATCGCACGGGAAGGAGCCTCCGTAGTCTTTCGCTTTAAAGGGATTGTCCGGTCAAATTTTGTATTCGAGAAAACAATTCAATATCATTGTTATTGCCTCGAGAAGCATCGTACGTGCAATATCCGAATTTTATATGCCCCTCTGCGTGAGTAATTAAATTCATACTGCTCATATCGCATTCTAGCGTAAACGCTGTTTTCGTTGGCAACATTGAAGCTCTGACGTCACAAAACACAAAGCGAGCATTTTTGTCTCGTTGTTTGCCTGCCAGTGAACGCTTCAGCGTGCTTCGTTTTTGTTGCTGTGCTCGACTTGTTTCGTGGTTGGGTTAGATTTTTGTTGCGCGGTTGGGTGCCACAACTACCGGGCAGCACATGCGAGCCAAGGCATGACGTTCCAGACTTTTCCGCGAGACGTGCAGTGACGAGCAAAGTGGATCGTCGTCGTGCGTAGGGACTGGGTTCCCGTCCAGATCGAGATCCTGCTTATGCAGCAATCGTCTCGCAGAATAAAGCTACGAGCTGAGCTCTCAGCGGACAGAAGGCTTGTAAGCTGAGGTGTGATGCTGTGCCAACGATATTAAACTACGTCCACCCACTCCTCGCCCAAATCGGATCAGTCAATTTAGGTCTGTTCGATTCGCCTGATCTGGCTGAACTAGTGCAGCAGTGCAGGAACTGGTGCATTCGATTCAACCGTAAGTTGCACGACCGCTGCACTGGCTCGTTCGATTCATTCCAGTTCTGAACGAGTTCAGACCCAGTTCCTCAAAACCTTGCACCGGCTCCGGACTCTGTTCAGCGTCCGCGCAGAAGCAGACGACAAGAGCAGACGGCGATATCCTCAACCGTCTCTGCTCGCGGTGCCATTTTTCGCAGCGCTTGCTCAAATGTCTGCGATCTTTAACAATAACGCCGATACGGAGGTTGCATTTCCTCTCATTTATGATAATAACGTACCCGCAGTGGACGCGGAATCGAGATCCTAACTGAAGGTGGGAGTTTGCTTGATTATGATATTCTAAAAGCGTTTTAGGCACCTGCTCGCGTAGGTTTGGCTCCCTGTGGTGAGTGTTGAAATATTGGCTCACGTAAATTGTTTCTTTTTGATGCTATGTGGGGATCCACAGTTTTGATATTCTTACTCACAGACACGGGAAAGGTGTCTGTAAGTAAGAATAGTCTCCGCCTTCAGTTGCTTTTGGATGCATATTGTTGACTCCGATACATTGTAGAGGCCTGGGATTTAGTGCGTTGGCACTCGCATGTCCCCGTAGCTGAGCATAATACTGCATGCTTTGTCCGCTGGTATCTGTGGACGCCCACTAACGGGCCTGAGAAAAACAACGAGAATCGGCATTTTTTTTTTGCCGATTCTCGTTTTAACTTGACGCCAAAGTTACGGTCGAATGTCTTGGCCAAGACGCTATCGTCAGGCCTTCGTCTTCGAGGTGGCCGGTATAGACGCTTTGCAGGAGCTGTGCATGGGCGCCGCCATAACTGACCTTCAGTTTTTGTTTCCTCGTATTTCGTTTATTTCACTTCATCATTACCATAGCAGGCCAGGAATTATTGCCACATTAGATTCAACTGTGTCCTTTTCTAAAGCATCGGCCTTTGTAGGGGATCGTCAACTACCGTTTCAGTTGCTCGGCATCTCTGTAAGACAAGAGAAGGTCAGCAATTGCGGCTGTAATTTGGCGCGTGTGTAAAGCGTCTATACCGACCGCGCGCTGCCGCCAGTGACTCCGACGCAAAATCATCCTGATGCCACGAACCTATAGTCGAAATGCAAAGATTCCCTTTGAGGGCATTTGCCTCTACCTTCTTGACTTGTAACCGAGTATAGTTCAGAACTTCCTGGCCAAATCGAACAGACCTTGAGTATGCAGCGAAACCGAAACCAACAGCTTGGCCATCTCGAAATGATACGAGAAGTTGTATTTAGCACGCGTGCAGCCCGATATCTGTTTGACCCGCGTGTGAAAATGGAGCGTAGCTACGATTCACCAAGCTCGTCCAAGTCAAGTGACGAGTCCGATATGCATTTGAGCGGTTCGCCGTTTGCCTTCGACCCGCGGACGTCGCCCCTGAGGGTATGACCCGCAGCCTCATCACCGATCCAGTGGATCCGCCGAAATGTGTACCCAGATGCCGCTTCGTGTACCTAGGTGCCGCTTCAGAGGCGAAATCTACATCCTTTGCTTTGCAAGCGCCCCTAGTTCGATCGGCGTCCGTCGCAGTTGTGTTTGCGCGAAACGACATACGTTTGCTCGAAGCTTATGGCTGTCTGCGAGTAATATCCTGCTAAAAGGCGCGACTTTTTTTGCACGTGCTTGGAAACTACATTAAAAGAACAGTATTTCAGTTGGGTACTGCCTAGGAGACTATATAATTCGAAACAAAATACAAGATATCCATCGACCAACGCTTGTTATCCCGACCATCCGACAAACTTTTGCGTTTTGTGACGTCACGCAGCACCTACGGATGTCAGCCATTGACACTGGCGAAATTCAGGGTGCAGTTTCGTACATAGGATCATGAAAGGTTTAATTAATAACGGGAGATCATATATCAAAATAAAAATGACGTTTGTCTATATGAAGGCTCCCTCGACGTAACGAGCGCAAGAACTTAAGTACTTCCGGTTTCGACCGGACAATCCCTTTAAGAACAACAAATAATCCATGGCTAATCGTGAAGCCGTTTACCACTTCGCGATAAGTTTTAAATAGTTATTATTAATTATGATGCGATTTGTTAACTTACAACGAACGACATCAGGATTGGAGGTAGCCACGTCCATCTTGTGATTGGGCTGTCGGTGGCCTTGAGATACATCTAATTTTTCTTTTCTGTTGCTTTCTTTTACTCTTAGTAAACTCAACGCTGTCGATTTTAACCTACGACTGGGGCAGAAGTAGAAAATTCATTCTGCCTCAGCCATCACGGTAAACGTTTACCAACTGGCCTGCGAACTGACTGTAACTGAGTAAATTCAAGTTTGAAACGCGTGCTAATGCTAAGTGTAGTTGGATATATAATAATCCAACTACACTAAAAAAAAAAAAAAAAATTGGTACGTCTATTTTGCTCGAAAGCAGTTGGTAGGAACAATCACCGCCTCTAGGAAAAGAGCTTGACGGATGACGAGGTTGGAAATACATTTAAATAAATAAAAAAAAATATTCGCTGCACCGTGACGCTTAGCATGACATTCCGCATGCTACGTCAAGCTCACCACAATAGGGCCAATCTGGTATTTTATATTCCTAAAATTTACGCAGCCTGTTCATTCGACGAGCTCAGCCTGTGGACTGCAACCATTGGCTCTCTCATGTGCCTTGCGGGCAAAGTAGACGCGCCACATTTCATCGAGCTCACCGTCTCTGACAGCCTCGGAAAGGGGGGAGGGTACTTATCTCTACTATAGGGGGCTGGATGGTGCATTGAGCAGTCAGGTGTAAAGGCACCGGAATTGAGCGCTTGACAGGCTTTTCAACATTTCCGAGTGCTGGTTCGAACAGCGTTCAGGGCAGTGGCGTAGGCAGGGGAGGGGGGGGGGGGGGGGGGGGATAGTGTTCGGGGATCGAAACGCTCTCTTTAGCTTGCGGTATTCACAACTCAAGCACGTCACTCGCCCTCTCGGGGACGAACGAATAGCCGGTTTTTTAAACTCTTGCATGATTCATCCACCTGAGTTTTTTTGTTTTTTGAAACACTTGCTTTACCATTCATTTCTGGGCTTAAATGCTTGTCTAGGTTCATTTATTTAGTTCTTCTCCATTTATAATTACTCTTTCTTTCGCGGCCGACGAGGTCATAACTGATCCCTAATCCCGTTCCTTAGTCCAAGAGTTTGGAGACCCCTGTTTACTCGTTGAGAGCAAAAGCGCGAAAGCAAAGAGCGCCGTGACAATACACTTTAGCGTCGACTGCGGTATGGCTTCAAGTGAAACGGTGTGCGGCCGTATTAAACATCCCGCGTTAAAACAGGCGGAAACGCAACGAGCCATTCGTTGAGTTCGTTAAGATCTCACTGTCTAAGAAATTAAGGCTGGCCTTTTCCATTTTTTGTGCTCCATGCGCTCCCAGATGTCGCTTCGCCGAGGACCAAGGGAAAGTCTGGCCAGGAACTTCCCAACGCACGCCTGGTGTCCAACGCCATCCGAGGGGCCCCACCCGACCCGTTGCGTCGGAGTCCGGGGCGCCACACGAACCTGTTTATGGCCTTCGGACAGCTGGTCGACCACGACATCGCGCTCACCCCGGATGTGCGAGGACGTACGTGCACACCTGAAGAAGCCTCTTGTTTCTTTCCATTCGTCTTAGAGCGCAGCTCTTAGGCGCCCGTTCCCGGCTTGAGCGGCGTCGCCGTCGGCGTAACCGCGCGGTGCATTATGGGTAAATTTTCCCGCTAAATCTAGCGGAAAAATTTCCCCGTTAAATCTAGCGGAAAAGTTTGCCCCCTAAATCTAGCGGAAAAATTTCCCCACTAAATCGAGCGGAAAAATTTCTTCCCCCCCCCCCCCCCCCCCCGACGACACGTGGCCCTGAGTACCCTTCCCTCCTCCTCCTCAAGAGCTGCGCTCTAATTCGGCGTTACAGGGAGTTGTAAACGGCTTTCATTTTTGTGCTCTTTTTTTATTATTACAATTAGTCTCTTCTGATATTGTTATAACGGACCAAAGCAATATCATAGGCTCCGCTGGCCGCGACTGCATAAAGCAATAATAAAAAAAATGAGCAGTATTCATAACCAAAAAAGAACAATCGTTAGCTGTTTAGATAGCAGGAGTTCTTTTAGGCTGCCAGAGTATGGCAACATTGTTTCCCATGGAGTATTGCTCCTGGCCTGGGTGACTTGAACGTGCACCACGCAGAAGTGATACACGACCGCTGGCGCCGGCTCGATGCTCATTCAGTACGAAACGGACAAGGATGGTGATTGAACCAAGGATCCCTGGGTCGGTGCGATAACATCACTCGGCCACCGATCTCTCACTATTCGCAACATCAGTGATAATTTATAACAAATTGACAATCAATGACAGTTCGAGTGAAGAAGTTAGATTAACAGCGACTTTTATCTCCAAATTCTTATCATGCATGAAAAACAACGTTTAAGGTGCGATCCTCTAAAAGTATTTAGAAGACATCAAACCGTCGTTTCGAGGATTATAGAAAAACCTTATGTTTAAACAATCTCCCTGGTACATTGAGCTGGGAAACTATGTGCAGATTTCACGTGACATGAGGTCGCGTGACGTCAATTTTCCCGCTAAATTTAGCGGCGAAACTAAATCGGTGCATAGGTCTCGTGACGACACGTCACGTAACATCAAAGTTCGCGCGGGAAAAGCGATTTGCTCGCTAATTTTGGAGGGGAAATTTGATTGGTGCGTAGATCACGTTAGGTCAAGTCACGTGCATTCAATTGACATCACGTGACCTAAACACCGATTCTATTTCCCCGCTAAGTTGAGCGGCAAAACTTTACGATTGTGCAGCTTCCGTTAGGAAGTCTTTCATGCCTTAGCGGGGTACTCCGGCGGTTTTATGAGCTACCTCAGGTAACTGTATCTTCTGAATCCCTGGCCCTTACCGTGTCCGGCATGCTAGTTAGCATCGCGAAATTCAAAATAGCTATTGAGAAATCGACAAATGAAATTAATGCTCAAAACAAACTTTCATATATACCAGCACTTTTCAATGTCGTGATGTCAGTGGCAGGCAGGCTTGCCGGTCGAACGGGCAGTCTGGATACTCAGACTATGTCACGCATTTTTGTCGAGAGGCTGAACGGCCACTAGAGCGAGCTTTGAAAGCATTTATTTGACATTATAAAACTGCTGAGAATCAGATGGGAAAATATTCTGCAGACCAAAGAGTGAACGCCTGCCTTCGACTGACGTCGCACTTTTATCGTTACCAGTTTTCATGGAGTGGGGGTCTAATTTAAGTAAACCCAATAAAAGAAACACCCGAGATAAAACGAGAAATTACTTAAGAACAAAGAACTTTATCGTCCGATGAGAAGCGATTGGTCTACGCCCGGTGCGAAAATCGACAAAGAAGTGACGGAACGCAGGGGTTAAAAATAAAAACAAGAAATTTAGTTGGGCGATAAAAATCCGCGCACGGCGACAACCGGACGAAACCAACAGAACGAAACGCGAACACGCGTTCCTTCAGCAACACACTCACGAAACTTTTGGCAGCGGGGCCCCGAAGAAAAACAAAACAGCACTCAATTCCCGACACAACGCGAATCAACTGGCCGCTCGCGGCACGAACTGCAGCCGGGAAACAAGTTCGCCGGTGCAAAGAAAACGAAAGTTCCGAGGAAGGAAAGTCTCCGTTGCTGGAACCAAAGTCCACGGGAAAGTTCGAAGGAAGCCCGCAGACTCACCGACACGTTCGGTCCGACAGACGACGACCACTTGACTTTCCCGGCGTGGCAGACTGGTTGCTCGGCGGACGACGCAACGCAGCACCGCGCACACACATACACTACCCGAGAAGGGAAAAACCGACGTCCGTAGGCAAGCATACCAGTAAGGGCAAACGCCGAAGAGGCAACATTGGGGCAATCTGCCCAAAATAATTCCAGAAACTTCAACTCGCGGCAACCGATGACGAGAGGAACGGCCAGCCTACCTGACAGGCTTGTCCGGGGGGGAGGGAGGGGTCTGATTCTTTTCCCGCCATAACCGTGGCTTACATAAGCTATGGCTCCCTCAAGTGTTTCACCACACTCCCGTATTATGGCAATGCCGCAAACATCGTACGCCTTTGGAGGACTACCTCACCGATGTTTGTTTACAAACAAGCTCGCTGCCGCCAGCTACTGGCGGCGGACTCCTGCGCGCTTCCGGTTTTCTTCTTCGTTTCCATGTGTCTCACATCCTTTTATTTTCTGCTACGTTCTACAAGGCGCGCGGGTTCTTACAAACGTGTTACAGGCACTTCTCGTAAGGAAAATCTTCTTACCTGATCACTGTGCGTTGCTGGAGAACGAATAACTACACTACCGGAAGTCTACTGGGGCATTAAATACTGTGGCGCTTTCTGGTACCAACTCCCGCCGAATGCGGTGAACATCCAAACTTTAAAACACTAATACCCTTGCCAGAGTATCCGAGATCGAAGTCGTAGAAAGTCGCTTCCTACTTGGACCAAGCTACTCAAGCCAGACATGAAAACAACAACAAACAAAAAACTCCCAACGATTAGCCTCGACGCAAACATATGTTTACAATTTCTCCCTTTCGGAAGGAGGCAAACATCTGCCCAGCGGCCTTGTCCTGGCGGCAGAGATGCGAGCACCTCCAAAGGTAATCCCATAAGTGGAAGCGGGAATCAACAAGGATGGATTCGAACGAGTTCGATAGGGGGATCATTTAGTGGAAAAGACAAACATATGCGGAACAGACACAACCGAAATAATTTAGCAAAAATACTGAAATTCGTGACACCAGCTGAGGCTTTCAGTTTGAAAAACACACCGAGGCCACCTTTTGTAAATTTAATAACCTCGCAAAACAAATTATTTTGACCTAATATTTGGTATACAAATTCAGCGATGTATATTGGTGCGTCTAGAAAAATTTCAGGCAAATCGGAGACCACGAGGAAGTCTATTAAGGTGGCGATGCAAGCGAGTTGGTTCATGACTTCTGAAATTGGAAAACAGCGCACAAAAAAACGAAGACGACGAGAGAAGAGCACAGGACAAGCGCCGACTATCAACTGAAGTTTTATTAAAAAAGGCTCAAGCAAGAAAACACCACACAGTCAACCAACGCCGAAACAACCAATGGCGTGTCGCTCACCAGTCATCTATAAAATCTATCTCTTTTTTGTAAAGATAAACTGAAGGTTGGCTGACGCAGTGCCCCGCGCCAGCTTTTTCGACAGCATGCGCCTCCAGCACCTCTCTTTGCACTTTTGTGCGCCCCCTGCCAATGATTAAGGTATTTTGGGAAACGGGGTGACGCTGGCAGTCTCTGCAATGTACGTACAAGTGACCTCCGGTCATTGACCGCAGGGAATTCGCATGCTCACGCAGAAGACAAGCTCTCCGAGGCGAGGTCCGAAATTCTGGAGCTGGAAGAGAGGTGCCGGCACTTGGAAGGAGACAACCTGCACCTGAAATCGGCGGTCGATGCGTGAGCATGCGAATTCCCTGCGGTCAATGACCGGAGGTCACTTGTACGTACATTGCAGAGACTGCCAGTGTCACCCCGTCTTCCAAAATACCTTAATCATTGGCAGGGGGCGCACAAAAGTGCAAAGAGAGGTGCTGGAGGCGCATGCTATCGAAAAAGCTGGCGCGGGGCACTGCGTCAGCCAACCTTCTGTTTATCTTCACAAAAAAGAGATAGATTTTATAGATGACTGGTGAGCGACACGCCATTGGTTGTTTCGGCGTTGGTTGACTGTGTGGTGTTTTCTTGCTTGAGCCTTTTTTAATAAAACTTCAGTTGATAGTCAGCGCTTGTCCTGTGCTCTTCTCTCGTCGTCTTCGTCTTTTTGTGCGCTGTTTTCCAATTTCAGACGAGGAAGTCGCCGGAGTACCCATTTAAAAGCTTGAATGAGTCTTTTTATAATAGGCCGATATCACAAAGCACTCGGGGGTTGCCTAAAGCCAGCGTAAATTATGCCCACAGGAGGCAGACAGCAGCGCACGAGAGTTCTTGCTGTCTCCTTTTGTGCCCGCGCAGAGCTCCAGCAAGGTTGTCGAACTCGAACGTGCAGAACTAAAGTTGCTTAGATTCATCGTGGCAGTGGCAGTGCAACGAAACTAGCTGGTGAGACCGGTCTATTATGTTGTTTTATTATTTCGGTGTGAAAATGTCTCATTGACCTAGGACAGAAAAAATAAGTTGTAATATTTATTCCAAGCTCGTCATTCGAGACATCCTAAAGGCCAAATTATAACATTATATAAAGGGAGACAATGAATATTGCGATTTGTGCAGGGGATCCTACCATGAAAGAAGAGAGCTGACCTAAAAAAAAGACGCGGAGTTTCTTGATTTTCCGCTGTGATATGATCTGCCTATCTGTATGAGGAAGGAGCGGGTTCCATCAGTTCCTAGTTTGCTAGCTAAATCACTGCATTACGGAGAGTCCATTTCGCAACGGCCGAAATGATAAGATAAAAAGTCTGACTTCCTTCAGAAGCAATGGGGCAACGATTATGGCTACTTCTGGTCACTTCCAAACACTCCCGGTACCCCGGGCGCTTAGTCTGCAATCAACGCATTGACGGCTTCACGCGGCAAACGTCGGACAGGCGAAAGCGGACTGGTCCCTCTAAACACGTTATAATGATTCTTAGAAATGATGCGCTAGTTTTTTTTCGGAAACTGAAGCACGCTGGACGCGGCTATATTTCAGAGACAGGCTTATAGGGATATGCATTCGGGGATAAAGCCACAGGATCCGGGGAAAGTAGCGTTATTGCCTTCCCCGTCTGCTTGCAGGACACAAACGGATGCTAACATGCAGACGACCAAAACCTCCCATGGCGATTGCCTGATCGATCTCCATGGAAATCGTCATTTTAGTCCTTCAAAGTCTTCGAAGCTTCTAAAGGACACTTTAAAAGCTTCGAAGATTTTTGAAGTTTTAAAGCAGTTGTGCAAACATTGCCATGGAGCGTCATCATGCTAAAAGCGTTCTTCGCCAATGTACGCGTCTTTGGCAGTGTGTATGCAATGAAGTTATCAATCATGTGTATCTCCACGGATGTCTTACAATGATATTGCTCTTCCTGCGTATCTCAAGACAGAAACATTATTCTTGAACGCCTCCACGCATGTCGTGGCGGTACGAACATGCACTTTTTTTTCCCCCGATGTGAGGATAGCAAACTCTCGGTGTACACGCAACTTCATTTTAAGGCTACCCGTCACTAGCGAATTTAGATCAGCTCACCAAGAACAAAAAAGGTCAAAGAAAAATGGCTCATTCCATGAACCAAACTAGCGACCCTACTGGGAGCCTGGTGTTACGTTCCCGGGATTTCGTTACTTGAGTCAGAAACGCGCGGTCTATGATGTTCACGTTTTTTAGTTCCTGATTAGTTCCTCGGCGCTCTTGTTGACTAATGCAACAATCTCATTGGCAGCGGAAAAATATTAGACTGCCCGGGACTTGTCCCGCCATACGTTTAACGGTTAAGAGTTAAGCTCGTCGGCAGCTGTTTGTCCTCTCCTGTCCCTTCTTTCTTCGTGTTCAAGTACAGTTCTAAAATTCAAGCTGATAGATTTACAAACCCGCCATATCTGTTTCGTAAGCCGTTAGGAACCATGTACTAGGTGCCGCATGTCTCACAACTTTCTGACGGAACGCCACCACGGTGGCGCTGCTGTCGGTATTGCGCATGCGCAGATGATTCGCTTAGATGCATTTTAAGGACAAATACAGATACTGAGAAAAATGTTTCTTTGATGTAACGGAGTATATCTGAGATACTCCTGAAAAATCGGCATCCAGCTTTACGTGCGATGTGAAGTACACAGAGAAGTACATTTTCCCGAACCCTTGTAGGTATGGAGGGAGCAGTTGGTGGCAAACGAGAATGAAAATGCTCGTGTTTTGGTGAATGTAAGGGCTATATGGGGCTTCCGTTTGAGGCTAGAGAATTCATATTCTAAATTTTGAAACACCTTGAGCTAAAAGAGTGAATTTCAATTTATCGTATAAGCCCGGCAGTGTATTTTTTCCCTCGCGACGAAAAGGTGAATTTACGTTTATCGTACAAACCCGAAAGTTTATTTTAGGAAACAAATTTAACGAAACACTTAAGCCTGACAGAATATCGCAATACAAGCGACAGATTGTAAATGTATTGCCTTCCTGGGATACAAATACATTTTTCAAATCCATCTCTATCTAAAAATACAGATACCCGAAAGTATGTCTTAAGATACTAAAGAGATACACTTTCCGCGCGATACTGCCCAGCCCGAGACAAACGATATATATCATCGGCTGAATGACACTGCATCTAATAGTCGGGAAGGCTCCTGTCCTGAAAAGCGTCTTTAGTATCCATGGCAAACAGGGGCAGGGGGCGTGGCACTCTGCCGGTGACAGTGAGGTCTAGATGGATGGCAGGAAGACACTACGGTGGGGTAGGGTTACAGGAGCTTACTTATATCAGGAAGAGGGAGTTAAACGTTGAACCCTATGACCGCTTTGTGGAAAAGAAATCGAGAAGCGACTGCAGGGCTTCTGTTTGTCTGGGTCACAACGGGGATGTGTCCATTTTTCAAGGTCAGTGATATCCGTTGAGCGATGGTTTATGCGCTTGTCTTTGCGCCCGACGCATTTCTAAAAGAGATTCGTAGGATTCGCAATCTCGCCTTGTATCTTGCGTTAGCTACATTGAGTTGAAGACGGTGAATTCGTTCATTGTGACAGTTTTGCCGATGTGCATGCGGTGCTTGTGCGGATCCCGGTGCGATTGGTTCCAGCTGGAAGCCGATTGGTTCCAGCTGGGATATGTGTGGAAGCTTCTCCTTCGGAGCGGTTCGAAAACGCTGCCTGATGTCTTGCTTCTCCTATTCCTATTGTAAAGTCGCAGCTATCGTCGATTGCGCTTCATCTGCTATATTCACAAAATAGCGGCAGACCCCAGGATAATTGTTGTGTGTCTATACTCTAAGTGTAATTTCCTTAGTGGCTCTCGCCACAGCTGTGTGCGTTGCTGTAAGGTGCGTGCTAACTACCAGCGGTCACAACATTATTTTTTATTATTCAAAATTTGCTCAATTTATTTATTTACCCCTAGGAACCTTTCGCGCATTGCATAGGAGGAACTTACGTAAATTTGAGCACATATACTAACCCAGATAAGGAAAAATAAATGAATAAAACGCAATACATTTTGCGACGCACTGAAATGTAGAAAAAAAAAAGGTTGAACTCGACGAACCGAGATTCGGCCACTTCCGTTTTCTTTAGAATAGCAAGAAAATGAAGAGATATAAAAATGTTTAATGTTCGCCAGAGGTAACGTTCGGCTCCTTGATTCCGAAAGTGCGAGGGGGTCTTTCTCGTACGTTTGTGCCGTCGATAATTCACTTCGTCACGGTTGTCCACCTGAGGAAAGGTCCTTCTGGGCGGTGCTCAGGGTAACTAATATAAACCAAAGAGGGGTTCTGAAGCCACGCCGCTTCGGTGGCGCTGGTGTTGGTGTGGCGCATGTGCACGTGTTGTACACTTCACTCGGATCTTCTAGCTATAGGCGTACAGCGTCCACCCGAGCATAATGCCATATATCGCCCTGATATATCATACGCCCGGCATTAGATCTACACACACTTATATAGCGGTATATATATATCGCTATAAACATAACATCGCTATATGCGTGCGCAAAAACGGAAATATATTGCCGCGCAAAAATACTCGAAAACCCGGGTGAATACCCGGGTTTTCCAGTATTAAAAGAGAAACATATTGACTTAGCGGAATTAGAGTCCCTAAATAAAGCTACGCTTTCAGAGTACCGAAACTCCCAAACTACGCGTCTGAAGCACGTCAGGCGCCGCCATCTTGGGTCCACGCGCAGATGGAGGAGTGCTTGTAGCTGAGCCAAGCCGAGCTGTAGCCGTCGCCTGCGCCAGCTGCCCTAGCCACAGCTGAGGCAGCGAATGGGTCGTGTTGTTCGTATCTCGACGTAACACGGAGAGTATGCGTGCTGAGCGACGGACTTCAGCGTGGGCGCGCAATAAACGGTAAAACAGCAGCAGGCAGCGGATCGCTGCACCCAAGATGGTGGCGTTGAAAAACCGCGATGATGATGATAGTGACTCGCGTGACTGCCGCTGTCCAATGATGCCGCAGCGAACCAGAATATTGTTGAATAGAGCGACTGTATTGTCGGCAAGGTGTCAAAGAAAAGGAATACGGTACTCTGAAAGCGTAGCTTATTTAGTGACTCCAAGCCGAATAAACTTTTTACTACCGTATTTACTCGCGTATAGGTCGACCTGTTTTTCAAAAATCGCCTCATCAAAACTGGGGGGTCGACCAATACGCGAATCCCGGTATTATATTTTTCAACTTTTTTTTTTTTTTCGGGGTCCCGAAGTTAGGGGGTCGACCTATACGACGTATCGACCAATATGCGATTAAATACGGTAAATGTTTCGCCTCCCATGCGTGAGGCCCCTTCAGTATACTGTAAATTGCCATGGGGGAGTACATATGGAATTGGCTTATTTAAGAGTTAAGTTTGTGTATACATCCGATAGGTAGCCACGGTTTTTGCTTACGAGCAATGTGCCCTCTGTACCACATCTATGATGTTCAATGTAAAAGGGCATAAACTGGGAGGATATGAGAGGTACACCCGCCGGCAATATGAAGGTGAACACCTTACCTGGTTTCTTGCCTGTTTTACGACTTCCTAAAGCCATATTAACTCTCACCGCCTCAACTGGTACGTGGCTTGGGGGTCTAAACTTTGGTATCTAGCCCTCTTCTGGAACAGAGCTTGTTCCAAAACTTGCAGGAGAGTCAAAAACAAGAAGAGGGCTGTTCACCTTCATATTGCTCACGGGTGTACGGCTAGATATGCCATATATTGCCGGGCGTTGCCATATGTGTCCCAAATGCTTAATGTTTTTACATCTGCATATCCTGGATTTTTCAATAAGTACAGCTCTGGGATTCTTTGTAGCGGGCGGAAACCTCGTGTATAAGCAAACACGATAGTGTCTGCGAACAGCGCGTTGTTCTAAAATGAGGTGTTCTCACGTGGTCGTGACTCATAAGAGATGCGAATACTGCTCCTCATGGACTCCTTGCAGCCAACAATTCGCTGCTCCAGTGCTGCGGCGACCAGGTCTCTCCTGACTGTTTTCCCGTGCGTGTCTCGGACGACGACCCGTTCTTCGGCCCGCTCAACGTCAAGTGCCTCAACGTGGTGCGATCCTCGGGCTGCACCGACTGCACGGGATTCCGTGAGTGACATCGGGACGCTAACTTGCCATGAGCCGATTTCGCTATGGGCTTTTAACATGTCGGTTGCCGGACCGGCGATACCTTCAGTTGGAGAATTTGCGGAACGAAACAAAATTTGGTGGCTTTATTTTAGGACGATGTAGCAGCAAAGAAACGTAATTGCATAAGAATAAATAAAGTATAGGGTTGGTAACCGTTTTATTGTGATCGGAGAAGTTATAAGTTTCTCGTTAATAATTTACATGAAACATAAATTGTATTTATTTATGCTTTATAACAACATCTGGATTTATGACATCTCATCTCAGAAGAAATAAGCAAATAAAACTAAAATAAATTGTTGAAAAACACACTTATTCGGTTATTCGGCATCAAACACTTATACGAAAAAAAAAAATTAAAACCCAAAGAAACAAAGATAGAAATATTCCAAGCAGCTATTAAATGAAACAAATATTTACTGACCTATCTAGATCGCAGTTGACAGTGGTTGTTGATTATATATATATCCTGAGCAATTACGCGTTCATGACGGGCTTATACAGAAACCAATTAACATATAGTACAACTGGTAACGTTCCCTAACAATGAAGAGTCCATAAAAACTGCAGTGAAAAGACAATAAAAGTGGAAACCCCCCCCCCCCCCAAAAAAAAAGAGCAAAAAAAAAAAAAAAAACTTTGTTGCATTTTTTTGGCGTTCGAAAGAAAAAGCGTGCATATCCGAAAAGGACCTTTGCATGTACAGGCAGCCCATGCCCGCGCAGAATCAAGTTCTGTGCTTGATTCTGGGCGGACAAGGCCAATTATATGACTTTTCGTGTAATTGGAAAAGGCAAATTACATGACTTTTTTTTGTCAAAGTTCAATGATTGTTGCAGAGTCACTTTACAAGTATTTAAACAAACAATACAAGCGTATTTGCAGATTTACGAGTTCTTGAAAACCTTTTCCTTAAAATAACACATTACCATTTTTGGTTAGATACCCAATCTTACTTATCTTGGACTCCGTCTTAAAAACGCGGTAATCTTATAATGTTCACAACGTATTTTGTTAACAAGACAGTAAGTAGCTCATTAAATCTGTTAGTATTTGTTAACGTGAGTGCGGTGTTTAGAATGGCGTTTGTAATTAAACGTTCAATTGTATGAATTCATTTGCACATGGTTTCATTTTACTAGAGCTGTGTGAACTTGGAGATGCTTAATTAATACAAGTGGCTTATTTTCTAGCCAGTGCAACTCCGTTTTACAAAGAAAAGACGACAGCGCCAGCGTGAATGCATGTACTCATAATAGCCAAGTACTACCAGGCGAGCAAACAAACAACGCTGTGCGCAGATAACAAATACAGCTTTTTAGCAACCCAATCAATTTTCGGCTGTGCCCCGGATGTATCGCCTTTTGAAGAACAATATTTTTTTCTTCTGCGTTCTTCTTGTTACTCTCTAGAATAAAAAAAAAAAAAATACTACCACGTAATAGTTTCAGGCCAGCCTGCGCTGCATGTTTCTTGAGTCATCGTGTGCGGAATCATGTGCAGGGTTATGTTAGCGGTGGCCGTTCAAAAGCAGGGGCGGATCCAGAACTCCGTTTGGGGAGGGGGGGGAACATTTTGTAGAGTCATTCTCTCATTCTTTTTGTGCACCGGGGGGTCCACCCATGTCAAATTGCCCTCCGAGAAGGGGGGTGGGGGGGGGGGGGGTCGACTTTGTGTGGGGGGGGGGGGGGGGGGCGGTCGCCCCCGTCGCCCCGGCCTCCCCCCCCCCCCCCCCCCCCCCCTTTGGATCCGCCCCTGTTCAGAAGTAAACAATGTGCGTGTTTCGAGAAGTGTATACGTTGAAAACACCGGAAAATGCAGAACTTTTGTAATTTGAAGCACCAACATGCACACGGACGCGCAGGCTCCCGCAGTTACCTGCAACATTGAATAAAACTACACGAAAGAAAAAGTGTACATCAATGCCTGAGGATCATTATGACGCAGTAAAGAACATTTGCCTAATTAGAGTATTCATTTGTTTTCTTAAAGCTGCATTGCGACAGTTTCAACGAAGTAAAACAATTGATGTTCTCATTTTTGCATAAGTAGCTTACCCTGAAACAAGTGAAAGAAAACGCACCACCTTAACTTGAAGAAGTTCAATTCCGCTGCGTAATTGTAAAGGAAAAACGCATTGTTTCCCAGTCTGCAGCCGCGTGTGGCTCCCGTGGGAACCACGGCGTCCCCTCATGGAGAGTACACGAGTTTTCGTGTCGCCATCTAACTTAAGTCAAGAAAAGCAATCCTTCTCCGCTACTTCCTCCCCATAGCAACCGTCTTTTGTCTCGATCGCGCGCCGTAACCTTCGGCGATGCCAAGCCCTTGAAAAGTCGACAGGCACTGAGAGAGCGTTGCGGGCTCTGAATACAGAACCCAACGGTAAACCACTGGTACCATCCGTGACGTCACTCGAAGGATGGTGGAAGTTGAGGATTACCCCGAACTGCGATATGTTTAATCATTTAAATGCAAACTAGCGCCAAAAGAAAAATTGTTTTAACTTTTTCATTCTATAGGTGCCATAAACTAATTCCCACAATTAGTTGGCCGAAGTAAAAATATCGTTTCACCACCCCTTTAATAAATTCATGACCATGCTACAGAAAGTATAAAAGGTGCATGTTAGTGACTAAATGCTGGTTTACATTAAAAAAAAATGACCTCGGGGTGAGAGGTACAGAAGCGCACCAATACCCTTGTTACAAGGGCACACTTAACTGCAGTTACACTAAGCAACAGTTAGCGCAAAGTTCTTGCGGAAAACATTGTGCGGCTATACAGTGAAAGCTATAAGCGAACGTGGGCTTAAGCACCTTGAGCACCCATCAACGTTACTAGATTACCTCAGTTGTGGAACTCCCGCGGAAAGAGGTACCCCCCCCCCCCCCCTCACTCACTTCAATCCGCCTGCCGTCGTTCCAAGCGCCATCTACACTTTTGTTTCATAACTGTGCGTTCCATAGAGCTGCATAGAGCAGAGCTGAAACGCCATCTAGACGTCGTGCTTCGAAACGTACGTATCCCATAGCATACACTGTTGGCACCCATCAAAGCAGTGCACGCGCGCTCTTCACTTCTTCTGAATTAGCTGCCCGGGGGTATAGTGCGATAAATTTGGTGCGGAGTAACAGAAATTAAAGCTGAGTTAACCGCAGGTAAGGGTGCCCCTGTAACAGGGGCACAAGAACCTTGATCTATTTTATATGTTTGCCACAAACCTAAACCGCAGACGAGCGGCGGTTCGTGAATCAGCAGACGGCCTACTTGGACGCTTCGCACGTCTACGGCACCTCGGCCGCGGCCCTGGCTACTCTACGGGACAAGGCCCAGCCCGAGTTGCTGCTGCTTCCCAACGGGATCTTGCCCCCGAGTTTAAACCCGACCGAAGATGGCTGCAGCGACCCGAGCTCGAGCCAGTTCTGCTTCCGCGCCGGAGACGGCCGCGTCAACCAGCAGCCTGGCATCGCGTCGCTCCATATCCTGTACGCCAGGCAGCACAACAGGCTTGCCAAGGAGCTGGGCAGAACGCACCCAGACTGGGACAAGGAGACCGTCTTCCAGGAAGCCAGGTCAGTGCGGCCCGGACTTTCAGGACACTGCAGCACTCTAAGGAAATCTGGATGTTCTAGTTTCCCACAAAGCACTTGGGAAAGCCAATTGCAGTAATTTGTGGGAAGCCCTGGGCATTACGAGGCTGATGATATTTCTAGTCCTAAAAAATATTACAACACGGTCAAGCATCGTGCGCAGTGCCACACTGCGGACTGTTTTCTAAGGTCTGAACATGTGAGTCTCCTTATTCGCCAAGCTCTCTTGTTAGATTGCAGCGATCGACTTCTTTCACAAGTGTTTTGTGGGAAAGTAGACACTAAAAATACCTTGTTCCCGAGTTCCACTTGAGCGGCAAAGAGTAACAACCGACATCGACAAGCCTCAAAAACAAGCAGAATGCATGCGAAGGTACCTTTGGCAGGTTTGCAGTGTCTTTGTGCTCGTAAAGTGGGCACTGGGGATTCCAAGTCTGCAAAAGCTACCATCGCGTGCATCACGCACGCGAAGGTCATCAGCACAACCGTCAGTCAGCACAAACGTTCATTCCTGAACCCCACATCTACATGGACGTCTCTTCGCCATCCATGAAACTTCATGCAGCTTCCTCTGTGCAGATTACACGTGTGTCCACTGATGGCCTTTTTGACGCGTGGTGGAATACTGGGAACACATTAAATGTTTTGTACATTAAAACATATTTCATCCTTTTTTTCTTTCCAGTTTATAAAGAAACCCTCGTTTTTGAGCTGTACATCAATTAACTTTTCTGTGCGGCGCTTCGTCTGTTGTGTTTATTCGCGTTTCTCTTTCGTTCCTGTGCAGCGCTTCACCAATACGCTAAATGTTCTAAGCAAAACCCCTGTACGCCTGTACCGTTTACGCTAACACACACACGCTAACAGATATCCTATTCTCGACATCTAAGACTTGGGGGCCAAGAACGAGAAATCTTTCTAGTCTCAGAGATATATGTGAAGTACGGAAAACTCAAGATATAATCTTACGTCCGTTACCCTGTTGTCCCGCCTGTCTCTGGAAGTATCTAAACCGAATGTTGCACACTATGATAGTCACTCCTAGATATATCCATCCGAACATAAATTATATCCCGAAGATTTGTCTGACGAGGCCGCCGTGTTCACTGCCATAACCATGTGCATATGGGACTGGGACACCCAATAATCTTAAGGTAGAACCCAGATGTAGTCACCAACAATCTCTTGTTCATCAGAAAAACTGTAGCGTGCTGTTCAAACTTCTAGGCGACTTTAAAACTCTTATCTCATCAGGAGCCGTAATCCGACAGCTGCACGCGATGCAGTCCCTGAGGTCATAGTTGGCACACTTGGGATTAGCGCGCTCAACTTTGGCAGACCTGTACCTGCGAGACCGGAATTCTCTAACACTGTCCATGGAGCTCTGCTTAGAGCACTATGAAGTGGTAGGCCTATAATTGCGAAGGTTAAGTTAATATCTGGAGTAAGCCTGCATTACGCCATTGTGCTTTCGAGCCAATGTGTACTTGCTTTACATTTTAGCGCAGCTTTTGTTTTGTTTAATTTATTTTATAGCGGCAAGGGGAAACCGAGAACAGATTGACCTAAATAAAAGTCTATAAAATATCTGAAAAAAAACGCACAGAGACTTAATCCTCGTAACAAAAATTTCTGGATGCGAGCCGCACTCCGATATCTGAACAAAATACCGTTCGAACACCGGACTGCGATAACAACGCAAGGAATTTTAAAAGAAAATTAAACATAAAAAAAAGTTGATACATGCAGTTTCTTAATCGTACCAGGTAACAAGAGAGGCAACCGCCCATCGCTTATCACAGCACGCCAGCGGCTCTCAGCTAAGTGCTTTAATTTTTCCCCAGTGTTACTCGGCAGCCACTAACCGTCGCGGAGGTCCACTAAAACGCCGGGCATGCCTTGGAAGCTGTCCAAAACCGATGTTGGCCAACACGTGTTGTCGGTACAACTGTTTGTTTGTTCCCAATCTAGCGTTCCGATCGTCCGATTCGAACGGAAACAAAGACCACGTCGTGTTTTACGACTGCCGCCACACTCAAAAGAATAACGGCGCGCTGCGTGAAAAAGTGCCAATTCGCTCTTTAACACAAATCCGACCGGGCGAGAAGAAAAAGCGAGCGATAACAATGGATTAGGCCCCTTGCTTCGCGGCCGTTTAATGGGTTCCGCAGAAAGGGGCTCCCTCTGATGTAAGCGATAATGACGAAGCCGAAAAGAAAAACACGGAAGATGCTGGCGCAACCGGGGACAAAGAAACGACCGTTGTCAAAGCACGCGGTTGTCTCGAGCGAAGTTGACCACTCAGGAAATGCGCCAACTTTCTGGAACCGGTGTAAATGCTCTCGTTCCTAATGGCGCATTCAACTCCGGAGTGACCCATAGGGGATAGGCGCTGCGATTAGGGCTGTACCGGTGACAAGCGTTTCAGCTCATCTACAGTCAGAGCATATGTTACGTGACCATCAGTGCGGCTTGCGAGATAGCCGATGCTCAATTGAGGTGGCCAAGTGGGCGAGATGTTTTGTCGTCACAAAGGCAAACGTAGCGCTCAAAAAACGATGGCAAATAAGAAAAAAAAAAACTAAACGGAAAAATCGCTTAAAGCTTTTTTTCCGGCCCTTCCAATTACTCGGCTGCCCAGCACAAGGACCAGGATAACATTGCGTCTCGATCTGCAGTACTACGCCAGGTGGCAAGGTTGTCTTTACAGACTCCTAAAAACTAGTCTTTCGAGTTACGGCCTATGGGTCTTCTGGGAGGCCACGTGGTCAGTCGTCCGTTTGCTGAATTTGCCACCAGGCACGGCAGAGTTGCAAAAGTGCTTGCGCGTGCCACTTCTTCATAGATTACGCTAATACTCAATCAATGATATCTCTGAAAAGTGTACCGCCAACTTCTAAGCCTCAGTGTTGGCTGACCTGTTTGATTCAGAAACGCAATTTGTGCACGGGCAGCGAGTAAGCATGCTAGACGCTCCGTTTAATGAACCTGAGCAGATCCCGTCTGTAAGACAAATCGTTGGTGGCGATTTTGTTAGTCGTTGGACGCGCTCTGAAAATCACACTGATTTTTTTATTCCCAGCGGACTTCGTGGAGCAATAGGATCGCGGGCACATTTTTAAAGTTACTTTGATATTCGTCTACCGTCTGCTCGAATGCGCACAAGTAGTCATTGCAGGTTAGTGGCAATCACATAAAACATCCACAGAGCCACTAAAAGCTTGAGGAACTTAGGGCGTGGCATCGTTACCTTCACGCTTCTTGCTTTGTGATTGGTTCTTTGGTGTTTTTATTGGTCAATGTCGCGCTCTCATTGGCTGGCGGCGCGCCAAGCCTTGCCTGTGTTTCATAAACCGTCATTGATTATAGTAGCAAACACACCCCACTTTCAAAGCAGCTTTACAATTTCTTGTTTTGCCGAAGGCAGGCCTCGAAAATCTCGAGTAACCTATGAAATTGCGCAATTCCTCCCCTCTACCATGACGGCCTAGTCTCACTGAAGTGATTAGAGACATATGCTTTTCCTCTTACAAAACAGACTTCGCTTAATGGTGACCGAACCATTATTTATTTATAATCCCTCCTTCACAAACACGTTATTCTAAAACGAATTACCGATGAGAACAAGGCTGCTAAAAGAGTAGTTTTGTCCCGTCTGTAATCCATATTTACCCCTTGTCGCTCTTGTTAGATGTCTTCGTAAGGATTACCTGGAACAAATCGTAAAGAAACGGGCACTGTTATAATGATCCTTGGCAGTTAACCTATTTTTATGTATAATTTGAGGTTTCCTGCACCATTTGTTAGAACGGGCTGAGTGATGACCGGCATCCACCAAACGGGATAATGCGCCATAATGCAGACCGATGTGCGGACTCAGCATGCTATAAAAACATTAAAAAAAGTCGTTTGTTCTTAGTGCACAGATCTTGTGACATCGCGGAATTGGTAGTAAGCTGGATGATGCTCAACAGAAGGCGTACACACCCAGAAGGCAAGCGATCCTGTGCAACACGGGCAACTCGAAAGGCCATTTACAACGAATGACGTTTGTGTGATCGGCGAATCAGCTCGCAATCTGTCGCGCGTGGAATGCACTACGCCCCGAGTGTCGCGCGCTGATTGGCCGTCTGCTCAAATGTCATTCGTTGTAAATAGCATCCGAGTTGCCCGTGTGACACGTTTATTAGAGTATCCCACACAGTACTCTGTGATGTCTACAGCGACTATGCGCCCTCTGCAGGCGTATCCTGGTGGCCCAGCACCAACACATCATCTATAGAGAGTTCGTGCCGGAGATGCTGGGTTACCGTCGCAGTGCCGCTCTAGGCCTTGACAATCCCTGGGAGCGCACCCAGTACGAGCCGAGTCGTGACGCATCGATCCTGGTCGAGTTCACGACGGCCGCCTTCCGGTTCGGACACGGCCTGATCGAAGACTTTACGCTCGTCGACTGCCGGGGTGCGGTCACCGCCTATCCGCTCTCGGACCGCTTCTTTCAGGTTCAGGACCTCTACCAGAAGGTAAGGTTATCGTCTTTAAAGCGCGTCTCCCACTCCTGTCTTTACAGCGTCCTGAAAAATTGTCGTTCGGTTTACGCCCGACGAGGTCTTAAAAGTGCCTGTCGCGAGCGACCCTGGCGGAGGTAGAGCAGCGGAGGTAAATGCGGCAGACGCCTGTTTTGCTGCATTTCACTCTGCAGCCAGTCAGTCGACGCAAACTAAAGAAGATAGGGGATGGGCGCCACGACGATTGTTATACCCTTGCGTCAGCTTGCCTTTTTTCGCCATCAGTTCCACTATAAATAGGGCTCCGTGTTTTCGGATAAATCCGAAAAACTCCGAAAAACACGCGCCGGTAAAATTTTTTGTAATTCGGATTTATCCGATAAACTCCGAATTGTTATATGCCCCACAGCAATTTTTTTTTTTTTTTTACATATGGAGCAGCGCGGGAAGAATGGTCCTGGGAAAATAACACCATAATTATCTTTCAAGCCTCGGACCGTTGTCATAAGGGGGTCTTAAGGCTTGTCTCGTCAAGATTGGTTCAGGGTTATATCAGGTCTGTTTTCGAGCACGCGTGTACATTCTGAGACCCACCAACTGCTGTTGGTAGAAATAAACTTGAAAGAGGTCAAAACTTAGCGGCTAGATATGTTTCCGGGAATTATAACAGGCGACTCAGCATGGCAAGTCTGAAGGAATTCTTAGGCTGGGAATCCCTCGAAAAAAGAATTAAAAATCTACGGCTAAAATTATTTGATCACATTTGTCACTGCGGAATTGGTATACAGCGCGAAAACTAGATTTTCCCCCCGCATTATACCTCTCATCGTGTCGATCACGAAAGAAAGGTACGTGAATATAAATGTAACACAAACCAGTTTAAATCTTCGTTTTCCACCAAATCTGTTAGCGAATGGAATCAATTGCCTTCGAAAGTTGTTGACATTTTGGACAATGACGCTTTCTTTGCTGCATTGTGAGAAGTGTTTTCTTTTTGTTTCCCGTATAGTGGATATGCATGTGCGCGTTTTGTTATGCACCTTTGTATTGCTTAACTGTATACATTGATGAAAATTTCCCCCCACTGTAATGCCACCCTGGCGCTGTGGGAAAGTGAATAAATAAAAGGAAACAATTCATCGTACCATTCGTGTCACGACAAAAGTCACTCTTGGTTTCCGGTTTGGGCCATGGGATTTGGGATTTAGAGAGAGGAGAGGGTATGTTTCTGTAACAGTGAAAGCTATATGGACCATAGACATTGTGTAAAATAGTCATCCCATCCATCAAGCTCGCGCGGCCGCGGGCTTGATTGATGGGACAACTACGAGCTTCCATGCGGCTACCTCCGGCAGTTTATAGATTTTAAGGTATCGACGTTTATCGAAGCCACACTTGTGTGCGACTTTTGTCGTGGGACAAACTAGTATTACCAATGACACCAACGCCAAATTCAACTGAAGAAATCTTAATTGATACAAGCGCGTTTTATTTTTTACCTGGCATACGTTAGCATCCGGTTATTATTTATTATTTTTAATAGAAAACACTGCGAAAGTAATCTCCGAATTTCAGAGAATTGCGGATTTACGAAAAATAAACTCCGATAAACACCGAATTTTCGCTAAAAAATAAACTCCGAAAAACACCCTCCGAATTTTACGAAAAATAAACTCCGAAAACACGGAGCCCTAACTATAAACCTCTAGGATCGCGGCACCCGACAACATGGCACGCCGGCCCCGTGCGCAGTTTCTCGCCACTTCGGGACCAGTTTCGACGCACAGGAGATAAGGCTGTCGACACACCGCCGGACGACGCGTTTCAGGCATTTTACTAAGTCCGCCCAGCAGATGACAACAGTATTTAGACGAAAAAAAGACCGAGAGTGCGACGACGGTAGCAATGTCTCAACCGAAGCGTTACGTTCTCTCAGCTGTTCTAATCAGAGTTAATATTATGCCAGTCTTGATTATTTACTAAATTTATCAGAACGATGGCACATGACGTCGGATGTCGGTACGTTGCAGTACTCTTAAAGTCAGAGTTTAAGACGACTACAATGTCCAGTTTCTTTAATTCGTAAGCAGCGCGGTATCACCTTACCAACCAACGTCAAAACCTCTAAGCAACGACGTTTCAAACACGCAGAGCTAAACCCGTGTCTTAGGCGACGCTGTAGAACCACATTACCGAGTCTGGCTTGGTGCTATTTTCGTTTATGTTGTTTGTCAGAACTGACGGACGCATTTCTGCGCTGGTACGTGTATTTTATGTTAGGCCAATAAGGTAATGTTCACAGTGGTGCTTTATAAAACTATGGCTCTGTACCGTACACAGCACAAACGCCACTGGTATACATGACACAATGGCTGTAAATTTTTCACTCTCCTACGATAAAATGAAATACGGCGTTTTTCGAATCCAGACATGTAGATTATAGTTATCATCCAAGTTTGGTTGAAGCAAAAAAATGCGTGCTCACTGAGTGTACTACACTTAAACGATTTACGTACACACGTAAGCGAGGCACGTTGTCCCTACCGTAGCTGCTGAAAGTACCCTCTAATATTTTTTGTCAGTGTACTCCGCAAAGCATGCCCATGAAGAATTCCCACAACCATTAAACAAAGAGGTCTGAGAAAAGTATGAATTCAAAACACAACGCTCGCTTTGATTAAGCTTTAAGAGGCTCTTTCTTTCTGCGCGTAAATGTCTGAAGTTGTATTTTTCTTAACTTTATATTCCGGAGGCTCTGCGAGAGCTCTTCGGGAAAGTAGTCGCGCAGGCAGTTCATACTGTAATATTACACAGTGCTCTCTGAGTACTGTAGAATAATAATTAACCCACGCGGACTTTTAGAATAACCTATAGACACCGCGAATGTTTCTCAGTAAGAAGCCCTACTAGATTACGTTACTGCTGCGTCAAGTTCGGCACGTTAGCGGCGGCGTATTATCTCCTAATATATTAACCCTCCACAAAAAAATACGGTGCGGAGCAGCTAATGCATGAAATATTTCGAAGAAAAAAATGAACCGTGAACATCCGCCCTCCTCTGACTTTCTGTTGCAGAAGCGTAAGAGGGAGTCATACTTCTCTTTCTGTAACGCGAAACGTCGCGTAAAATGGCCTCGTTCGATTTACCTGCCCCAGTTTACATCGGTGCAAAAAAGTGTAGCGCGGTGCAGAAAAGTGCAGGGCAATGTACTTCCGGTTGTGTCTTGAGACAGGCTGTACACCTAAATCGAATACGGCTGTGTACCCCGAGTGCAGCTGGTGCAGGAGGTGCCGGTACGTCGAACGTAGCAGAAAATCTTCCTCAGGGACCGTTAGTCACGTCAGTTAAATGCCCAGATGCCACCAGTCACGCCCCGGAACTGGCTTTTGATGCGGCTCCGTTGACGTCATTTCCTCTTCCGTCCATCCTCCAGGGCACTCTGGACCGGATTATGCGCGGTCTGTGCCTGCAAGCGGGCCGCGTACCGGGGCCATCGCTGTCGAACTCCGTGGGGCGCCACCTGTACCGGAACTCGACGAGCGAGGCGGGTCTAGACCTGGCCTCGATTGACATACACCGCGGTCGGGACCATGCCATCCCGGGATACGGCCACTGGCTGCGTCGCTACATGGGACGGCAGGTGCAGTCCTTCGACCAGCTGGCGGCCTACATGCCGGAGGGAAGGGTCCAAGTCCTGCGCGATCTCTATGAGTACGTGGTACACCCTTTAAGCCAGTCAGTGTTTAGAAAATGAACATTTAGAATTTCTAGGGTATTACCACATTTCACCTAGATAACCTACGGGATTTTCCAGACTGCGGACAATGTATGTTCAAATGTTGAAATATTTCTCGGTCTATCTGTAATTCCGGACTATTGGTATTGGTGTTGGTGTTTTTGTTGATCATTCGTTATGAGGAGATCGACATGACGGAGTTTGAGAAAGTCAGACAATGTTAACGATTACTTATGTATGATAGAATCTTTCGTATTACATACTAATGCAGGTGTTTGTCAAGCTCTGTTGTTAAAAAAAATATTTTACGTGACCGCACACATTAGGCGTGAACTATTCAAAATATTTAAACTATCTAAAAAAACGTTTTTCTCCACACTAAATTCGCTTTCGTGGGTTATACACCGGACCCGGACTGTACTCCAGAAACTGGGGTATTTTGTGGCAGAAGAAAGAAATATAAATAATAGGAAGAACATAAAACACAAAGACGGATAAGACGACTGGGAAATCGTCTTGTCCGTTTTAGTATTTTATGTTTTTCCCATTATTTATATTGCCCTTACCAGCACGCTCTCCATTCCAGGTATAAGAAAGAAATGAAGAGCAAAACAGGAAGACAGAGGAGTTAACCTGGATAAGTGTGCCGGTTGGCCCACTTAGTGCGGAAGGGGAGGGATGGGGAGACTTAAAGAGAGGTTGAAAGAGGAGATGAAGCATAAAATATTTGGTGCAGAAAACAGTCAACTCGAAAGCACGCTTGTATGAATTGATAATCTCATTCTCTCTAGCAAAGGTGCTCGGTGTCAGTTTTTAGCCACACAAAACAGCTAAGGCCATAAGCCTTTGTCTCCTCAAAAAAATTGTCTGTCTCCTGAATATTTTAAAGGCGTTCTAAATTCAGTGCATTCGTGGGGCCTTTTTGCGCTCCTTCTTCTTCGGGCAAAGCAAGGACACCGAAGGGCAGGGTGCGAGAGTTTTGTTATATATAAAGCAGTATATATAAAGTTAGGTTACGGTGTCAATTTAGTCACAGTTGTATATGACGCCAAGTTTCACGACGACGTCACGTGACTTATGGAGCCATGTGAAGTCACAATATCCCATTGACGTCAACATGTCACGTGACACACTGACCTTATCGAGGGTGCATATTGCCGCGTGCACAGCTATCCAAGTAGGCAGTGCGCTCGGCTTCCGCGCAAAGGACCGAGGTTCGGTGCCTGGGGACGTACACATTTTTGTTATTTCTCTAGATGTCACATTTCGATGAATTCGAAAACCTTGTTGCTTACTCGAGATCCGAAGGTTATACGCGCCGAACTTTCTACGCTGATTATTCCAGAAATGCATACGTGTACATAAGAGGCTCCGCGTGGCGAGTCGGAATTACTCATTCGCCAGCGCTCGATCCAGCTGCCACGCCGCCAGCGACGCCTGTACCTCTGTTTTTGCTCTGGACGCAAGTTCGCTCCTATTTAGAGGTTAGTTTTCTACCGCATCAATCGTCTCTCTGCCTGTGATTCGTGGCAATATGCGATGGACACAAAAATCCTGAGGCTGACTCTCTAATTGCTATACATTAAAACGCATTGACTTCTGCATGTAGAGGATGAAGGTCGCTGCTCATGAACAGGCCCGAGTTTATATTGCTTCAAGCTCGTGACAGGGCTGTGACTGAGGTTCATTGAGGGTGATTAATACTTGCCGATGAACAACGAACATATGACTGAAAAAAGTTAGTTACATAAATTCATGACATTCGTTAGTAAGAATGATGTTAACCCCTCGTATAAGTGCAGCAAGAGTGTAGAATGTGTGTACACGGTAAGTTTAGAAAAGAATGAGTACAAAACCGAACTTCATTTTAAAGATTAAGTGTTTTGTTTTGTTTTTGTAAGTTTGGGCCTTCGAAGGAAGATTCTCTAAATCTGCCGACTAAAAACAACCCCCCCCCCCCAAAAAAAAAAAAGAAAAAGAAAAAAAAGACACGTTTTCGACTTTTGCGTTTATATAAAAATGACACACGAACTAAAAGCAAACGCAATCGTTGTCATAAGTGGTATTGATAAGTTGCCGGGGCAAAGAAATCGAAACTTCTCTGGCTTAATGCATATTTCAACTTAAATTCATGTCCTTAATGCTTGTACATCGTTCTACTTAATATGGAAATCTAGAGGTCTAAAAGATAATCTGGCTTAGTGAGCCGAACTGTACCGTCGCAATAATGTAACCACCAAGATCTGGTTACCTAAACCATACTTACAGTTCAGTAAGCCGATTTTAAACTCCGGAAGCACCGGTAACAATGTTTTTGCTGAGGACAATTACTTTGGGTGTAATGCTGCGCTCTGGTTCCGCCGGAGGCTCTGTTTGCGGGGCTTATGCACCACGTAAAGCTTCCAGCAGTATGAGGAGTATAGAAATATAACTCCCAAGTTTCGATCAGGTTCATGGGTAGAAAAAGTAAATATTATTAGGTCGCGTTTTGGTTATGCGTCATTCGACTCTTCACGTGTGCTTACAAAAACTAATATATATATATATATATATATATATATATAGAGAGAGAGAGAGAGAGAGAGAGAAAACGAAGCGCAGGATGACGAAAAGTATATACGGAAGAAAACGCACCTGAGACGGTTGTTGGAGTTTTTAAAACATATTATTGGTAAAGTTGGTCGACGTTTCGGCCTGAGACAGACCTTTTTCAAGACTGGCACATGAGAGGTCAGATTGACGCTCCTTGACCACGTCACGTGGCATTTCAAACATCTGGTTTCTCTCAAAAGTTGACGGTACCCCCCGACGCAAGCGTCCCCCCCCCCCCCCCCCCCCCCCCCCCCCCCCCCGCGCGTGAGCCTGACGCGACCACTCACCTGCAAGTTTCTGGTGTGGCGTCCCGGACTCCAACTCTTAAGGCGCTTTCCCACCGGCGATATAAGCAGTCTCGCGATGCGACTAGATCGCATCGCAAAAATTAGATGGTCACACCGGCGTGTGCGATGAGCGAGTCCAACGCCTTCGTTGGCGAGTCGTTTCTGGAAAACTCTCGCTTCGAACGCCGTTGATTGGCTCAGTCGCTCCGCGATTAGATCGCATCGCAAAAAAGTCGGGTCGGGAAGCGATTGCTCAAATCGCGTCGCTTTTTGCCCGCGATGGTCGCTTTTGCGATGAAAGTTATGGCGCGACTAGATCGCATCGCCGGTGGGAACGCGCCTTTAGCCCCACCTTCATCAAGCCTCCTTCCAATACATTTGCCACCTGACTGGTACCCACATAACTGGTGACGATGGACTTGTGCGACTGCACCCCTTCCCGGGCCAGGCGCAGGAGGGCGCACGACCAGCGCTGACGCTCCCCGACCTCCTCCTCCTCCCCCTGATCCCCTCTTCCTCCCCTTCCTCCTCGCGCCGGGCTACAGCTCTCTGGACACAATATATATATATATATATATATATATATATATATATATATATATATATATATATATATATATATATATATATATATATATATATACGAAACTAAACAGCACACAGAGAGCTGGTCAGAAATTGAGTCCGCCGAAACCAGTGGCCGGGATGGTCTAATCGGTTGAGGCGTCGCCCCGAACAGGCGGAGGTTGCGGGTTTGATCCCCGCTCCTGGCCCAATTTTTCGCCAGCTCTCTTTCCCTTTCTCTTTCCCTAACTTTAATGAAATAAATTCAATAATCACCTTCTCTTCTCTTCGTTCACAATATTACTACGGCTGCACTTATATATATATATATATATACAGACTTGTACGTAATCCGTTACAAGTAACGAAATTACTTGTAATCCCTTACATTTATCAGTAATTTAGTAACGGAATAATTACATATTTTCTAGAGTAATTTTAAAGTAATTCCCTTACATTTTTGACGTAACGGATTCCTTGTAATCCGTTACATTTTTTTTTTGTCAGAACCAACCTCCCCCCCCACCCCCCCCCAAATTCTAAATAACTTTTTTTTTCATTTTTGTAAAGTCGAGCGCAGTGACACTGTCACGCGAATCGACCAGCGCAAAGGGAGGCTTGGCACTCTTCAGTTCCGCAAAGCCTTTTTTTGCGACACCAAGCTCCTAATTCTTTCTTATTTTTAGACCCTAACATCAATGTAAAAAAATCTAAATAAACAATTCTACAAAAAAAAAAAAAAAAAGGGGGGGGAGGGCAAGTTATTTCCGCTTTTTTTTGTTTAGTCCCTTTGTTTTTTCTTTGCGATCGAAGACGGCGAGAGGAGGACACCAAGTGATTGTGCGCCTCTTCGAGAAGCTCGAGGCGTTAAGTGCATTGAAAAGAATTAACAATGTCCTCGGTTATAGTGACTACGACCATTTTCATAATGTCACAACACGAGACAACGCTCCGTCTACCCTACCCTTTTTGTGAGTCAGCTTTCTGCGAGCACTTGGAAAATGGTAATAGTCTTCCTTTCTTCTTCTTCCTGTTTTGCCCCAGCATGACGCATCGCATCTCAAGCATATATTTTTACAAATAACACATAATGGTGGCTGACGTAGACTTGGTGTTCTGGGCTTGAGGAGAGAGTAAAATTCGTGATTTGGGCCATAGCGCGGCTTAAGCGCGATCCAAACCAACGCTTCTTTTTGCGCCTGTAGGTTGTGCGGCTGCGGATGTGACGTATTTTCGTGACGTCGCGCCGCTTCTTCGCTCCTTCCGGGCGCGCACAAGAAAGTTGGTTGATTTCAACTTCTTCTCAACGCGCACAAAAACGCGCGGTGACGTAGTAGGACGCTCCTGTGTCCCGGCCAATCGGTGGAGGGCAAGCTAGTTCCGGC
>NW_024609883.1:53551482-53735711 GCF_016920785.2 Ixodes scapularis | reverse complement strand
CGGAAGTTTTGATTCTTTTTATCTCACTTTGCTTTTTGACACATGGCCACGCGGGCTTAACTGAAAACAAACAAACCTGGCAGTTACCTTCACGCAGTAGGCAGTGACGTCACATGTACATATAAATTCATAAGAAAGAGGGGTCATAAAAAGCCTTGAGAATTTCGAAAAAAAAAAGTTTTGAATGCTGTTTCTTACGTTGATGTTCAAAAACAATAATATATATATTACTTTAAAAAAATGAACATTGAAATACAAGTTTGATCAATATTAAATAACGAATAAATCGAAATAAGATACGCTGAAATCTTTTACAAAGACGCATTAGGTAACATACCAAACAAACTGAACATACAGCTCAAGGAATACATTAAAATCACAATAAAATACGGATCCAAATAAATGTATACTTATCCCACTTTTTGTGATACCGTTGATATTCGCTCGTAATCATTACAAAGAAAACTTAATCATGGCCCCAGCCAGGGTAACTGCAAAGAAAAAAAGTGTTTTTTTTTTTTAAACAGCCGAATTGGGACAACCATGTCACAAAACAAATCTTCCGCGAAAACAGAAAATTTTTTTTTTAGCAATATTTACACCACAGGACGTAATTTAGTCGGAGTCAGAACCTCTCTATATTTAAAGCTTTCGCTCTTTCGACCCGCGCGGAGAAGTACGCCCCGCCCCTCAGTCTTAGATTTTCTCTTGGATTGACTTGGCTAGGGAGTACGCAGCGTCTTGACTTCCGCCCGCGGATCGGGGGGGGGGGGGGGGGGGGGGGGGTGATGCTGTCGGTGTACGCTGGAAGCTTGGGCCACTTTTCTTTCGTTCTATTTGTTTGGTCGGTGAAAATCTTGGAACAACGTACGTTCAACATGATGCCGGTACTGTTCTGGTTGACGGGACGCGAGAAACCTCCGCAGTTCGCGAGCACATGTAGGGAAGACGTGACATGAGAAGTGCCCCTGTGATGTTCCCGGAAGACGGAAAGTATCATTCGTGATTGTCGTGTGTGCTTTGAAAGCGAAAGGAGTCACAGGGTCCACGCGTGCGCAACCAGAAGCCAATGTTCACGACAGCGCTGTGTTGACTTCGGCGATCTTGTTGTGTTTGGTGCAACACGGCGATGCGACAAAAAACTGAAACGTTCGTGGTGTGTGGTGCGGGGCTTGGAAGTAGAAACCACTAACACGGAGCGCAAATTGGTTGTTGTGGAGCTGACGTTCAACTGGTTCAGACCCGGTCGTCGTCAGCTGATCCGGTCCAGCTGGTCCGATAGGACGCCGCGAGCTGTGGCTGCGAGCTTTTTTAAAAGTAAATCTTTCTTCGTTTCGTTTCAAAATATGAAAGATTGTCGACGCATACCGTGAGTAAAATGCTGCGGGGTGTTTTCAACAAAATTACGTCGTTTTCATTGTACAATGGACTCCGGATTGTTGTCCTAAATTTGCCGTTTTTATGCTTCGGGTTGTTAGGCTGCGTTTGCACAGCGACGTGTTTGCACGATGACGCACACCGCTCGAGTAGATGATTCGGTCCTGCAAACGACGGGTTACACAGAATTTCAGGGAAACTTAAGTCACCACCGATATGTTCCTGTAGATCTCGTGCGAGTTTGTAGCACTCAACATGCGGTGTGAATAAATTTAGGCAAGATTTCCTACCTGCCCACAGATGCATGAACTGAGACCATTTTTTACGTAGTGAACGCAGTGCTTTTTCTTTATTTTGCGAAGAGGCGTTGGTGCATTTATTATGGTGCAATCACCTGAGAGTTCAGAAATTGGAGAGGGCGATCAAGCTTTCCGAACTTGGTCTCTTTGCTCTCTGGCACTGCCCCAAGTTGCAGTTTCAGTAGGCATATCTTCTAACAGGTACAAACTGCCCTAAAGCTGCTAAAATACTGGGAAGCCAGGACGGTGCGGACTCCGTGTTTCACAAGTATGCAAATGATTTTGTTATGCCCGTCGTTTGCGTCTCTCCAGCAAAACAAATAAGATGATCTAGAAAGGCGTAATCGCAAGCCAAGATTGACGATAACCACGTAAAATGGTTCGGAAGCCGAGAAAAAAAATTCTGACGTCTAAAACAGAATTTAAACGTCCGAAGGCTTCTCCAGACAGCTGTAGCGTAATAACCTGGCTTTGTCAGGTCTTTTACGTAACAGCTGTGTCTTAGTCGCGGACGTTCGGTGCACCCGATGGGAACCTCGAAGGCCTCCGGAGCGAAATGACGAGAACATACCTGGACACGTTTGTCGCTGCACGAACGCCGGATTGCCTGCAGCCAAATAGCATTTAGCTTATGATCTTTCAGGGCGACATGGCTGCTGGAAGACTCGCTGTCGCAATCACTCATCTCCCAGCACTTTACAGGAGCTGACAACTCCAAAAGTCAGCATTTGAAAACGCAAGCAAGAAAAAAAAAAAAAAAAAAAAAACATGCGAAGAAAGCAAGGAGGAAAACCAAAGTTACAAACCGGGCTATGAAAGCCAAAAACCCCGTGTCGCTTCCCATCACTAACACTGGCTACAGCTGCTAAACACACACTACTTCACTTCAGGAAGTCTCACTCAAGCACCTGGGTCAACATGAAACACTGATCACTTAGGCGAAACGACTAGTCGAGATAGCGAGACAGGCGGGAACAGGGGCTTCGGCGGCCATGAAAGAATGGCGAAGTTTTTGTTTGTTATGATATGAATCCAAGCGGAAGTGCCCGTCTTGTAAACGTTTGCAAAAAATAATACCTCTGATTACATAGGTTATTCTTTAAACGCAAAAATATGCCCCTCAAAAGGAAATTACAACATATCACAAAGGTTTAACAACCATGATCTAAGCTGCCAATCAAATTCTTAGCCAATGAGAAGTATAGCAGCCGATTGGGGCTAAACGTCACGGAACACCAACTTCGTGGCGCGCGATTTAAAACGGACGAAACAGCCGCAAACTAAAATTCGTCTCACGCAATAAATATTGCTCAAAAAATTTTCTCGCGGAAAAAATATTTTTTGACATGCTTGTCTAAATTAGGCTGTTAAAAAAAAAAGTTTTTTTTTTGCAGTTACCTTTTAACGAAAAAACATTCCCAGATGCACCATTCCCACATGCAATAGGAACAGGTAAAGTGATGTATCGGACAACATTAGATAGAAATTAAATGTAGATCAAATGTTAAGCTCATAATTGTAATAGGCCTAGAGTTCTTATTTATAATGTTTTATGGTAAACAAATTTAATCGACTGCAAAACATTTATAATTGAATGCTTGAGGGTGAATTCTTGTGTCATAGTTTTTACTTCGAGAGAACCATGAGTAGCTTTAAGAGACCAACCTAAACTAGGGCTACGACATGGATTACAATGCACACTGGAGCACTTTAAACAGTTTGCACAAAAGAGAGGAAAACAATAAGAGGCCAGCAATCCGTTTGCTTCGCTCTAGCGAAATATCAAGCCTAAAACGATTTTTCGTTGATATTTTCAGAGCGTCTGATATTTTATCTTTCTCTAATCAAATACGCTCGAAAATATGCTGATGTAGTCCATTCGAAAGGGTCAATGCGCCATCGAGTTGTCGTTGTAGATTCGCGCATCAATGCTTGGAATACGGAAAAAACAAAAACAAAAACAAAAAAACATCAAACAAACAAACAACGCTTTGGGAGGTTTCTGAAAGATCAATGGTGCAAAAGTTTAGTTTGAAACCCTGATGCGGCGTAACCTTAATCCATCCTGAATACTCGAATTATTAGCAAGTGTTTCGTTGCCCCAGCCACACTTTTTTGATAACTTGTAGCGTCTGATGCAAAGTAGGATGTCCTTGAACTCGGCGAACCACAAGAGCATTTGGGGGGTTTGTGTCGCTCATATTTAAAGTAACGAAAGGTGCCACTAGAAAGAGCTGCACTGTTATGGATCTGACAATAATAGTATTACGTTGTTCCCAGATATACTGTAGCAGGTGTTTGGAGTGACTGAGAACAAGAAAACGTTACAACCATTTCTCCGTTCCTTTCGGACGCATAACTCGGGCAATGTGTGCGTGATGTTGCCTAGCATTATAATAACTAAAATTGTAAACTTTAGAAACACTTGAAGCACGTCGGAAGCGCGGCGATGTTCTGAAGGTATTACTCGTGCAACAGGCTGGCGGGCTGAAAACATGGGTGACAAAATTATCATCTGCAATTTCGCTCTACCATCCTTGCGGATGTTTCACGTCGAGTAACTTTGATGCAACCAGCGCTTGAAGCCTAATTATTTTATTGCTTTCGGCGAGGCTTAGCAAGTTTTTATTGGAGGCCTATATTTCTTACGAATTAAAATTTAATCGCAAAATTTAGTTCATTATTCAACTTACCGTGACTATCAGTCCCACACATTATCTGCCCCTACTGGTATAACTCACCTGCACGAACCGTATTAATGCACCTTCCAGGGCTCTTTTAAAATAATGATGCTCGAAAGTATTATTAGCCACTCTCAATAACTATTATACTAGAAGTCTACAACGTTTATCCACTATATTCACTATTTCGAAACCGCGTTTAGTCAGTAAAACGACGTTGACTAAATTAGGGTGACTTTCTCCACGGTCCCTCATCTCTTGGTTGCCAGGGCTTGACTCAGGTGGAGGGAACTCTTCCACGACTTGCATTTGTCGTCTCGGTGAATAGGGCGACTACTCTGATTCTGGGTACCCGTTGCATCGCTCGTTCTCCCAGGGTAAACAAGTTTTCAACCTCAGCTTGACTAGGAATGTGCCTATAGCCCATTACTGGATGTCTTCTGATGTGACCGTGAGGCCTACCTCTTCAAGGAATTCGTCCATGGTGTTTAACGTAGTGTGCCTAGATTTCAGATTGTTTTCAACTGCTCAAATGGGGTCACGTGATGTACGAGAGCGTTTGCAATAAATCTGCGAGGAGGTGACAACAGTGTTGATCTTCTGAAAGCGCATCCAACTCTGCGCCCGCCTCTCACCAGGCGACAATGCAAGAAGACGCGCACTTGCAAACCAACTGCGGAGGATGCGTCCGCCATTAAACTGTAAACGTTCTCCATGGCTTAAGTACCGCCCACTCCTACATTTTTCTTTAGTCTAGTGCTGACTGCAGCTTCTCCTCCTAGAGACCAACCGCTCTGACTTTGGTTCAACCTTTGATGTCATCAACTGGAATGTTAAAGCCGAGATTTGGGATCCGGGCTAGTCGTGGAGGGAGGTGTTTTTTTACTGAAAATAGTACCAAAATAGCGTTGCTCGTTAGCTTGGAAAGAGGCTAACCCGTTACAGAGCTCCGATATCATTTTGCAAATGTAACGAAATACGTCACTTTTACGTTAGTTTGTCGATACTTGGGGGGGTGTTTCACTGTGAGTATATGGCAGCTGTTTATAATAAGCCGCCTCTATAAACTTCGGCAACAATAGGGTTGTTCAGAGTGATTATTTATTTCTTTATTTATTTGTACTTTGCAACGCCGGAGCATCACAGCAGAGGAGTGGGTTACAGATCACATTTATACGTTGGAACCTCACACCAACAGCACAATCCAGCAAACAACGATATAAATAAAACGTGGAAAATAACACACAATAATAAAATTTCAAAATTTTAATAACGCCAAAAATATTAGCAAAAACATTCACATTCCAGTGATCAGGTTTATGAAAAATTCATTGTCTACAGGATGTGTAAGGAATGTCTTCGAACACGTGACGCTTAGCCCAGATTGTTTGTCTGGCCTCGGCAGGATGTGCATAATGTACATCCTTGAACACGTGACGCTTCGCGAGCTCGGTTCGGAGAACTAAATTTTGCCCCATAGCACCTGCCTGGGAAGAAGAAACCACTCTAAAAAGAACGTCCGGATGCACGCTCCAACACGCCAGCCGTTTTCAGTATGTCTATCGAGATAATTCATTGATTGAAGACCGCCACAATTGCGGAATAATATAACGACAAATATTATAATTCTTTTCCTATTTCGTTTTCGACAACGTTTCCTCTGTCATCTGTCTGAAAACTGAGGATGGACTGGAGAGCAGCTCTTGCACAGGTCCGAATTCCAGAACGCGACCGTCGCCCATAACGAGGACCCTGCAAGAAGACACAAACGGAAATACGTATTACATTAAGAATAAACGGAGCATGCACGCGCTTCTGTACTCCATTTCATCTGAGCTAATGGGGCGATTGTAGGTACGCGCGCGTTGCAACAATCATCAGTTCTTCGCCACGTTGTCACATGCTTTTCTCAAGCTGAGGCGCAGAGAGCGGGGCCAGGCCATTGATTGCTTCGATGAGCGCGTAGACCAGCTGTATGGGCTCAGCATATACAGTTCACCTAATGAGCACGTAGTTTGCAGCGGCCTCTTATGTTAGCGACGAACGGGGAATGGTCAGAAATATATGTAATGTAATAAAAACAAGAGATTATTTGTTAACCTCTCCTAGTGACTTTCTAAGGTTTTTCGCGTAACAAAAATTTTAGGATGAAAAGTATCTTTTTTTTTTTTTGCATTTTAGTTTACTTAATTAGTTCCCTCAAAACTGAAGGTTCCTCGGCTGGAAGTTGTGTTGTCACCGATGAACGCAAGTGAAAGCTGACATGGCACTCGTGCCCAGCATGTTTCCCGCACTGACCCTCAGTTAATTACGAAAAAAAAAGTTTTCTAGGTAAGTGGTGTTAATCCGGGCGGCTAAAGGAAGGGATCTGGTGTGAGGAGGCGTCCGGATATAGAGGCACGACGGGAAACAAGTGCACTCACCCCTACACTATATTTGTTTCAAAAGAACGTTTATTCTGCAAGAGAGGAAAAGCCTCATCGCCATCCTTCCCACTTCCCCTTCTGCCAGTGCTACATTGACGCCGGAGGGCGTCAATGTAGCATGGGGCTGGATGAGCCGGGATAAGCTCCCGGCTTATCCAGCTCTAAGATGCAGCAGCAAAAGGAGTCCCCTCCATGTCAAAAGAACAATGGGAAAAGGGGAAAATGAGAAGGGTGGCGAGGAGAATTTTCCTGCCCTGCGGAAAATGAGTCTGTAGGTCGGTAGACGCAGCCGACGCTTCGAGCTGATGGGGGCCAATCCGACAGCTTCAAAACCGCATCATCATGGTGTTCGTCGTGTTTTTGGGAGTGTTCATAATTTCGTAATCTATTACGTTACGTAACATACGTGATCCGTTACAAGGAACGAGTTTCTTCTAACGGATTGCGGTGACAAAGTAAAGACTTATACTGCGTGTCACTAGTTGTGTACAGTGTGGGCGAAAACAACGCAGGGCGAAGAGAGAAAGGGCGAGCACTAGGAAGGCGGGACGGGGGAGAAGGACAATAGAAGGCGAGGAAAGGGCACTAAGAACGTTAGAGAGGAAACGAGGTTTCTCTTCCCCTCCCCGGTCTTCTTAGCGCTTGCCCTTTCTCCCCTCGTCTGGCGTTGCTTCCGCGTGTGATGCACGTAACCAGTGACACGGAGTATAGTCATTCTTTGAGAGAAGAAGCGAATAACGTAGTTAAGTTACTTTTTATGGAGCGACGGTAACGGCATTTCGTTACTTCTGGGAAGAAACGACTACGACAGAAGTTACCCCCTGTTTGATTTTCATCCCAACATGCGCCTTTGGCATTCGCGGCAAAAAAAAAAAAAAAAAAAGCGCCAGCAAGAGATTAAGAAATTAGGCCCATGAATGCGTTGAAAAGCCAGAAATTATTATTGACATAAAATATTAAAGCCCTTTTGGAATCCCAAAATCGCTCCCTTTGAATCTCAGTAACGAGTAACGTAGTTACTTTTTTAGCGAGTAAGGAATAGTGGAATTTAACTGTTTTTTTTTTCAGTAACACGTACGTGTTTGCTTTACGGAAACTCGGTCATTTACTCGTTGACTTTGTTCAATTAAAAATATCGGTTTTGTTGAGATTAGCGCAAACAATGAACACAAAGTGCGTCGGTACCCACTTGTCGTAGTCGAGGATGGTGTGTATGCGGTGCGCTATGGTGAGCTGCGTGCAGTGGGCGAAGGCGTCCCGAAGCGTTGCCTGGATAAGCCGATCCGTGTCGCCGTCCATCTGGGACGTGGCCTCGTCCAGCACCAGCAGCCGCGGCTTCCTCAGCAGGGCACGGGCCAGGCACACCAGCTGGCGCTGACCCACGCTGCACAGAAACGCAAAAAGTGCGCTGAAAGAAGGACGTCTCTCGTTCGAGGAAAAGAAGTTCACATGGTGTGCAGAGCAGAGGTTGGCATTTTAGGTCGCCCTCACTCACCCTCACCCTCACAGCCACACTCACCTAAGCCCCTCACTCACCCTCACCCTCACAGCTACACTCACCTTCAGCCCCTCACTCACCCTCACCCTCACAGTCACACTCACCTTCAGCCCTTCACTCACCCTCGCTGAACCTCACGGCCCTCACGCACTCACCGCCCTCACGGTCCTCACGCCCCTCACGGCCCTCACGGCCCTCACGCCCCTCAACGCCCTCATGCCCCTCACTCACTCATGGCCCTCACGACACTCACCGCCCTCACGCCACTCACCGCCCTCACGGCCCTCACCGCCCTCGCCGCCCTCACGGCCCTCGCCGACCTCACGGTCCTCACCGCCCTCACGCACTCATAGCCCTCACGCCACTCACCGCCCTCACGGCCCTCACGGCCCTCACCGCCCTCACGGCCCTCACCGCCCTCACGGCCCTCACCGCCCTCACCGCCCTCACGGGCCTCACCGCCCTCACCGCCCTCACGGCCCTCACGCACTCACAGCCCTCACGCCACTCCCCACCCTCACGCCACTCACCGCCCTCACCGCCCTCACGGCCCTCACCGCCCTCACGGCCCTCATGCCACTCACCGCCTTCACGCCACTCACCGCCCTCACGCCTCTCACCGCCCTCACGCCCCTCACCGCCCATGCGGCCCTCACACCCCTCACGCCCCTCACGCACTCATGGCCCTCACGCCACTCAGGCCAGCTTCAGATGGGGCAATTTCGCCCAGAAACTTTACGGCGCAACACCAGCAACACGGGCCGCCCGCGATCACACGCAGCAACCAATTGCTGCAATTTGCCATCGCCATCATAAAAATTTTTTTTTGCACTATTTAGACAGAATTACGCGTTATAAACGTGTTTTTATGCATTTAAACCTCGTTAAGAATACTAATGCACCTTTCTGAAACAGTTTATTTCCAAAAAAACGATCGATTTCAAACCAGAACCAAGTCATTCGGTGTCATCATCACCGGCACGAGGTATCACGTGAAACTTTTGCGCCCCTGACTGGATGCAGCCGCTTCAAACGTATTCGAATTGCTCCGAGTTGCTTGCTTATTTCGAGCCGGACCCGATCTCAGCAATTCGTGTCGATCTAGGGAAAGCTAGAGAACAACCCGCCATTAACACCAAAATTGCTGAGAAAGATGCTCGATCTGAAGGGGGCCTCACGCACTCACCGCCCTCACGCACTCATGGCCCTCACACACCTCATACACTCACCGCCCTCACGGCCCTCACGGCCCTCACGCCTCTCATGCCACTCACTGCCGTCACGCACTCATGGCCCTCACACCCCTCACGCACTCACCGCCCTCACACCACTCACGCACTGATGGCCCTCACGCCACTCACCGCCCTCACGCCCCTCACGCCCTCATGACCCTCACCGCCCTCACGGCCCTCACCGCCCTCACGGCCCTCACGGCCCTCACAGCCCTCACTCACCCTCACAGCCCTCACTCACCCTCACACTCATGAATTTTCCTGGTTCAGAAACTCACTCACCCTCACCTCACCTGTGAAGCTGAGGGTGAGTGAGGGTGAGTGAGGGCCCTCATGAGTGAGGTTTGCCGAGGTATGGTGCAGAGACGGGTGCATATTTAGCATATGCAAACATGCTTGCCCGGATGGCGACTTCTGACCTTGTTAGACATAAACAAGGATGTTGTATTGCGCCCTACGCTTAGTGACATTATTATCCGCGTTTCAGGCGTTAAAGTTCTTTTTTTTTATTTAGGCTAAGAGAAGCTAATAATTTGAGTATCTCAATAATTGTGGTGTAAAATGTTGATATGTGTCAAATAGTAAAATCTTAGAAATATATATTTTCACTAGACAATAAATTGACGGGTCGTCGAACCACTTGCAAGTGCCCACCTGAAACTGGAGCCTCCATGTCCAGTGTCAAGGAGCAGCTGCTTAGGGTCCTTCGACACGACCTCGCCGAGATGAGCCTGGTAAAGCGCCGCCCAAATTTCTTTGTCGGTGTGGAAGCTTTTGGGGTCCAGGTTTTGACGCAGGGTGCCCCGCACCAGGATTGGGTCCTGGACATTGAGGCCCAAATGTTAAGCGAGAGTGATTAAATTTTTAAAGAACTTGAGACAAAAGAAACATCTTCGGTCTCCGACCCCCATGATAGGCACACCGCACCGAACTCTGTTTTTCGCACCGCGAAAATAAACTAGACTACCGCGGAGAACTCAAACCCCGTCTGAACGTAGCCCAAGCCATTCGAGCATGATGCCTAAGTGTCAACACTTACCATTACCGGTATAAAAACATAGAAGGGGGAAACTGTTTTCGTCTATGAGCGGACGCCGTCCGTGAGAAGCAGCAGGCTGAATGCCGCTGTTTGCGTTCGCATCTCACAGATGACGCCACTTACCTTCGGGGCTTCCCGCGCTCCCTCGTTTGTTTAACCCGAACGACTGGTGGCAACTTAAAGGTTCCTGACAAAAGTGTCGTATACTTGTCCCCAACTTTTTTTGTTGTTAACAGAAGGAAGAAAAAAAAAAAAAACACGAAATATAGAATTTGAAATTGCAGTCATTCGGGTTTTTGTTTTATGAAAAGGAAATTCGATAAATACCGAAGCAGACGTCGTCTGCTTCTGTCTTCACAAACGCCGAGAGTCATCTACGCGCACCTGCATTGATCGTTTATGTTCAGTTTTGTTTAATGATTAACTGGTGTTTCTAATGCAGCAGTTAACGCGCAAACGACGAAGTCAGGTCTTCCTGTGGTACGCTGAACTGGGAAGCTTTAAAAAGGTCAAGCGCAAGTTCTTCTTGGAGTTCGGCTTGCGGCCACCTTCCAAGTCGGTGATCTGGACGTGAGCCAGGCGCATTGCAGAAGAAAGTAGCCTCAAGAACAAAACGCACATCTTCCACGTTCTTCCACAAAAAGAAGAGCTCCGCTTCGCCATCGTCGCTGCCTCCGAGGCAGATCCCCAGTTGTGTCTGCGAAGAGCCGCACATTTTTTGGTATTCCAAGCGCACCCTGGGCAAAGCTATCCGCGAGAGGTGCTGTACAAGCTTTGCCTGATTCATGAGTTGTTGCCCGGCGACAACGAGAAGCGACTCGACTTTGGCCGGGATGAGCTCCTCAAGATTGCACAAGATCCATCACATCTGCGGTTCTTGCTGCTTAGTGGTGAGGCGCCATTTCACCTGGACGGGCAAGGTCAACACCGAGAACTGCCGCTATTGGAGTTCGACGAATCCGCACTGACGCTCGTAACGACTGTGCAGTCGCCGAAAGTAACAGTCTGTTGTGGAATCTCGAGAGAGCACGTCGTTGGTCCCTTTTTTTTTTCGACGGCAACGTGTCTGGAGAAACACATATCTGCAGATGATGCAGGATGGAGTTTTTTCCCGAGTGGGGAGCACTGTACACCCGCCGGTAATATAAAGGTGAACACCTTACCTGGTTTCTAGCCTGTTTTACGGCTCCCTAAAGCTATATTAACTGTCAACGTCTCAAATGGTACGTGGCTTGGGGTCTAAACGTTTCGTTCCAGCCCTCTTCTGGAACAGAGCTTGTTCCAAAACTTGCAGGAGCGTCAAAAACAAGAATAGGGCTGTTCACCTTCATATCGCTCACGGGTGTACATGCAGCGGGATGTATGCATTTTTATGCAAGATGAGGCGCCACCCCACTGGGCGACAAGTGGAAGGCACTTGCTGGACACCATCACTCCAGGACGCTGGATGGGCCGGGGATCACCGAAAAAGCCGTGGCCGCCCCGATCGCCAGACCTCACAATATGCGGCGTTTTCGTTTGCGGGTTTGTGAAGTCCCAGGTGTACAAGGGCCGCATCCCCACACTCGAGGCCTTAAAGGGGTACGGAAACGAAATGACGTGGCCGCGAGCTTTCTACCTCTTGCTTCAAAATCGTCCATTGAGTAGCACAATGCGTAACGCGCTCGTGACGTCAATGGCTCCTGCACGGCCAAGGCTACTGTAGTTGCTGGCGTTGCCGCTTGGTGGCGTCAACGTGTTACAACCTCGCCTAGCAGTAATTTCCGTAGCCTTTATGCCCTAAGGACTATACATAGCTTGACCGTAACGACATTCGCGGCTATGCCGGTAAATTATGTGCTACGAGCGTGCGGTTCACCGTGTTAGTCTCACACCGCAGATCGAGAGAACCAGTAATTGGAAATAACCGTCAGTAACCAGCAATGCTGAAACCTACAAGCTATGCATATGAGGGAGTGGTTCTCAACCGTTGATGTTTCGTGGACCCCTTGTCGATCTTCGGAGATGATGAAGGACCCCGTTCGTGGTGAAAGAAAGGGAAAGGTACAGGTTAATTATGAAAACGACCTAATGAATGAATATAACTAAGGGCTAGTGTGAAGTAGACTTCGCTCACTGACATAGAGAGAAGAAAAGTCACCCGAAAATCGGAATGTTTCCTCTGAACCTAAAAAAAAGACAAATTTGATTGCTTGATTTGACTAATGAGTCAGGGCTTCGTGGACCCACAGAATGCCTTCGCTGACCCCCATTTTAGAAACACTGATATAAGGTTTCACTGGGTGCCATATTTGAGCGCGTTGTTAACACAGCATCCTTCTGGGAGGAACGGGGGGGGGGGGGGGGTGCATGGTTGGTTCGACAGAGGTTCTCGCATAGTCAGATTTGGCTCCTGCCTAACTTCTGCAAAGAACGGTGATGTTGATGCTGAGGAATTCACCTTGCGGAAGCACTGCGGAAGTTAAAATATACAACGTATTAGAGACATCAGCGTTCTCCGTCAAGTAACATTCAGGACTGAGTAACTCCATGAAAGTGCCGTACTGCCGTGAGCTGGCTCTGCTTCCTTGAGCCCGATGACGTGGCGGCACCCCAACGGAGCTTTACAGACTGCCACCGTGCGCAATCACATTCGTTTTAAAATTACTTTTCTTGACTATAACATAAGACCCCATCTAATAAAAGAAATAAGAGCAACCATTTCGTTTCCGTACTCTTTAAAGCGGCGCATCGAGGCTACGTTCGCTCTCATCACGGACAACATGCGAGCTGCAGCAGTCGGAGGGTACGAGACCAGGCTTTTCCTTTGTACTTGGCGCCTAGGAGGCCACGTTGAGGTCCTGGTTCCGATTGAAATAGAGGCATAGGGCCCTGCCTAGAACTGATCTGACAGCAGCCTACGGGACGAAGTACGGTTTATTTATTTTGATACCCTGGCAAAGGCCCCTCTCAGGGCTGCCAAAAGCCGTTGTCACGGGACACTCTTGTCGCGGCTGCTCTTCCGTGTCTCTGAATCCTCATGAAAATAGATTCTTTGTTTGCACCCTCTTTTCTTCTCCGCTATCACTCCCTTTGTTACCTTCATATTATGCAGTCAGGTGTGGCACACTATCTTCAACCTGTAAATCAGTGAAATGCTCGGGTGACAACAACAAAAATGCTAAGCCAACTGGTGAAGCAACTAAAATTCCTTATTTAGGTTAAACATAGGCGTAATACAAATACACAATTTAGCGAGCCTAACATGGGTTAAAAAAAATCTAACAACAACCTGAAATTGTATCAAAACCGAGACGAGAGAAACGATGCGTCGGTTCTTTGCAGCAAACCGCCAGTCAGAAACCGAAACTAACCAAAAACCCTTGGCCGATGGAAGCGCCATCTGTGAGATGCTGTGGCAAACAGCGGCATTCCGTCTGCTGCTTCACACGGACGGCGTCCTCTCATAGACGTATACAATTTTTCACTTTTAACATTTTATTCCGCACTGGTAAGTGCTGAAATATTGGCATCTTTCTCGAACAGCTTGGTCTACGTTCTGACGCAGTTTGAGCTCTCCGCGATGTCGAGTATATTTTTGAGGTGCGAAAACCAGGTTTCAGTTTTTTTTGCGGACATCCTGTACATCATACGAGATAAATTCAAAGTGCGCATGTTGTGTCTTTGTTGAACGAGGCGTAAAATCCTGGCGCCGGCACACGGAAAGTTCAAATGTTTACCGAATGTGGATGTGGTGGATTTTACTTTGTGAAACTTTAAGGAGCAGTCCTCTTTCTGTAAGAATGCGAGCAATAAACTTGCCTAAGTCAATGTTGGAGGTGTTAGCAGACGATTAAGTTAACGATGAATATAACTTGTGGCTCCATCTCCCGATAGATGTAGCCCGCGGACGAAACAGCCTGTTGTCTGCTCGCTGTGGTCCAATCCCCAACACTGCCAGTTTTCATCTGGATTAGCATCGTACTTAGCAACAACGCTATAAACGGCAAATTAAGGTTACGACAAAACCAATATTCACTATTTTTCGCACTCTTCAATGAGGTGACGTCACAGGTGTAAATTTCAAGTCAAGCAGGCATTGTCAAAACACTGTATTTTGCAGTTTTTTTGTTTTGTTTTGCTGGCGTGAGCTTTTCATGGATTATTTTAGCCCAATCAAAATTCTTGTCACCCGTCGGGAGCAAGCTTTACTTTCCAGATAATGCAACACTTGACGTCTAGATGGATTGATTCATGAAAGGATGGATTGATGCTAACGGGGGGTAGCTTGCGTCATCTAGCCTAGAAACCAAAAGTATTATTCATTCCCTCACAGTTCTAAGCCAATTTTCTTCCCCTCTGATCTTTTCAATCACCCGGTAGTGCAAGATAACTCCGGAATGACCCATGGGGTGGGGGGCAAAAAAATGTGTTTGACGTCACGTTTACGTGTTGCCAGCAGAGATTCTCAGCTTCACGGAGAAAATTTGAAAATCCAGAGAGTTCGGGAAAATACTAACCGTGATTTGTAATTTGTGTGACTATTTTTAATGGGTCTGTCGACGTTCAACCAATTTTCAGGGAAATCAGTGTCCATAAAATTTCGCAGGAGCTTTGAGTTTTGACAATGCAATATGAACGAAACAAGGATTTAGAACTGCCGTGTCACAGGGCATGTAAAGACGTGCCTGTGGAATGACGGTGACCCCAGTGCGTAGTTTCCTCAGCGGGACGCGTGCAATGTCCAGGCCATCGATGCGGACGCAGCCCTGGGAACTCTTGAGCACACGGAGCAAGGCCAGGACTAAAGACGACTTCCCGGCACCGGTGCGACCCACCACGCCTACCTAAATTTACGATCGAGATGAACGAGGCAGAATAGAGCGGGCTGTTTCCCAAGAAGTATATTGCACTGCGCACATGCACAGTGTTGCATTCAAAAGTGAAGCGCAGGTATAAGTTATGTGGAGTTTAACACATCGTTTGTTTGTATGTAAGGTGTGTATTATAATAAGACATAAAATCAAATAAGTGAAGTAGACTGTTTCCAGCAAATAGCTTGTTTTTTTAGAGATATTCGTGGTGCGCGGAGCGCAAGTTCATCAGCGTTAATGCAAGCGCAAGTCGTAACAGCAAGCTTTTATCGCCCGATTGAAGAAAAAAAAGTGAGTAGACCTTAAGGCATCTAGCATTGTGGTCTACTCAAAATCCTCTCAATCAGAGCCAATCAGAGCTCGGCGTTGTTCTGACGTCACCGAAACTCCTGCGCAAGAAGCAAACGACTTGCTCTCTGCATAAAACTAAGTTGAATATGAAAAAACAAAAATCCGAAGTCCTTACTTTCTCAGCAGGGTGCACAGTGAACGTAATTCCCTTGAGAACGTCCGGCAAGACCCCAGGCTTGTACGACGCAAAATAGGAGACAAACTCTACCTTGCCTTCCAATGGCCACTCTGCTGCATTTGTGGAATTTATGCTGAAGTCATACTCTTTCTTGCCAGGCTCAACTTGGCTCTGCTTAAACAGAAACATTAATGGGGTTAATGGGTGCGTTAAGGGAATATATTAGCTTCGGACAAAATAAAATCCCATCTACGTCCCAACAATTTATGCAGGAACAAATGGCTAACAAGACGTTTGTTTTTTATATTCTACTCACTTTTTGTCTATTTCACTCAGAACTGGTAAACGATATTCATTGGAAACTCGAAGAAAAAAAAATGGAACTAATTCACGATAAAAAAAGTGAAAGCCGTTTACAAAATGAAAGCCGTTTACAAATCCCTGTAACGCCGAACTGGAGCGCAGCTCTTGAGGAGGAGTAGCGAAGGGTACCGAGGGGGATCACGTCACCTGCGGGTAGTCACGTGACCCCGGGGGGGTCACGTGACCTCGGGGGTCCGCGAAGGGGGGGGGTCACGTGACCCCCCCCCCCTTTCTTCGCGGACCCCCGGATACGCCGACGCCGACGCCGACGCCGCTCAGGCTGGAAACGGGCCCCTAAGAGCTGCGCTCTAAAAGGAACGCAACCTTGTGCGTGTTGCGCCACGGTGCGGCTCGTAGCTGAAGCTTTTCACATAGACATGGTGCGCATCAGCCGACTTCAGTGTATAATAAGTGTCTGCTTACCCGAACGCACCGCTATACAAAACGTTCCTGAACACAGTTCCCGCTAACTGATTTTACGCAAGACCTGGGAATCGAGAGCACAGAACCCCTCCACGCGCTGGCGAAAACAGCCGCAATTTTCTTCATCCCAGTACGCCTACTCAATCCACCACCGAGAGAGGAGAAATATGATGATAAGATGAGCGAGAAATACGTTTTGCGTAGATTTTATAAGTCAGTGGCACCGATGAATGTCGTCGCGTAGTGATTTTCACACTGTCGAACACACAAGCGCTTTGTTTTTATCGTTGCCACTTATAACAATTCCAGCAGGTCAAACGGCATGCGAATATACACAGCTATGTTGAACGCGGGTAAGTTTTAGACGGTTAAATTGCGAAACGTTTTTTTTAGAGTGAGGCCAAGAAAAATGGCCGTGGTAGGTTCAGACGTTGTTAAGACTCTGCGGACGCCTTAGAACAGGTCGGGGCGTTCAGCTCTTCACTATCCGACGTAGCGCGGACGCTGTCGTTAGTGGCGTTGCCAACCAGCTGCCAAAGCGGAGCGATGTGCCCCATTTCGGTGTCGCACGCGTCCCACAACCTGGTAATATAGGCAACACCGCCTAGAAAAAATCGAGGCCTGTGGAGAGCCTCCAAGTAACGCCATCCCTCTCAAACGGCGCCAACGCGTCAATTAGACCGGAGCCCAAAGACGGGCGCAATGACTGGACCCGAGGTCCATGCCAAAGGCTGACACGGGCCTCGCGTTCACTCTGCGCCTTCGCTCGATCTCCCTGTGATGACGCCCAAATGCGCAGGTTTTGCAGCACAGTAATGAGTTGGGCCACTTGGTGTTGCAATTTTAAAGGGTAAAAACAGCGCAAAGAAGACACGGACAGAGAAGGCATATACACACAAAGCCCTTTGTGTGTGTATACCTTTTAAAGCGCAGGCTTTGATTACTCTTGGTGGTGCTAGTCTAGGACAGTAGATATTAAAAAAAAGAAGAAGAGGGATACGTATGCTTGAAAAAGAGGAAAACAAAAATGTCGTTTTCACACTTTGTTGGGACTTAAAAGTATCGGATGTAACAATGCTGATAAAAATTCGAGAGTTTCAGACCAAGTCTGAACCTAACCAAGTCTAACGCACGTAATAGCACCGAAATTCGGCGCGAACTTTAGCGCAAGTTATGCAGCGGAGTTTGAGATTTGTTTCTCCCGGCGAACCGGAATAAAAATTATCTGGCTCTGTAGAGTTACCAAGATACATTAACGGCCTCTATTTCGCATACATAATGCCAAAGCACAAAACCTCGCTTTTTTTTTCTGTTGCGTATAACTTTTTAGTTTTGTTTTGAGGTGAGAATACGAAGAAAGCGCTCGATTGGTTGTCTACGCTCGCGTCGCCTCGTCAAGAGCACTCTCAACCACAGTGTCAAACTCGAACCCGAACCATAAATCGGATCAAAACTGTTTTATTTTTGACAGTAACATCGTATTTGACCGTAGCGGAACAAAACCGTATACCTGAAATCGAACATTCAATATTGAACCACCGCATAGTATGATGTATGGTTACCGGCCTCTGGCCACAATATACGGAGCGCAAGTTCATCTACTTGTTGCGCTGGGGGCAACGCTATTAGATTAGCTCAGTTACGGAACTGCTCATAGACGCCGCATGCACCTGCATGCACTTACTCACAACGACTCGCATCCCGTCGTTCGACAGCCCGGCGGCTGCAACGGTAACTATACTGTGTATTCTATGGATTATGTACGTTTCGAAGCGCAGCGTCTAGATGGCCTTCCACCGTACACTAAAAACACAGTTTGTAAACGGAAATCTAGATGGCGCTTCGAACGACGGGAGGCGGACTGAAGTGAGTGAGGGGGGTACACCCTTCCGCGGGAGTTCCACAACTGAGGTAATCTAGTAACGATCGCTGGCGGTTGCAGTGACGTCAGAACGCCGAGGTCTGATTGGCCCAATTTGAAAACTAGAGCGTAGACCCATAGAGTTATTATAATGTACGCTAGAGGTTCAACTGGCGCTAGTGTCTATGCGACTTCCGGGAGGCAAATTGAAGCAGACAGCAACCAGTCTACTTTTGCGGTGCTCCTGTGCATTCCTATGGGAAAACGCGCGTGAATTTCGCCTCTTCGCCGGAAAAGAACACGAATAACTTATTTCGGTTGTACCGGATAGTATGTACCTTTATTGATATAGTGAATGTGTAATTGCTTTAGTTACAGCATTTTTCTTTACTACTGAACGATGTTAAACTTCGCTATATTTCAGGCCCAAACCTCTGTTCCATGGCAGGTATACGTAAAAATGAGTGACGATTCTAAGCAAAATAACAATTGAAAGGAATGTAGAGTGCGTTCAAGGTTCGCTAGCATTCCGGTGCTAATATGCCCGTTCTGTCACTCACTATATGAAAATGACTCCGTCGTGCATCTTGACAATCTGTTAAAAAAATAAAGTATGTGGGCTACGAAAGGTGCGTCTTTTCATTATTTCTTATGTCGGGCAGTTTTAATCAGGCACCTGTTCTCTGCTTTTTCCTATTTGCAAAGATTTGGAGCGTGCGGCTGATGATTTGAACCCAGAATAAGCATCTTCGCACATATTCACGAGCAGAAAGAATAAAGCAGTACTTATTTATTGCATGTCCGACTACTAGTATATTACGTGGCTTTCAATTTATTTTGATCGTCTGCATGCATAAGGAGTTACTTATCTAGTGTTACTGCGTAGTTCTTGCCGTCTCTCTTGGTTTTTCACATGTAATTCGTTCGTTTCGGCACGTATATCTCCCATGCTGGAAAGCGCCGACGCCGCGTTCGCGCTAACAGTGTCCGACAGTGCACATAAATACACGTACGAAGCGGTTTTAACACCGTTTTTCATGCTACGAATTTCAAATAAAAATGCTGTAACTGACCAGTTATTTCGTCTGCATGAATGAGAAATGTTCCAATGTGCCTTGTAAGTACAAATTATTCGTGATATTTGCTCTTATAATCGAGCGCAGAGAGAAAATGCACTTGCTTTTTCCCATAGAAATGCATTACCGGAAGTCAATTTCGGACTGGTTGCTGTCTGCTTCAATTTGCAGCAGCACACTAGCGCCAGTTGAACCTCTAGCGTACATGATAATAACTCTATGCGTAGACCTCAGGGCAGCTGGCACTGAGGTCTACGAGTTATTGTTCCAACCAGAGTCAATTAAAACTCAGCGTTCTGATGTAACCACAACCACTGCGCAAGAAGCAGACAAACTTGCGCTCCGCATATGAGTCTCGCCCAGGGTGTAAGATAGACAGGTGGGGAAATGCCCCATAGAAGCCTACCGCAGCGCCGTGACCGGATTGTGTACTCGTCTGCTTGCGGGTACCCCCGATTTGCGACAGATGGCGCTGCGGCGAGAGGAAAAAAATTGGAATCGGATTTGCGTGGAACTTTATGGGAGAGTGCGCAAAATAAACCGAGAGGACGACATTCCTTTAATGAAAGTCCACGAGAAATTATCTCCGTCAGTTTAGCCGGTCGCCACCGGTCGCCCACTCGGAGTGAGGGTTCGCGGTGCTCCACATAGATGGCGCCACAGAAAAAGAGAAAACCGAGGGGGACACAATGCGGTCACTCATTTGGCTCTCGTTTCCCCACCTGTCTATTTACACCCTGGTTTCGCCTGCCATCGCGCTTATTGTGCGACGACGCAACGCGTCGACGGCGGCGCTGACAGACTGGCGGCGACGCTGAAACGCGGACGGCGAGGCTGCGTAAGCCAACTAGTGACTACGTTGGGGAGGAAAGGGGCAGGTCATGAGTTGGAAGTGGGACACCGCGGCCGCTTTTCGCGGGATCTTCCATTCCACACTTTGCTCACACCTAGAACGCGACTCGTCCTGGCTTTATCCCTCTCTTATCTTCCTGCGCCTCCGGAGAGAAACGCAAAGACCCCGGGTGTGAGTGTGAATACTCAGGTTAGTAACACAAACAAACAAACATTTATACTGAAATTTTAAAAAGGCAGGTTGGGCTGGGAGCACGTGCAATGTCGACGAAGCAATATCTCTTCGGACGCAAATTCGAGTGGGTACGCCATTTGACATTCTAAAGCTCCATCTTCTCTCCAAAAGGATCGGCAATGCAAGTTTACAGACCTGCAGGGCACGAAATGTTTAGCGCGATCCTATGCGCGGACTTATCTCATTTTTACCATTTTGTGGCCGCTCTCCAATTTGTTGCAGCCCAGCAGGCGACTTGGGCAAATGTGGACTCAAAATATTTTTCTGCCGAGTTAGGTAAACTTGTTTTTGTAACCGAAATTTTCCCCTCAGTGCTTAACACTAGCATACCATGTAATGCGTAGCAGTCTTTATATACGGAGGGCAAGTTCGTCCTCTCCCCGCGCACCTTGTTCGCGAGGAGAGGACGAATCCCCAAGTCTGTCCCACACCCCCCTCCCTGCGACCACAAGCAATAACGGCGCATGCTTAGTTGTCTCGTCATCGTGCATTTCCTACGCGTCATCGATGTTGTCCTTTGATCAACGTGCTCCTGCCGGTACGTCGCTTCCTCTTGTTCCTAACTGCGTGGTAAAAGGTGTTCGCCGTCTTTTTTGGGCGCTTGCTATCCTTATCTAGAGCAATCAAGCCCGGGGAACGCGTCATGATCCTGCCATTCTTTTACAACGGCGCTGTTAAGGGCTAGTTTCCCGATTATTGTGTCCGTCAGCACACAAATGATCACACGAAATTCTAGACAGCTACCGCCATCTATGAGCGACGGCGGCAACCAGACAAACGGCTTGCCGGTTGTCTGGTTCCCGCCGTCGCTCATAGATGGCGTAACCTTTCCAGCCTTTCCACTCTGGCTTGCCGACTTGCGGCCGGCCATCACTTCACTCCTACCATAGTACAGCTTCGCTGGTCTTCCTTCACCACGGTGGAAAGGCTGAAAGATTTTTCTTTTTGTGCGAGATTTGTGTGTTTGGTTATTAGCAACGCACAAAGTAAACTTAGTCCCACGACGACGGACCTTTGGAGCTATTTGATTGGCCTCATTGCATATTACAGCGTCTGCTGCGGTCGAACTTAATGAGAAAGGGAGTACAATGTGTGGCGACAATCGTTTTTGTATACCGGAAATTTAGAGTCAGCGGGCTAGGTTATTCGGTCATTTCGTAGCTTACCTCTGGCGGAAGTTCAGTGTACTCGATGCAGCGCTCGAAGCCTACCACAGCTTGAAGTGAAAAGAACATCATGAGGTTCAAGAAGGACAGTGTTTGCAGGAGCTACGAAAAAAGGGGGGAAATATGGATAAGGTAACGTAATGATGCGAGTGCAAGTGTTATAGATACAACATTCCTTGTAGAGCGTAGCGTTAAAACGCCAACACAATAAGTGGCGACTTTAATAAAGTGTGTCCGGGTGGCCAGATTAGAATATATACGACCGGACCAGCTTGCCCGTAAAATATTAAAATCATTGAACTGAAGCTCCACCTATTTTAAAATTAAATATGCTACTTCGTGATACAAAGACAGAAATCGGGTCAAGATCACAACAGTGACCGATCTGTAGAAAGCGAGCTGTAAATTAGCATATGCGCGTGGCTATGGTTTGTGAAAATAAGGTTGTAATAAGGACAAACCTTTTTAGCAGTGTTCGGTGCTGGGCTAGTTTTTTAATTGTGCTTTGAATATACTGCGCTGAAAAGGGTTAAAATAGCAACACTGAAATGAGAAAGACAATGCGACATACAGAAATACGCGCAAATGAAATACTGTATTCCTTTCTTGAGGACTTCTACTTGCACCTTTTTTATGTCGCGTTGCCTTTCTCGTATCAGTGCCGTTATTTACAATCCTTCGCAGCGTAAATTAATCAAAGTACATACTGTGGAAACCTTCCTATCTGGGCCTAGCTCAGGCAAGCCGTGGGGCGTCGCCATGTCGGGGCGCGTGCCAGGTGCGAGGCGAGAATGCATTCCCGTGCGGACGGCTCTCCCTCGCCCTTATCGGGTGATTTGCCGAAGGCACACCCCTCAGATCCTGAAATCAAAATCCTGAGGGGTGTGCCGATGGCACACCCCTCAGGATTTTGATTTGGAGTGTACCTTCGGCACACCTGAGGTGTGCCGAAGAGGTGTGCCGAAGGCACACCCCTCAGGATCTCGATTTTTGTACGCGTCCGCCCCTCCGGGGAGTCAACCTACATCCCACCACAGCGGGCGCGTCCATTCCCGCAGGCTAAGGCGGCCGAATCCAACGGCCAGGAGCGACTCTCGTTGGGGGAATCTCTGCTCGACGGAGCCTTCCTTTTTTTATCTGATCCTCCCCCTCCGTGATACTGTCAACAGCGGCAGCACGAACTCCGACTGGCGATCCTGTCAAAAAAGACAGCGCCGTTATCTCGGATATTGTTGCCCTCGGGCATACGTGTGGCGTTATCGCCAAATAAACACGTCATTATCCGGACCATAAGAACGTTCTGTGCTTCTAAGGGGTAGGAAAGGTGAAACTCACGATATATATATATATATACGTATATATACCCTGCCGAAAACCACGACCCCGCGACCAGTGCATAAAAACACACATGGTGTTGAAGGCGGTATTAACAACGTCCAGCAGGCCAGCAGTGGAACAATCAATTGTGTGTGGGAGGAGGGGGGGGGAGGGGGGAGGAAGGCGGAGAAATACAACTACCACGCCCTACAAAAAGAAAAAAATTTTGCTGGGTATGTTTCTGGAAATATGTAAATACAGTCAGGTCTCGTTAATATGGACCCCATTATTATGGATACCCGGCAATATGGACAATAATTTCGGCGACAAACTGGGAACATAGTTGCATTTTTGTCTCGTTAATATGGACAACGACGATTTTTGGTGGGAACGGAGGTGTCCACATTAACGAGACATCACTGCATATTGATTCCCATTGCGTGTGAGTTGCTCCTAATTACAGAATAAAGTAATTTATTATATAATGATTGCTCAAAATATTAGGACAAAGGAAAGAGAAGTGAGACAGGACGAAATGCTACTCACAACTGATCCTTTAAAGTAAAGGAAAGCAATGAAGCGAAAACAGTAAATATTTAATTGTGAGTTTGTCCTGTCCCATTCTTCCTTCCTGTTTTAGTCTTTTGCACTATAATTTTATAATGAATAACAAACTAACCCAGCAGCTAATTTTAAGAATTTATTCTGATAAATGTTGTTTATTATTGACTAATTTGTAATTGTAATATACCCGACAAAGGTTATGGGAAGTCGTATGTTATACGAGTAATGCAGGTGTTCTTAGGCTTTACAGATTTGTTTACAAAAAAAAAGTGAAACCTACAGTAGTGTTTTTCGTGCAAGGGGCTTTACTGGGAGGGGGATAATATTGGATTATAAATTTATTTAAATTTATCGTTTATCTTACCTGAAGGCCTTTTATTTTACCTTTATTTTTTATTGTACCTTCTACCATAAAGAGGAGAGAGCTGTAATCAGGGCATACAAAATATGCGAAATACAAAGAAAAAAATTAGAATATGGTACACTGAGGATGAAGTATTGAAATGATGAAGAACGAGGCGAAGGACGGGAAATGTGCAATTTTATAGAAGAGAAAGAGTCACCCAGGTCTATGGTGTGACAAGCAAGGATGGGAGAGAATTAGAGTCGCAGATGGCTTGTAAAAAGAAGTGGTCGATTAAGAGTGTTTAGAGGATCAGAAATGCGTTTGATTGAGCAGACTTTGTTAAGGCGGCAGGTTGTTCGGTTAGCGATGCATTTTTGAGCTTGGGGACGTGGTGGTAGGTTTTGTGAGCAAGGCATAGCTAAGAGACCTTTACACGAAGCTGCAAAAAGGACATGGTTAATTGATATTTTAGCGCTGAGACATTGAAAGAAAGATCACAAGTGGACAGGAAGAAACTAGCAGCTCTTGTATAGAGATCCCCGATATGAAGAAGCACACGAAGTACACGCATCGAATACCACATGAAGGATGAACAGTCGGTTTTTTCCACCGTAGACAACAACGACGAAGCGGTGGCGCTCTCTGTTAATAATGTTAAAGTTATCGCCAGTGCCATCTGTACCTTAACATTACCCCTTTAAGAGGTGGTTCGTCAATCACACACAAATTCACAAGTTCAGTCTTTTAGGAGCCACAACTCGTCACCAAGATCTTGCTCGTCGAGGAGAGTGGACCCCTTAATTGGCTTGCACCCGACTTGAGTAGGTTCGCTGACTTGCCCTCTGATACTCCGGAACTGAGATTGAGCTGTCACTTGAAACTGGTTAGCCAGAAACTGGCTGCCCAGGAACTGGCTGGACAAGAAAAGGCTGGTCAGGAGCAGGCTTGCCCACAAGCGGAACAAGGTGCCGCCGCTTTCGCAGCAGCACCCCTCCCGGGGTCTCCACCACGTAGGAACGTAAGCGCTGCGCCCCAGTGAGTGATTGGGCAAAGCACTGTTTGTCCGCGATCCCCAACTTTTCACCTGACGAGAGATCTCTCAGCTGGCGCAGTCCGTGGCGACGGTTGAAGTGCGCAGCCTGGCGCTGCTTTGGTGTGCTGTTCCTTTCCAGGAAATCTTCCAGTTTTCGCCATTCAGGTAAGAGCCTCTCGGGATCCTTGGGTACCCCTGTTCTCAGCCGCCTACCTATGAGCAGCGTCGCAGGGCTAGAACCCAGGACTCCCGGAGTGTCACTGTCCTTTGTCGCCCTCACTGCCCGCTTGACCTCTCTGCTCGATTGTGGGAAGCCTGGGCTACTGGTGACATGCCTAAATATTCTTCTGCAAATCTCGCGAAGTCATGGGAGGCGAATTAAGACCAATTTCGCTCCGCAGTACATTAGGGATGCCCAAGCGTGCCATGTAACTCTTCATTGCTGAAATCACAGACTTGCCGACAGTGCTCCGCAGTGTCAGCACCTCGGGATGGCGTGAATTATAATCCACCAGAAGTAGAAAATCTTTTTAATTGAGGTGAATCAGATCCACTCTTACCTGGTGCAATAACTGCTTCAGCTCCCTGTGCCCTTGCGGTTGCACAACGCTCGAACGCCTCGACCATGATCTCGACCTGGTTGCCTATGCTGCGCCATCACACTGAATCCCTTTCTCGTGCCTTGCACCGGTTTACGCCTTGGTTTCTCTCGGGGAGAGCTTGCAAGACCGCGGGTCGCGGTGATGCCGGGATCACCATACGTCCTCTTGAGGAGCATGTTGCAGACAGTGAGCTCCCCGCGGAACTTCCAGTTCTGCATCACGTGATCTGGAACCTTGGTTTTCTGAGGCCAACCCTGATCACAGTACTTTGGCAGTTCCGAACATTCGCCGTCGAACGCCTGCTGCGGACGGACCTCTTCCAGACTGAAGGGCACACCTTCTTCTACTGAGAGAACCGCGGTCTCCACGTACAACTCAAGTCTGCCACAAGTCGCTTGAGCCCCCTTGACCAAAGGCGCACGAGACTGAGTATATATCGACCGTTGTAAGGAGTTTTCTCCTAGAAAACCCCTTACAACTGAATAGAAAATCCCGTACGGGTAAAGCATCAAGTGGGTCCACACTCTCTGTATTTGAGGTGGAAAAAGACCGACGTCCACCTAGCCTTGCAAAACCGTCAAGGGCTGGTGATCAGTCTCAACAATAAACTGCAGTCCTCTGGCATATTCATTGAAGCCCTGAACTGCCCAGGTGACTTGATAGGTATCTGTAGCAGTCTGGTTGTACCTCTATTCGGTTGCAGTGAGTGACCGTGAAGCAAAGGATACTTCCCGGCTTTCGCCTGACGGTTGGTCTTGACTTGTGGAGCAGAACTGCCTCCAAACCAAAGAAACTTGTGTCCGCAGTCACGATGGTTGGCCACTCTCGGTGATGGGGAGGTATGAAAACGTCTGATGAAAGCATGCTATTCACCTTGAGAAATGCGGCCTGCTGACTGGGACCCCACACCCGGGCACTCTTCTTGCTTAACAGCTCACAAGTCGGAGCTGAAACTTCGGACAGAGGCAGCAGGAATCGTCCCACATGATTGACCATACCAGCATTCTGCTAGCGCCTTCGACATCAACTGGCGCTTCCATTTGCGAAACCGCTTGTACCCTGTCCAGATCCTGTAAGAGATCGCTTTGGCCAACGACCATTACCCAAACTTCACGCTGGTGACGCCGAACGTGCACTTGGACCTGTTTAGAGTCAAACCCGCCTGGTTCAAACGGTCAAGCCTATCCATTAGGTGCCTGTCATGCTCCGCACAATCCTGGCCAAAAACAAGGATGTCGTCAATTATATTAAGCACTCCATCCCGACTCTCCAGGATATAACTCATTTGACATTGGAAATTCTCTGGCGCGAACGTGGTATCGAACCGCAATCGGCAAAAACAGAAACACCCAAACGGTGTAAGGAACGCCGTGAGTTCCTTGCTCATTCGCTCGAGAGCTTCAACTAATGGAAACTCGATGTTGCATCCAGTTTAGAAAATACTTGCATCGCCAAGAAGTCTAAGCAGCTGGTCAACCGTCGAGTGTGTATGACGTTCGCGCAGAACCTCCTTGTCAAGCCGCATCACGTTCACAAACATGCGGCAACGGCCAGATGCCTTCGGTATCACGACTATGCCGACCCACTATGGTGCCGGCTTCGAAGCTTTTCGGATCACCCCTTGGGCTTACATCGCGCGACGCAGCAGAGGCTGATTGCACTATCTCTCCACGGGGCGCGGTGCCACCGGGGCCGAGATGCGCTCCGATAGCAAAGCGAAACTTAAAAACCCGTCGAATTTGTGCGGTTTTCCAGAAGGCCGTAAAATGCTTCGCGTGCTTTCTATCGCTGTGCAGTTTGTTGATTTAGTGTTGTTTCATGCTGCTGAGCAATTTTCTAATTCAAACCATGCCCTTAAACACGATATTAAAAAAAAGTTAATTACGCGCAAATAATAAACAACTTAAATATCCCGGACTTCAACAATTTTCCTAAATAGGCCCCTGGCTCGGGACCAAAACGACACTAGCCTTTTTTTTTGTTGTTGTTGTTGCGACCAGCAGTTATTGAAATATCGAATTTGTCCACGTTTCGCAAAACACCCTGTATATCAAGTGCTCCAGGTCCAATAACTCACCTGCATAAACCGTATTAAAATAGCTTTCACGACTTTATAAAAAAAAAATCTGTAAAATTTAAAAGGACACCCTGCATATTATCTATGTATATTTAAAACAACGCCCAGCATATTCAGTTCCGTTCATATCTTCAGGAACACAAAATGCCAAATAGCTCTGCTTTCAACGGCATTACAAAAACATTAATAACAGTCGCATATACAAGACTTACAGTTTCGAAAAGTCACATCAAGTAGACCATAAGATTGCCGGATTTTGCGGAAGGAATCTTTCGTAATTCCATTTTCTCTGACCGAACATCCGCGTAGAGCCTCGGTTCGCTAGAGAATAATCCTGGTTCGATCTTTGGCATGCGAACACCGCGCACCTTTGACCATCACATTGCAACGCCCACTTCTTGTTAGCAAGTGAAAGAAAGAACCAAGGAGTGCACTGGATCTCACCAGTGAGGCAGCACCGATGGTGAGCCCGAGAATGCTCGGATCTGGTTGCGAGTCTTCGGGACTGGGCAGAACGGCGAACAGCATCGTGCAGACCATAGTCACAAGGCCGCACAAGAAGGTCACCAGACGCACGTAGCGGAAAAGGCCACAGAAGGCCGAGTAGGCGCGGATGTTGACGTCCACAAGGCGACAGAAGTGGTACGAAAAGCGATCCAGCACGCCGTAGGCGCGAATGCTGCTCAGGGAGTCCATGGTCTCGGTCACGTGGGATAGTATCCTGGACGTGTGGACTGCCTCACGAAACTTTGGGAGATGCGAGGCTCTCACTGCAAGCCTCTGCGAGGAGACAAATATAAGATCAGCTTCCTTTGCGTAATATTTTTAGCAAATGTTTGTCTTCAAGTAATCAGGGAAAGTTTTGTTGCTAAGGAATCGTGCAGTTTCATAGCGCAGAAACATTCACCATGCGACAAATAGCGCTAAAATCAAATGGGCAACCGGTAGCAGCGCGCAAAAAAAAAAGAACGTCAGTCGGCATTTGCCAGTTTCTGATAAAACTTACATTTCAATTTTCAAAAAAAAAAAAAAAAATGATTAAGCACAAAAAACAGCAAATAAAAATACAAAGAGAGATTCTAATGGAAACCACGAAGGAGTGCTCCTCTCATTTCTTCCGTTCGAACGTGTCTTTTCTTATTTTTTTTTGTTGTTGTTTTCTGGCAGCCTAATTTTATGCTGCTCTCTTTCTTTTTTTTTTTCGCCAAGCGAATTCCGGACCAATTTCTTGACTTTTTCTTTGTTTTGAACTGAGCCAATGTTGCTAATTTTCACGGTGCCTGATGTCGCATTTAAGGGGCTTTGGTTGGGTGCAAGTCTATTTTGTCTGCGAGCAGTCAATAGTTTGTCACATTGGCCGTCTTTAAATGTCCCCTGTGCAAGCTTAAAGGGGCACTGACAAATCAAAATCATATTTTTTTTTATTATCCGAAACGATTGAAAACGATGCCGGGACATTACCCTCAAAATTTGAAATTTGGGAATTCAGTATTTGTGAAGTAAACAAACAATTTCCAAATGCCGAATTCGAAGTTCCCGCGCGATCGGCGCCGGTGCCCTGACGTCAAAAATTGCGGAGACCTGAGAGTCCACTTTCTTTCACGACTCCCTGCTGTTGCCATGGCGACCCAAAGCGAGGAGGAAAGGAGCGAGCGCCGGCGTTGCGGCGGACCGGTTTTGAGCGGTGTCGCCTGTTTTCCGTTGGAGGATACAAATCCAGGAGACGGCACCACAACGAACTCCCGATTTTTGGTATTTCAAAAAGAAGGGCCGTAGTGCGTTCGCAATTGCGTTAAAAAACATGTTTCAGGATTGCCGTAATTAAATGTTATAGAGATGTCGCCTACAAAGCTTCTAAATTTCATGATTCTTGACGTCACCGATCAAAAGAAGCGAGGAGGCGAGAGGCGGGAAAATCAAACGCCAAAAATAAAAAGGCGCGCGGGCGCGCGGGAATTTTTTTTTTCGCGGTGCGGTTTTTTTTGCGTGTCTATGATTGCAACTTGCATCGTTTTAGACAATAAAAATAAATACGACCTTTGGGATGTCAGTGCCCCTTTAAGGTAGGTCGCACTCGCACTTAAAGGCCGATGTGCAACCTCGTTTTTTTTGCAGGGAAGATAATCCTCTTAGCTCTCTCCTCTCCTAAAGTGCGAGAGGAGCCAAATTGGGGCAAGGTAAAAAGTGAAAAGGATATGAGAAAAGAGGAGGCGGGCAGAAGTGGAAAGCGCGAAGTGTACGTCGGCCTTTAAACTCTTTCACCGCCGGATACTGGAACCGGTACCATGTGCGACCAAGAATTGGTTCTGACGATTAATACCTTTTAGTGTGTTTTGTCACAGATTCTCCTAGTAAAACAAATAACCCTGGGAACGGGGCAGCTGCAACGTCGTTTGGAAGTTGTAAAAAGACTAAACATGAAGTTTCTTACGACGAGGAAGATGAGGAGACCACTGGACGCCACTCCAACAGCTAAAACGAACGGTGATTGGGTGCCGATGATGATCAGTCTGGAGATTGCGAACAGAGTGTGCTGGGTGAACTGCTTTCCGGACAAGTACAACCGACTGTCCATGAGATCAAGGTCAACCAAGAAGCGGTTTGCGATGCGACCCCGAGGAGTTGCCTCGAAGAAGGCAATGGGGCTCGACAGGACGGCACTGAGCATCTCGCCGTGCAGCAAGTGTGAGAGCTGCCGCATCGCCACGGCCAGTAGAACACTCCCTAGACTCCTGGAGAGAACTGAAAAAAAGGGAATTGTAAAAGAAAGGGCAGGTAAGCCAGTTGGTAAACACAGCCCGTGGTATTGAAAGCAATGTTGAAGCTGTCAAGCCTATGCTCAAGAATAAACAGCAATACGCGCAAAAAGAGCATCTCCGCGAAGAAACAAGCATGCAAATACGGAGAATGCGCCACATCGCCACTCTGCGAATTGACAACGACACGTGGGCGACCGTACAAAGGGCAAACAGACATATACATTAATGTAAGGGTGTGAGAGCATGCACTTTCTCTAAAGCGGCCTCTTTTGGGTAACTTGGTCGTCCACTGTCATAGGTGTCCGTGCCCTTCTGTAATAGATTAAAGACATATTTTGAGCAAGTACAAAACAAAAACAAAGTGAACATTTTGAAGCGTTCAATATCAGTGTAAACGGGAATGACGGCTGCATCGGTGTGGCGCCATTCGTATTATCTGAAAAGTAATTCAGAATAATTTCGAGCGAGATCAAATAAATTGTGCATAAACGTTCGTGTTAAAGATATAAAGTTGATGATGCAATTAATTCAAAGGTGCCAGCGAGCTCGATAAGAATGACGAAAATAATCCCTGGAGAAGGGGAACAAAGTGGACAAAGGACAAACACAAATCTCCAAAAACGGGAAGGTGACTGATAGAGCGCCGCACTGGAAATGGAAAGGACCCTGGTTCGATACCAAGATTTGGCAGAGTTTTTCAGTTTCACATCAGTCACCCAGCTGCGCTTAAAGACTCGTGTTTTTTCTTTGTCCCCCTTGTTTTCTCTCTCCAGGGATTATTTTAGTCAAAATTAAGCTGTCAGTAGCGCTCTGCGTGTTCACTCCCACCCTTCGTCTTTGTTTTTTAGCGCTTTACGCAGTGAAACAAATTTGTTTAACATATTCGCTTTCCGTCTGTCTTGGTACTGGATTTAAATTCAAAATTGTAAAGCTTTCGATTATAACATTTGCGGGTTTATAGGTATATCTCCCAAAACTTCAATATGACGAGCGTAGTGCGTTTGGGTTTACAATTTTCCTTGGAACCATTCACTGACTAGCCAAAAAGTTGGTCTTGCTGATATACGTTTCTTTTGTTACATTATGCGTTTCGCGGGTTTACCGTGTACGGGACAGACATAAATCCGTGGTGCCTGACAGAGCCCCTGGCCCAAAATGCTGAAGTTGAAGATAGTCACATGATAACAATTCTACAAAACAAATCCGACCAAAAAAAAAAATAAAGTAAATACCAGAGTATTAATCTGAAAATGAACTTAGAGCGGGTTGATAAATATGATGGAAAAAACACAAAATAATAAAACATCTAGGAAAGACGACAGCAAGTGCAGTTATTTCAACTATCAACCGGCATTTAACGATGCCACCCTCAATGCGTCTTTTTTTATTTCTGAGGGATATTGGAGACAGGGAAGGGAAGGGCCGACACATTGAAAGTGACATCATTAAATGCCGGTTACTATAGTTGAAAAAAACTGCACTGTCTGTCTTCGTCCCTACATGTCTTATACCCCTGTCAGACGGCAGCTAAAATGGCATTTACGCCAAATGACATTCAGGTTTTCAAATGACATTCATGATGGGACCTGCCAGACGACAACTAAAATGACATTTAAGTGATGTCTATTACAATTGCGATCGCAAATTCGTCTCGTGCACATAGAACACGTTTTCGTCAATAAACAATTTTAAAACGGCAAAACACTTGTTTTTGTGTGTGTTGTCTGCTGGGACAAGAAAATATAACAAAACACTGGGATAGAAAGTTGCGCTCACTAGTTTCTGACGAAAAAATAAAGCGAATCGTGGGGCGAAATCCATTAGCCAACGTAACGTCGTCATAAGCCGATCCGTAAGCCGAGCCTCCCGCGCTCCGCCACTACAGCTGACAGCTTGCTCGCACAGTTCTTTCGTTAATTTCGGTAGTGCTTGCTTGCTCTGGCTGTCCCTCACGCTCGACCTTCGGCTGCCGTGTTCACTTCTACGTCTGCGAGGGATCTTGGATGCCGTATTGCGCTTCCGCCGTCACTATCACGGCGGTATGGATTGATCTTGGTTCGAGCGTCTCCGGCTGTTGAGAAGGCCGTCCATCATCTTCGTCGTAGACGCATTCCGCGAGCTTCGGTTTGAAGACAGGCTACCGTACCTACTAACGTACTGCGTCTTCAAGCAGGCGTTTGGCTGATGTCGGCGACGTGATCAGGCACCTTGTGAATGTGTGTCGGTGTTACATAGAGTGCTTGGTTCGCCAGGTGACTTGCGTGCACCTAACCACCCCAGTGACAAAGTGAGTCGGCGCTGCAAAGCTATACTCTCCTGCGGAGGACAGAACCATCGCCAACTTGCTCGTCGTGAGGCAAACCACTGCCAAGTGATCGCACCCCTCCGACGCGACTGGCCGAAGATATTGAGCGCCGCCGCGACCGCTGAACGGTTAAACACACACGGGATAACCGAACTGCCCCAGGACTCCCTCAGGTCATAGGGAATCGCTGTAGGAATGCCACCTGGGACATCAAGTTTCAGCACCAGCGGCTACCAAAGCACAATAAATATAGTAAGTACCCTTTTTTGCGAAAACCAAGAAAAAAAAGAAAAAATGTTTGAACTAGTAGAAATAATATCCCTACATGTTTTTTTAGCTCTTAGAAAATGCAGGCAATCTTGTTTCAAACTCACAAAATTAAAAAGATAAAAAAAAATTCACTTGTCTTCCTTTTACTGAATGTCACTCAAAACTAACTGATATAGCTCCTGTCAGCATTCTAAAGTTATTCGTTAACTCGTTTTAATGTGAATAAACCAACTAAATTGATCATCTTCCCAATTGTGCATCTTTGATGAGGTGAAAATGACTGAATAACTGTTTCTAAATACGAGACAAGAGTCCCAGCTTCTAGCACTGTAAATACTATGTTTAGAAGCTATAGAATGTTTGCCATTCTGTGAAGTTTCCAAGAAATGTTCCAAGCTAGCTGTGTGGTGAAATTTTGACTGCTCTGCTTCCCCATTGAATCTACAATTTTGAGAATAATATGTCTAAGGTGTAAGATATTTTATGCCTAGAGGACTGATGCATCTGTTGCAATGTTTCTATCCAACTACAGTGATTCCTCTGGCTCTCCTAGACCACTGCTACCAGTTCCAGTATCTCAATGTTGGGATGCTGAGGCAGTTTCGTGACCATCTTCCAGAGGTTGGCACTGGCTAGCACTCGGGAAGCAGTGACGCCCCAGGCACATATGGCCACAGTCAATGGGACCGCCGTGTCCCCACGGATCCTGTGTAACCACGTGTTCCTGATAGCATCCAACATGCTCGAACCTTGCCCAACCCAGGACATCATGTTGCAGGGAACGGCACGTCGATCAGTCAATTCCGTACATGCGACGACCCTCCCAGACTTCTCAGCATCACTCCCAACTTCTTGTAGTGATGGATAAATTTCAGCCTACTACTGACTTGGAGAATTAGAGTGGATACAGGGGCTATGGTTTCATTTACTTCATGCGCAAGTGAAGCTGAAGCTATGAGCGTGAGCATGTTGCCCTGAACGATGCTAACACTACATGACCGTGCATGCTTGGTAGCGACATTGAAAGCCTGGATCTTGCACTTAAAATGAAACGAAATCTTGCGTCGTGAGTGTTGTGTGTGCATCTGGCATCATCGGCGAGTCGGCAGAAGTCAAGCCAAGGCGAGTCAAGCTGGTTTTACCGAACCGTTTGTCATTCTGGGGACTCGTCGTAAACCACGTGTCTCTTGTCTAACTCCTCTTTTCTGCACGGCCAAGTCGGCCGCCTGAATAAAACTTTGGGCAACAACGAGAATGAAGAAATTCAAACTCCGAGGCACGCAACCACACTTTTTTGAGCAACGACAGCTTCGTGGCAACTTGGCAACGACGAGAGCATATGGTGAAAAAAGACGAGCCTAACGTTGTCATCAAAGGGCGGCTGAGACATCTCGAAGAGTTCGACCCAAAAAGATTGAAACATGGCCCCTGTACCAGGAGCGACTAAACGTTTTCTTCATTATACTCAACATCGTCGAGGAGTCCCCAATATGCGCAGCCCCGTGTAGCGTTTGTGGACCGACAATCTACTCCGTCGTATGCTCGTTGTGTGTGCCAGTGGACTCCCTATGCGGACATTGTGTTGGAGCTCACCGCCCACTTCACACCGTGCCTGTCAGTGATCGTTCAGTGCTTTGCGTTTCATAAGTGCAGCCAACAGCCTGGAGAAAGCATCTCGAATTTCGTCCCCGCCCCACGCCGCTTCTCCGAACACTGCAACTTTGGTGAGACCTTGTCAGCCATGCTATGGGACCGTCTGGTGTGTGGTGTCCTGGACAAAAGGGTGCAGCGTCGTCCCCTGGGCAAACCAGTGCTGGAGCTCAAAAAGGCGTTTGAGGCTGCAGATCCTTTGCCTTTGTAGGATTTGCAGCAACGACATTGATTTCCGTCAACAGCTTAAAGGGGCACTCAAGTGGATTCTGAGATCGTCTATTTATTGGCATAACTCAATCTATGGGCTTTAAGCATTCTAAAAAACCCAAGATAGCATTCAAGGGCAGCCGATTTTCATAGTAAAAATCCAATTAAAGATTGTGGCACGCCACCTTTTTTGTGCCGTAGCGCAGAACACCAGGGGGTGCCACCGGACGGGAAGGCAGCATGGGAGGGCACGCGACAGCCAGTCACAAGTGACGGCTTCTCGGCAGACTGATTTTTCAAAGGCGCACATGTTTGAAAATGTAGTGTGCCGGGAAGCCATTATTCGTAATTGGCTGTCATATGCCCTCCCCTGTTGCCTTCCCGTCCGATGGCACCCTCTGGCGTTCTGCGCCACAGCGCAGAAAGGAGGGCATGCCGCAATTTTTAATAGAATTTTAAATAGCGAGATTGACCGCCCTTGTATGTAATTTCGGGTTTCTTAGGATGCTTAGAGTCCATAGATTGAGTTATGACATAAAATAGACGATCTCAGAATCCACCTGAGTGCCCCTTTAAGACGATGACTGCCTTCTTTATTGAAAGTAGCTACCCACTCAGCGTTTTGTGCAATGCGAGCAGTCGCGTCTCTAACATTTCGCGACACAACGCTCTATTTCCCCAACCAAGATCTAAACCACCATGCAACACCCTTATCATCACGTTCCATCCCTCCATACCCAGGCTCAGCAGACTAATCATCGAGACCACTTTAAACCTGGTAGACTCTACAGTTATCTCTAAAGCACCCGCCCTAGCGTCCTATCGAAGCACAACTTACGATCCCTTCCAGTATGCAGCAACCACTCCGAAACCCCCTCATCTTCACGTTCCATCCCCCCATACCCAGGCTCGGCAAACTAATCATGGAGACCACTTCCTACCTCATAGACTCTACAGTTATTTCTAAAGCACCCACCCTAACTCCCTATCGACAGCCCATCTTACGATCCCTTCAGTATGCAGCAACCACTCCGAAACCCCCTCATCTTTACGTGCCATCCCTCCATACCCAGGCTCGGCAAACTAATCATGGAAACCACTTCCCACCTCGAAGACTCTACAGTTATTTCTAAAGCACCCGCCCTAACTTCCTACCCAAGCCCAATTTACGATCCCTTCCAGTATGCAGCAACCATTCCGAAACCCCCTCATCTTTACGTTCCATCCCTTTGTACCCAGGCTCGGCAAACTAATCATGGAAACCACTTCCCACCTCAAATACTCTACAGTTATTTCTAAAGCACCCGCCCTAACTTCCTATCGACAGCCCAACTTACGATCCCTTCCAGTACGCAGCAACCATTCCGAAACCCCCTCATCTTTACGTTCCATCCCTCCGTACCCAGGCTCGGCAAACTAATCATGGAAACCACTTCCCACCTCGAAGACTCTACAGTTATTTCTAAAGTACCCACCCTAACTTCCTATCGAAAGCCCAATTTACGATCCCTTCCAGTATGCAGCAACCATTCCGAAACCCCCTCATCTTTACGTTCCATCCCTTTGTACCCAGGCTCGGCAAACTAATCATGGAAACCACTTCCCACCTCAAATACTCTACAGTTATTTCTAAAGCACCCGCCCTAACTTCCTATCGACAGCCCAACTTACGATCCCTTCCAGTACGCAGCAACCATTCCGAAACCCCCTCATCTTTACGTTCCATCCCTCCGTACCCAGGCTCGGCAAACTAATCATGGAAACCACTTCCCACCTCGAAGACTCTACAGTTATTTCTGAAGTACCCACCCTAACTTCCTATCGACAGCCCAATTTACGATCCCTTCCAGTATGCAGCAACCATTCCGAAATCCCCTCATCTTTACGTTCCATCCCTTTGTACCCAGGCTCGGCAAACTAATCATGGAAACCACTTCCCACCTCAAATACTCTACAGTTATTTCTAAAGCACCCGCCCTAACTTCCTATCGACAGCCCAACTTACGATCCCTTCCAGTACGCAGCAACCATTCCGAAACCCCCTCATCTTTACGTTCCATCCCTCCGTACCCAGGCTCGGCAAACTAATCATGGAAACCACTTCCCACCTCGAAGACTCTACAGTTATTTCTAAAGTACCCACCCTAACTTCCTATCGACAGCCCAATTTACGATCCCTTCCAGTATGCAGCAACCATTCCGAAACCCCCTCATCTTTACGTTCCATCCCTTTGTACCCAGGCTCGGCAAACTAATCATGGAAACCACTTCCCACCTCAAATACTCTACAGTTATTTCTAAAGCACCCGCCCTAACTTCCTATCGACAGTCCAACTTACGATCCCTTCCAGTACGCAGCAACCATTCCGAAACCCCCTCATCTTTACGTTCCATCCCTCCGTACCCAGGCTCGGCAAACTAATCATGGAAACCACTTCCCACCTCGAAGACTCTACAGTTATTTCTAAAGTACCCACCCTAACTTCCTATCGACAGCCCAATTTACGATCCCTTCCAGTATGCAGCAACCATTCCGAAACCCCCTCATCTTTACGTTCCATCCCTTTGTACCCAGGCTCGGCAAACTAATCATGGAAACCACTTCCCACCTCAAATACTCTACAGTTATTTCTAAAGCACCCGCCCTAACTTCCTATCGACAGCCCAACTTACGATCCCTTCCAGTACGCAGCAACCATTCCGAAACCCCCTCATCTTTACGTTCCATCCCTCCGTACCCAGGCTCGGCAAACTAATCATGGAAACCAGTTCACGCCTCGAAGACTCTACAGTTATTTCTAAAGCACCCGCCCTAACTTCCTATCGAAGCCCAACTTACGATCCCTTCCAGTATGCAGCAACCAGACCACAAAGCCTCAGACTTTGCTCCCTGGTACCACGCCGTGCGGCACTCCGACATGTCTTGCGTGCAAACACACCGGCCCTCCTTACAACCTGCCAATGAGAATTCCTCCGGCCCTTCAAAAGTGTCACAAATATTAGATAATGCTGCTCTCCAGCTAGTGAAGGCACATCTAAGATATCATAATGACCACTGTGCCCAGTTACGCCAAACGCTCACCGTCGCTAAGACTCCTCAAGTCCCTTGACTCATCTTTCGATTCACACTCATGCAAACTTGTTGACAAAATTCTGGAAGTCAACTCATATCTCTATGCCGATGATCTCACCTGTAAATCAAGGAAACTATACACTCTCTTGCCCCGAAATGATGAGGCTGCCGTCCAACGCATTGATGATGTCGCCATACGAGACGATTTACCCCTCACTGCCCCTGAACACGTTATCTTATCGAAGGGCCCGTCCTTCGTTCCTGCAATTCAAAGCCGTCCTTACCCTTTTTTGTTTTTACATGTGGACAGCAAACAATTCTTCTGATGCCTACTTTTAGATGTCCACTTCACCCAGCATCCGTCTAACTTTAATCGCACCATGTTCGACACCATTAACCCAAAGACTACTATCCGGACCCTGCTTCCCGCCAAACACCCTGAAACTGACAGTTCAATCAAAGCATGTCGTAGCATTCTTGCCAACTCCACTAGCAAACTAATCTCTAAATACCGCAACGCAACCCCACAAGAAGTTACCGCTCTAAACTCCCTTCGAAACCGCACTAACCTCGTAACCAAGCCAGCCAATAAGGGTGGAAACGTGGTGGTCTGCACTCTGTAACGCCTACCCCTCCCTCAAGTTTACCTCACTGATATCGAAATGCGCTGTCAACTTCCTAGACTTAAAAGTCACTAGTGACGGTCACAGGTTCCACACCTTTGTGCACTATAAACCCACTGACAGCCATAGTTACCTTCTTTACTCCTTGATCCATCCTAGATCCCAAATCGACTCTATTCCCTTCTCACAATTCCTTCGCCTCCATAAGATTTGCAGCGACGAAATCGATTTTCGTCTTTAAGACGATGACCGCCTTCTTTACTGAACGTAGTTACCCACTCGACCTTCTGCGCAATGCGAGCAGTTGCTTCTCCAACATTTCGTGGCACTGCTACTGCGACTAGCATCTTCCGAGTGCTCTAGTGGGGCATGTCGGGCTGCTTCAACGAGCCGAAACAGCTTCTATGGCTATGTGGCCTTTTCCTTTTCACACTTGTCAGCTCAGCTGCACATTACTGTTTGTACCGGCCCTTATACCACTGCTTCGTCGACCTGTTCTGGTACTTGTGGCATCATCACTGACATCGCCACTAGTCTCAGGTATCTTGGGGTCAATACCAGTGACAGCCTTGATGCTGGCTATTGGACTGTCATCGCCAGCCTCACACGATTATTTTATTGCTGCTTTTCTAGAAGGTACCTCACCCAGGTTGCTTTCTGCAATACTTTTACACTGCACGTCTGAAAACAAGTGAGGAGAATGTCACAAAAGTGGCCATGACTGCAAGAAACTGCCACTTATTTAGAGACAGTGATCCCGGGAACTTGTAGATTCCTTTGTAATGTAGCCAGCTCACTACTTTGCCTACTTCTATGGTGGCCCCCAGCAGCAGATGTTTTCTGGAACACGTAAATATCTCGAGTAGCAACTGTGCAGCAACTGTATTCAATGTATATTTGCAATGCATTATTAAACAATTTTTAGGATGTTTTGGAATAAAATTGTGCACGTATCATGTAAACACACGTAACATATTTCGCTTTGAAACAGTATGGGATTATCCAACATCAAAGAAAGCTAGAAATAGAAACGTTGAGAGACTGACTTCACGCAGCATTTCTTTTTATTTCTTTTTGGAGGATGTCAATGGGAATGTAAAAGCCGGTCAAAAGTCAGGGTGACGAATACCTACACTACGTTTATTAGAACAGGGCATTTACAAGACTTGTACCACTTAAAGAAAAGTAAACTCTTTTTGTCGTATTGCATTCTTCCCAGAATCTCTACTTCGCGGCAGCCAAGTAAAGATTCAGCCAACTTCGCAAGCTGTTGCCAGAGCAACAAACGCGAAATTTAAAGCGCTGCTAGGCGAAGTCAGCTATAGTCAGTTACAGGTTAAGAAGGTAGCGGCAAATGCCCCTCAAAGGGAATCAGATATCCCTCCGCCACCTCCGCATCCAATAGCGTCCCACCGTTTCCTTGACGTCGCGGCCAACGCGCGAGGAGGGTCTTGCCTTTCTGTACATATTTGCTTTATTTTTCGACTTTGACTTAGCATTGTGGAAGCCACGAGAGGGAGATTAGAGTTCTCCCCCACCGACGGAAAAAAATACGACTTTCGGGGATTAGCTTCCCCCCCGATGGATACAAAGACTGCTTTCAGGGGCTCGGTTCCCTCTCCGATGAATACAAAGGTCGCTTTCTTAAAAAGTGGGATCGGAGACAAGTGGGAATCCATTGAAGCGGAACAAGGAGCGTTTCCAGTGAACTCTTCTTTCGACTGCGGAGAGATTTGAAACGAGCGCATCACACTTGTGGGAGGAGCTTCTCCTACCTTCTTGACTTGTAACCGACTATAGTATGAACCACGACCAAGCCGGCCGTGCAATGAACTCGTTCGAGGTACGCAGTGCTGCGACGACCCACACACAAAACGAATACTAGGCGGCCGTCCGCTCCGATAATTGTTTTGCGTGCTCCTGTTGGCTATGCCCACCGTTAAAGTTATATCTTACCCAAAAATGTTCCTTGAGGTTTCGGTATTGTGATGGAGCGCGAAGTATATCTTGAGGAAACTGAGGGATTCTCAAATCGCCCGTAGGCCGGTGCAGAACCCGCCGTTCCGCTTCTGCTACCGAAGACCATTCGACGTGCTCGTCTCACATAGTTTGAGTACCGCCGTCTCGCGGGACAGGTCGCCTTTTTTTGTCGGCAGGCGCTCCTTCCGATATCGTAAAAACGCGTAAATGAGGAGCGCATCGCAAGTGGAACCAACGAACCGAGAGCCGACCGAGGCGAGCACACGACAAGTTCAGTGGTTCAGACGGTTCAGACAGTTCAGAGCCATTAGGCCTACTGGGTAACTGGAGTCGTGAGTAGGTTAAACAATTAGGAAGGTAAAGTGCGTGCGAAATACGCGTTAAAGAAATTATTTTCGTAATTAAAACGATGTAAAAATTGTTTCCGTAATATATGCCTTATGCCTTCTTTTTTTAAAACAATCCCGTAATATGTGTCGAGCGCTGCCATCGAGAGTACGTTTTGCGAGCCGTAAATGAGTTTGGGGAACTCTGTTTACCCGAAATGGCATTTAGGTTAAATGCCATTTGAGTTGCCGTGTGGCAGTGCCTAAATGACATTTACACTGAATGTCATTTGGTGTAAATGCCATTTTAGCTGCCGTCTGACAGGGGTATTATTCTTTTGTGTTTTTTAAAACATTCATTTGTTAAGATGGATACTCGAAATTCGGATTTCAGAAAAAAACAGTACAGGAGATGTAGGCGAGACGCTACAATCCCTACAACACTACTCGTCACGCGATATCTCGAATGGACGACCGTATTTTTGGAAAAAGAGGTCGAGATTGAACCAGGCCGACGAGGCGCGTGACCGTCAATATACCTAGTTTCCTCCTCTCTTCGCTTCGCGGAGAAGACGCGAGGCCGTTCCCTCTCCTTCTCGAAGAAACATGACGTGAACATTTCTGTCAATGGCGCCTCCTTTTCTTGAAAAATACGGTCATTCGTTCGAGATATCGCTGTATGAGTGATGTTTTGGTGTTTGTAAATCCCGTTGGACGCTTTTGCCGCGTGTTTTGTGGAATCCAGATTTTGGTTCAGCATCCCTTTAGGATGTATTATAAATAAATGTCGAGAAATGTTAGTTGTGTTACAACTAAAAAAAGACAAACAATAAAAACCGACAATATAATCATATCAGATATATTTGGCATGCGGAACACAGCAAAAAGTTAAGATGAAATCAGAGTAAAAATTTATTACTTTAATATTGGCTAGATATGATTCATATGTAATACGAAGACATTTTTGGGACAGTGAGTTTATTATACCATCCTTACCATCTCGTGACCTAAGAAATTATCTTCGTTTCCAAATTCCTCATGTAAGGACCCATTATGGTGAAAGTTTGCGTATATTCTATGTGCCTAATGTCTTCAATAGCATCCCTGAGTCGGTTTTGGCAATTACTTCCAACCAAACATTGACGAAAAGCTTGAGAAAGATGTATTCTGCCGTATCGATGCAATGATATAAAGCACGCGGAATTGGTATCAAATTTTGACCCCATACTTCTTGGCCAGCGCGCATCCAATACAACCCTAATTTCAGATATGCACCGGCACCTTGTACTACGTTGTCTTTTATGATGGCTATCAATACCAAAAATAGACGTCTGACACAGGCCTGCACCCATCAAGGACATAGACAATAGTCTCCATGTGCTCATGGTTGTTTTTTCTTTCACTTTACTTCGGTACTTTGGTGTGTGTGTGCGATGCCACCTTAACAGCGACACAGTTACAATCTACGGTATGTGCAAGCTTTCGTGTCCATGAGTGTCAGTGATCCCTCGTCGTTCGATCACTTCGAGCTACAATCCTTCAGACAACGGGGTCAACGCATCGTGTGCATAGTGCTCAGCCTACAACATGTGATGGTTTGGATTCATGAAACTGTGCCTTTTATCTCGTGCCTCTGTTTTGTCTTGTGCCACTGCCACTGTCTCGTGCAACTGCCTTTTTTCTTTTCTCTTCCTCGTGACAATGTGCACTTCCGAATTCTTTTACTGCAGGGCCTGGTCCCACAAGCCCATGCTGGCTTTGACCGGACCCGTAATTCCATTGTTGATTCTACATGTGTGAATAAATGTATTATTATTATTATATGTACTCGGTGAAATACACTATCCACATAAAATAACCGCGAACAAGATGAGATTTTTTTAAAACTAGAAAATGTTTGATTAATGTCCATGTCCAGATACGTTTTATTTAGAGTGCACTTTATTGAAAAGTTAACGGTCTGTCGTAAATTGTTGGATCTCATGGCCAGCATCCTTCCCTTCGGGTTTCTTGTCGGGTACGCAATCAGAACGTCTGTAGATGTGGTGTGGACATTATTTTATTGCATACGGTGTAAATGTCTAAAGCAAAATATCTGGTCTGCCTTAAAACTAATTGATTTATTGACGAGAGGCGGTGCACTAAAATTTATAATATCCTTTTTATAATTTTCTCACTTTCGTAAGATTCTTTTTTGTAACATAATTAGCCTATAACTCGCAGTAAACGTCATTTTGTAGAACACAAAGAATTTTGATGTAAACTAATGCATAATATAAAGTGGATCTTAACTAGGCATATCAAATTTGTTACATTAAAAATGCTTCCTGCTACCTGCGATAAATAAGACTGTTTTCTGGGATAAATCAGCCTTTAGTTTTATAGTGGGTTTAGGTTTCAGCTACTCTTCCTCTACGTCTCACGTGAATTGTTTTTGTGAAGCACTTCTCCCTGTCCCCTTCTTTTAGTCTGTTTTTGCGTTTACAAGTATCCCGCGTATTGTGCACCAACCAGCCTAACAAGTCTCGTTAATTGATATGCAGTCGTTGACAACTTAAGAACAGCATGGTGTGGCTCATGACTGGAAAGTTTTGGCGTTCTTTAAGTACGTGCTCGCGTCCAGTGGTGTACTAACTTGCTTTTGACAGAAGAGGGCAAACCAGAACCCCCCCCCCCCTTCCCCGGGGCCGGGGGGCATGCCCTTGGTATCCCTTGGGCGCCGCCGGCCAGTGTTTGCCCTGCCCAGTGGTGGCTGCTTTAGGGGGGGAGGTGGGGGGGGGGGGCGAAAAACATGCCTTGCCCCCCCCCCCCCACTCTGAGAACTGGTGGGGAAAACGCATTCCTTGCCCCGCCCCCCCCCCCCCCCCCCCCCTGGTGTGTACGCCCATGCCCGCGTTGCCAAAGGTTCTATAAGTTTTGTCTGTCGTGACTAGCACACCTTACCTGATAGCACCGAGCGTGATTTGGTAAAATAACCAATTATCCGCCCCCACCCTCCCCCCCCACAAAAAAAATAATAATAAAGACAAAATACGTGTACCATCAGCAGCGCAGATCGCTGCGAGGATCGAGACCCGGGACGACTCGTGTGACTCAGTTGGTGCTGCGATCTCTTCCGCCTCGGTCCAGGTCCTGACCCAGGTCAGCTGCCAACCCAGAGCTACAGCGCTCAAAAGAAAGGACAGCAGGCCGATGCCAAGGCAGGGCCCGGCCATCCTGACCAGTGCACGAACCAGTTGCCAGGAACTCTGCGTGTACGCACGCGCAAAAGGAACAAGCCAGAGGAGAGCCAAACGGATTTACGGACGTTACTGAACGTCTGCTACAACGGAATGATAATCACTAACAGTTTTATAACCGGTGTGCGTGGTGAGTTTTCCAACATCACATAATTGCTCCACGGTCAATGAAATCAGATAATTTCCCCGATGAAAAGGCCGAATAGCCAATCAGGGAGATATAAGTGCATGACAAGCCACGAAGTGTGCTCTTCAGGCTGTTCGTGACTTCACTTCGACCTCATAGGTACGTACTTCAGCAATACTTCGCTCGAAGGAATTCTCTATGCCAAGGATACTTTAAGGACATGTATATTAAGAAGGGAATCACATTGATTTAATAGAAGAATAAACTCCGCAAAGACAACTCCAGAAAGGTAGGACAGACACGTGCGGCTATTTTAGACCTTAATGCTTCGATGTCTCATATAGTACGAACAGCTTCAGGTAACCCCCCTCTTCACTTGTGGGGCGGTGTGTCGTTTTTTGTTTATTTAGGAACTTCAAAAGTGTGAAATCAATATTTTTATTCGTTTGTTTGTTATTTGTTTCGGAGTTTTTTTTTTTTAAATCGGTAACTCATGTTTGGCATTTTTTCTTTGTAGGGAAGTCCGGCGTTAATTTGAACATTTTCAACTAAACATGTTTTCTGAAGGAGCACAAGATTCTAAGCCTAAAACAGCATGTATATTTTCACAAAACTATTTTAAAAAAGTTTTAATTGTGGAAAAATGAAAATAAGCGAAACTGAAACTAACCTGTAAGTTTACTGATTCGCCACCTTGCTCTGAAGTCAGATGTATAAACATTAGCACATGGCCATCTTGAGTCTGCTTCACCCAGCGTCATGATAAGTAATTAGGTCATCGCGATCGCACGTGGGCTACGATTCGAGTCTGTCTGGGCCAAGCAATGAACAGCAAACAATTTAAAAATTTCAGCACGAGATATTAGATGACTCGTCATTCGCATTTTATCCGCCGTCATCTCCCCCGAAGAGACCTCCCGGAGTGGCTGCATTCGCGATTCGCCAACATTTGGACTTTAATGTCGCTTCAGAAGCAGACTTGTACAAAAGATTTGGTATGCTAGAACAGTGCTAAGTGTTTTCAAGCACGACGCGAATGGTATTGAACCAGTATTTGCGTCGGGCTGCTCGAACACACTTCCGTCTCAGTGACTCCTTCATCAAAAACCAATAAAATGTTACTCTGCTGCATTTCTTCGTGGTGTTATTGCACCCTACAGCACATAAAAAAATTCCCCTCCCCTCTCCATTGCACGCCCGAAATAGCCTAAACCAGACGCAATCCGCAAAATCACAGACGCTCATTGTACAACGACGCGGAGGAGTGAGCGTCGTCGTCTCTCGGATACAACATTTGACGTCACGAGTGCTCCTGTTACGGCTGCCAGTAGAGCGACAGCCAGTGTTTCTAAGGACTAAGGCATAAACTACAATATTCATATTTCTTTTTAGTGAATGACTTTCAAAGTTTACGCGTACAACTCCAAATTACTGGCTTCCGCTCTACTGGCAACAACGAGCGAGGGAACTCGCGACGTCAAATGTTGTATTAGAGAGTATACGACGCTCTCCCCTTCAAGGCGTTGTGAGCCGTAGATATAGGGATCGTCTGAAATCTCGTGCTGAAAATCGTAAAACATTTCCTCGTCATTGTTTGATTAAGACAAGCTTGATGAATGGTAGTCCGTCATTTCCAAAAGACGACCGCGACGGCCTTCCGACTGTTTCTGACGCTGGGTATAAACAGGCTCAATTTGGCCATGTGCTGAAGCTTATATACACCCGACGTTACAACAAAACAGCGGGCCAGTAAAGTTGCAGGTTAGTTTCCGTTTCGATCATATCGTAAGTCTACGATTAAAATAATCTTAAATGTTTTTGAGAAGTTTACTCGCTGCTCTAGGCTTAGTTTCTTGGGCCCTTTCAGAAGATATGGTGCGTTGAAAACGTTCAAATTGACGCCGGGCCTCCCTTTAACAATAAGTTTGGTCCCTGATGAAATAATAATTACTCCTTCATTGTTGCTGCGAGAGTTTTAACAAGTTGTTTTGATATCCTTGTGCGTCCATAAAGGGATCATGAAAAGGTATATCTACTTTCGTTAATACTACTTAGAATCACTCCATAACGTTATTAACTGAATAAACTTGCCTTACTTTTTCCTAGAAAATGGCAATTGCAAAAAAAAAAAAAAAAAAAAAGAAAACAGAAAATTTTAAAAAATTTAGCATTGTTTATCTCTTCAACTCGGAGACAGAATAAGCTGTCACGTGGCCTGTTGCCTATCCGATATGTTCCCAACGTTAATCATACCCACGCACTGAAGTAGGCAAAGTAGGAAACGCGTTCTGAGCTAGGCATTGTTAGAGTTTGGCTTTTCTCACCATCGCAGTGGTTGGACACAAGCCATTACATGAGCGTCCTAGGAGGCATTGACTGTTAGGTGCCGAAGCCGAGTGCTCGCGCAGTTCTCGCGTCCAATCCACGAGTCGTGCTCGACTGTAGTCAGACGGGTGATTTGAATCCCACAATTACGTTATCTAGCTTTGCGAAAGCAAGATTGACAGAAATAGTCCCCTTTTAAGGCCCGTTCACACTCTTGCGACCGACTTCGACCGAGAGAGACCAGACCGGTTTTTAAGCCTTTTGCGACTTCTTAGGACCGAGATGCGATGCAGCGGAGCTGGTCCCAAGAGATCGCAAGAGGCTTAAAAACCGGTCTGGTCTCTCTTGGTATAACTCGGTCGCAAGAGTGTGAACGGGCCTTTACCCTCGCAAATTCACCGCGGCGAAGAAGCTTCTGAATCAGTGGCGGTTTGCGCGAGTATTCGTGGAGCAGAATAGGACCAGTACGCGTAAGCAAAGTCATGAGCATTCTAACCCGATATCATTTCATGACCCCTCTAATGAGAGAATGCCATGCAAGACATTTTATATGAGCAAGGCGTCTTCCAATGACCGCCATAGGCACAGGTGTTAGCTTTATGTCAATTTCTTTAGTAAAGATAGCAAGTGTGTGCAGTTCGTCGATTGTACATGCAATGTACATCAACATTTATGAGCACATCAGGTTTATTTTAATAATTCAAAATATATCCAATAAAATGATTTCTGCGAACGAATCCAATAACAAAATAGGTCGCTTGCGTGGTCAAGTGGGCATGCACGCGGTGCCCACGCGGTAGACCTTAATCTAACTATTCAGTACTTCACTGAAAAGCTCCAGAGCATTGTGGGTATTAATTGTGAATTCTGGTGGGGGACTCTAGGAAACAGAAGGACTAAATTTATTTAGTGCGCTGCATCGGTTTAGTTTCTTGCCTGCGCTCGATCCTACTATGTGGCTACATCGACGCCCGCAACGCCAGTTATGGTATCTTTGTTTTTGCACCGCTTCGACACATGAAATCTGTAGGGTATTGAGCTTTTACCTGCCTCGTCGTGTGTCATTTGTTAGGATGGAGGCTTCAATTCTTCGTCCAAACTCGATACTAGAACGAGATATAGATTCTCAGCGAGGAAACAGGGGGCGTGTCATATAAGTGCAAGAATGAGCTAAATCATAATTTTTGCTGCGACCTGAAACAGTTAGAATGAACCTAATGAACAAGTATCTTCATGACGTTTTGTGCTACAAGTATCCAGAGATATCGTAATCCTTCTAACACAAAACGCAGGAAATAGGGCGCATTTCTGATTAATAAGAAATGTTTCAATGAATGAGCTAGATGTATTTGTCTCGGAATTTGTTCACTTAACCAGACTAACCCCGATTTTAACTGCGAACTTCTTTAGTACTATAGAAAACCGGTACCTTCTTAAATTGAGACTGTTCGTCTTCAGTAACTCGTCCATTTGACAGCTGTTCACTCATGTCGGCATCATAAAAACTGCAATAGTAAACAAGCAAGAAAAAAGAAAAGAATACTTTAGATCGCGAAATCAACAACAACAACAACAACAACAACATCACTATATTTTACTGATAAGCTTGTTCAGAGCGAAGGGTATGCGGTCCCGAGGAGAAGCCTATTCAGTATTTTTGTTTTTCGAATCTCGGATATTTTACAAAGGGGGTTCATCGTTTATTTGGTCAAGTTGTGCCCAGGACAACGAATCAATGTAATTTTGGGTTAAAACAATAGCCGATGTTCTAGTTCTTAGTTTGGATTTGTTAGGGGAAGGTGGGACTGTGTTTTTATAACCTTGAAAACTAGAATCCTAGGAGAAAAGGGGAAGGGGCAGCTATGGTTCTCTCTTACCACTCTACCCCGCGCATCCGTAGGCTCGAGCCGTTGAATGGGATGGAAAGAAAATGAGATTTCCAGAAACTACTTCAAGGTTTCAGTGATTTTGAAGCATTCACGTTAAGTAGATGAACACTTGTTTGCAAGTATTGTTGTGGGAAAGTATTGCCAATGGCAAGGGCAGGGAATGCCAAACCCAGAGGAGGTGTCATACGATGCATGCGAGTTCTTATAAATTTAGGGCAGGTTTGAGTCCAGATAAGACTTGTTGTTATAATGATTTTTGAAAAAAAAAATGAAGAAAATTGGCGCACATCAAAATTAAGCTTCGAATTTCGGAGAACCTCGAATATATCTCAAACTCCGATACACAAAATGTTTGTTAAAAAAAAGGAACAAAAAACCCTTAGGAAAGAGCGCAGGGTTCCGCCTATGACTGTTTATACGATGGTATTGCACTGTCACTTAGGTTAATATTTTCAAATCACAGATCTAACATTATAGAGCTACGTGCAGAGATACAAAGATGGCTATGTTCCAGACAGAGTTTGAGCGGAACCGACCCAACGATCTGACGAAGCCAACCAAAACGCACCGAAAGTGTATTGTAGCGGCGCTTGTCTTCTCCGTGCATTTCCTAGTATTCCAGGTTAGACCACTCATTTGCACAAAACGCGTCGTGTTCCTGCCTTTTTTTTTTGTGCGCGGTTCGTCTATCAGGTGATTGCATGCGCACAAATCGACGAGTGTAGTGACGATGCAGTTTTGGCACTGCTCGATTATACTCCGCGACAACTTTTCTTGGCAATGCAGTGGAAGGTACTTCCGCGTCCCCTCTCCCATTTTGAGTGTACGCAGGCCAACGAGGTAGAGGGGCTTAGAGTGATAAACCGGAAGTTTGGAAGTGGCACCCCCCCCCCCCCCCCCGGTTGCCGCCATGTTTTACGCAAATGTGACCACTCGTCAAGTGACCTCCCAAGAGACGTGACGTCACAGGTAAGATGGCAGCGCCCAGAGCTGGCGGATGCGAGTTTGTTCGGTGCGCGGTAGCCGTGATGTGCAGCTGCTTTCCGACGACTTCGGGCTTCTTCGTGCTCGCTGACGCAGGTATAATGTGAAAATATGAAGGAATAAGACTTTATACCCTTTTTGCGCAAGATCGCACTGGATCATCTGGATATTAACACCTGTGAGGCAGCATCAGCCGTATCGCCGTACCGGTGCTCGGATTCGGGATCCGTTCGAGGATCGATAGAACTTTGAGTGCTTTTAGCATAAAATTTTCGCATTCTCTTAGCTTTGTTTTAACGTTGGAATGTCTGAGAATCGACACGAAAGGTATACGTCGCGTTAGGGCCTAGGGGAAGTTGTTTCAGCCCTGCGTCACCGAATAAACATAGCAACCTTTAGGGAGGAAGTTCCTGCGATCTTTAACCTTTTGTGCTAATCGACGATTCTACATTCGATCACTTTTCTTCCTTTTTTTGTGAGCGCGAAGTGCACACTTATTTTCAGCTACGAGGATGGCGTTTTATTGAGTGTGGGGAAGAATAAATCGTTGAAGGCACCTGCTTCAAAGCTATTCGACTTGCTATAAGAACAACTGTTTTGGTGAATGCATAGATTAACTGCACCTTTTTTTTTCTTTCGTAGGATTTATTGCAGCAATACTTTTTTCATCAAGAGTGTACTGCATTAGTCGGTCAATTATTTACTTGTTCTAATTACCTGGATAAGATGATTCACATTTGTGTTCGTCCCTCGCCTGAAGAGCAGACGTTGAAAAATGTTGACCATTCCTCTCGGTCTCCAACAGACTTTTTGGAAAGTGTGGGCTGCCTATGCTTCGTATCATTGTAACTTGGAAAAGGGCAACCGCCACAGCCCCCTCGAGCCAATCAGAAAGACGGGGCGAAGGTGTGTGACAAATCTGCGCACACGAGCACTCTGACGATATGTTGTCATGTGCCTCTTTCCAATGTGCCTATTTACTCGCCGAGACGGTAGCCTTTGCCGTTTGCCAGATTGTGATGAAACGAATTACAGTAGCTACTACTATAATTACCCCAGACTTTCATACTTTGGGCATTTGTTCGACAAGAACGTTATGTCCGCCATCACTGTGAAGTCGGCTTGGCGCCTATTGGACTCGAATGCTGCATTAGCATTCGACGTGAACTGGGGCCCAATCGTGTGCTTTACGCCGAAAAAAAAATGATGACAGTTATGTTGCTTGATGGGATTCTGCAAAGGGTCTATTGTGTCATAGTATAGGAAGTGTCCTGCTATATAACTATGCATCAACAGATACTATAAAAGTATATGCTCAGAGGTGTGTTTGTTTTTGCAATTGAAACGTTACAGCAGAGTGCTTTAATGTTATTATCATGTGTGTAGTTTTAAGTATCCTCTCTGCAATGCCTACCAAGGTCCCTGGAGGGAATAAATTAATAAGTAACATTTTCACATCACTGGAGTTGGCTTTCGGATGCACCACGTGTTCAGGAGAGGTGGAGCAAGTGCAGCATAATGCAACAAGTCTGCCTGTCTGGTATGTCACATTAATTAATATTGAAGGGTCAGAGATGCGAGTGCCCTCAGAAGGACCTGCGAGTGCAGTGAACACAATTCTTGGTGTATAGACTCTCAAGGCGTAAAGGCAAGCGGAAATATGTTTATCTGGTTAGTGTATCTAATATGGTTGAAAAAACCCCGAGACTGCGGGTAAACGACACAACTCTAAAAAGTCTCTAACATTGCACATGGTTGAAAAAACCCCGAGACTGCGGGTAAACGACAGAACTCTAAAAAGTCTTCGGGGTACACCAGCTCGTTTGCGCCCATACTTTTTGTTCAGTATCTAATATGTTTATTTCCACTTGATTACATAATTATTGATTCTTAGTAAATAGTTCCACAACGAGTTCTTTCTGCGACAGTCTTCTGTCAGGCGTTCAGTCGTAGTACCTGTGGACCTTGTTGTCGGATGACGCTCCTGGCACGTAGGTGTTCAGTTTGGTCGAGTGGCAACTTTGACCGACTGATGCAGTCTTGTAATCATACGTCATGAGCAGCCACTGACATCTGATGCACTGAAGCCGCAGGGCTGGCTTCTAATCCGCAAATTTTCCTGGTAGTTTTCTGCATCAATGCAGCAAGCTCGGGCATGTATTGGTTACGTGGCTGTGCCTTTTGCTGTACCGTTGACTTGACAGCTGGCAACAATGTTTGGTTGCTATCCAAGCCATTTCACTTCCATTTCGTAATGGCGATTTATTCTGCATCCCGCGACCACTGCAACTTGTGTAAGTCTCGTGTGGCAAAGTGAAGTCTGGTGATGCTTGCAGTCCACTTTTGGGAGTAACCAACCATTCTATTTCTTGAAGTCACTCAGCGGCATTCTCCCTCAAAGTTGGAAATTGTGTGATTAATAAAGAATTGGGTTGTGGGGTTATTTATACAGCGTGTAGTTGGTCTCCCATTAAAGATGCAATGAGTCACACGCCGTAGATGAGCAATTTAGCCAGTGCAGTACAACCGCTAGCCTGGGGTCTTTAACGCGCACCACGCAGTAGCGATACACGACCGCACGCCGGTACGATGCTCATCCAGATCGAAACGGGCAGGGGTGGGGCTCCAGCCCAGGATCCCTGGGTTCTGCAGCGCGAGCTTTCGCTCCACGCGCGTCGAGCTGGGTGTGCGCTTCAGACCACTCGGCCACCGATCCCCCCGAAATTGTGTGATTCGTGGCGTGGACACAGATAATTAGTGTCAGCAAATTATTAGGTATTGTCCTCGGACGACAACCGACACCAGATCAACTGTCCTTGCATTGCCGCTCACCTGCTTTGTCGTGCTTACCTCTCGTCCAGATGAAGTGGATCACGAGCTTCGAGGTAATGTCGGCCCTAGGGACAAAGACCGCCGAAGATAATCCTCAATCTTTCGCGGACGCTCGTCGAGACGTGGTCGAGGGTCGTTCGGCACGAACCCTTGCAAGGCAATTCATTTGTACGGGCACCTTCAGCAGACATGGTCCGCCTCATGCAATGATAGCAGAGTGGTTTTCGGTCGGCAATTCGCAGCACCTCCGTTTTCCTCGGTGTAATTTGTTCAGCGCTGACCTACACTGGTTCTTCCCGATGTCAGGAATGCTTCGGAGTTGGGGGTCTCGTTGAATTCGCATTGAATAGTAACAGGTAGCCGGTGGTTGTCGTTGTGACTTTGTGGCATAAGTCACCCTCGGTTCGTCAGATGTCGCTTTGCTCGAAGAAGTCTCCAGTTGAAATGCCTGTCGAACTTCTTCCGAAACAATCTCGGCAATCAAAATAAAAGCCGGGAAACAGATGACAGGAACTAGCCTCCTTATCTCCTCCCGGACACTGTTGTGGATGATGTCGCGGATGCCTGGGGGGCTGGCGTCGAAGTTGCAGCTGAACGACTCGAGTGTCGAGACCCTGGGGAGTTGTTGATAATGATATTGACAGGCTCGGGCCTGCAGTGTACATTCAATGTTGGAAGCATCGGTGATATGAACCCTTCGACTGCTGTCGTGGGGTTGCGGAGAAGGCTGCCGAAGGTGTTGTCCCTCACATGAGGTTCTTAGCTTCTTGTCTTCAGTAGCATCAGGGTTGGCGTGGGTGCTCGATCAGGCGCAAAACATCCTCCACAAAGGTGGTGACGCTCTTGTCGGGGCCGTGTCCTAGACAGAATCAGGAATTCGGCTCTCTCTCGTCAATGTTGGCTGATGAACTTGCACTTCAGCTCGGTCTTGCAAACTTCCCCCGACGCTAAGGATTCCTGGTTCTCAAACCAGTGCCTGGCAGTTTCTTCCACGAGAAGTATAGGTTCTGCAGGAGCTGGTTGTCCACCTGCCCACTGTGGCGGGTGACACGGTCATATGGTCATATTGTTCAATCCAGCCCCCGACGTCTTATGCACCTTGCGTGAAAGGGCATCACAGTGCGAGGTGCGACAGCCATGCAAACAATGGTGGGAGCGGACGCGGTTTGCTGCTAGAGGTTTGTCATTGTTGGCTTAGTCAGCTTCGGTTTTTCTGGCAAAAGACGTAATTCCAATGGTTCTTGCTGGTAGCAGCAACTGGCTTCGATTTCAGGTTTTTCGTGGTGTATTTCCGAGGTTCGTCCTTGTGGTACTTGCTCGTCTTGCGGTTTTTCTGCCGGGCTCGGGATAGGACTTGGTTCCCGGCTCGCCGGGGGTTTAAGACGCGGGATAATGTGCCACCCGTGTCTTGTTTTCGGGCAACTCGGCTGAGGAGCCGCCAGGGTCCACACAGAGCGAAAGGCTATGAGTAAAGTGCGCAGCACCTCCACCAGAACATACAATGACAGCTGGGCATGGCCTGGAACTTTCCAGAATAAAAAATATTGATAGGAACTAGGACTGGAGCAAGCATCCGTGACAATATAACAAAACAGACAGAAGAGAGTCGATCATGACCACTAAAGAAGTTGCATTGCTTTAGTGGCATTCTGTCCGAATAAATCCTCTCCTTCGGGGTTTGGCGACTGCCGAGGACGAGCTGAACTGAAATGGATGTGGGACCATTTTTCTGGTAATGAGCCGCTGCAGACTGTCGTCGCAAAGCGGCGTGAAAGGGTAGACTGGGTAGGTAATACGCGCGAGAAAATGTCCATACAGCTTGCAATTCCCGTTACGAGTGTTGATGAAACTTTGGTGTCGACGAAATGTGCGACAGACCAGCAGAATCAATACCAACAGCAACACCTGTGCTCCGTGAAAGTACACGTCTACACCAGAGCAATTTAGTAGGCAGCAGAGCATCACCTAAAGCACGGCACAGGAACTACCAGCTTGAAGGCAGCTCTTCGGCGCGCTGCACACCTGTGCTCCGTGAAAGTGCACGTCTACGCCGGAACAATTTGGGAAGCAGCACAGTATCTTTTAGCACGGTGCGGGAACTACAAGCGTCAAGGCAGCTCTCCGATGCACCGCAACACGAAAGTGAGCCTTCGGTCATTTGAACGAAGCGGCACCACGATCGCACACTGCCAAGCACGAATCATACACCTTCCGTCGCTAAACTGTGTAGCCAAATATATTACACACGCTTCACTGCGGATCCTGAAGGTTCCGATGGTCAACGCGAGCACAGAAACGTTGCCTTAAAATTTATCCTAGCGGTGTCCGAATGAATCCGAGATCCGAGCAACGTAGGGCCGATTGTCTCTTTTGTGGCAAGATCCCCGTTGGTCACCAGCGAAATGCACACCGTTCCTCCGTATTTTCACGTTATACCTACGTGAGACACCACGCTGAACTCTGAAGTCGTTTTCGACCGGCCTCATATGACAGCTTCCGCGTCTGAAATCGACTCGCCGAGACGAACGAGAACCAACAAAGCACCCGACAAGCTCCGGCCCAGCTGGGGCCAGCCGCTGCATGGGCGCTGCCATCTTTTTTGTGACGTCACGTAATTGGTTTGGTCATGTGACGAGTGGTCAAATTTGCGTACAATGGCAGCCACCTTATGGAGGTCACTTTCGTTTGCAGACCGGAACCCCGGTTTATCGCTCTAAGCCCCTCTACCTCGTTGACGCAGGCTCTCCTCCTCTCCCCGGAAATGAGGGAGGAGGAGAGCCTGCGTACACTCAAAATGGGAGAGGGGACGCGGGACGCACCTTCCACTGCATTGCCAAGAAAAGTTGTCGCGGAGTATGGTTAAATCAAATCGTAGGGTTGTTTGCGATTAAACATGGTCTTAAACAGATATATATATACGTTGCGTGCATGCACCAAGTCACGTTTACAAACAAACCGCGGAGCGCCCCTAGCGGCACGCCACCGCCACCGCGCATGCGCGATAGGGTTTGGGCAAGAAGCGCCGCGTCCTTCATCAACAGACCATTGGAATGTGACTTTGCCGGCGGCGGTCGGCGTGAATCCCCGCGCTCTTTGTCGCGTGGGAATTGTTGATTATACGTCGTCCTGGCAACGTATCACTACTTTGTTGTGGCCAGAACGAAATTTATGAGGCTCGTTACGCCGCGAAACTTTGCGTAAATAGTGCGACATGCAGTGATTCATTCCGCGTCAACACCGCAGGATGGATACTCAAGCCTGACTCGCTCGGCGACATTCTGCTCGCTGTTGCAAGTCGGGACTTCGCTCGGTTTGCAAAAAGCGTGGGCGGTAGCTGCGATGCTTGACGTCAATACTGAAAATAGCGAGCAGAATCGAACCGAGTGAATCAGACATAAGAAGTTGGTGATGGCCACGGTGTAATAATGATCAACATCTCCTTGTACCTGCTGGTTACACCGGGCCTCTACTTACCCTAGCCAACCGTCAACACAAAAGGAATTTTGAGGTCTGCAATTGCTTGTGATCGCAACGGTTAATCTACAGGCCGTTATGGTGTGATGGAACAGACGACACTTCGAACAAGTTTAAAATAGAAGATGAGAGTTTGCACGATCACACGAACATTTGAGCGTGAAGACACACTGAACAAAGTCCGAGGGCGGTCGAGACAACTTGACAGTTTTCCCACGTCCATTTTGGAAGAAAACAAATAAATATGACCGCAACTATCCGTGAATTTAATCCAAAGTGCCTCCCATAGAAGGAATCGTGGTCCGACCGTGTCTGTTTCTTTTTCTTCTCACTGCGCCTATCCATGTTCACGGACGAACCGAGCAGGCAGAAAACACATGAGAACTGATCTTCATATCTTTCCGGTCTTTTTTGGTACAACCCCAGTGGCGGCGTTTTGATAAGAGGGATAATTTTAGTCTGGTACCTCCCCCCAAAAAACAAAAAAAAAAACAAAAAAAAACACACCGTAGGTATGCCCGTCCCGCATGTCGACTTCCGCCCACATTCCCAGATTGGAAGTGCGACCGAAGCGCCACCACCACAGCGTGACGTCCCAGAGTTGAGTTGGTTTATACCGCGAGCAAGTGTTTGCACAGAGGGTTCGGTTACATCACAGCACCGAGTTTTAATTTGACGGATACTGGTTGACACAAAGCCTGGCTGCCTTTTGCCTCCGTCTATTCTTTCGCAGAGGGAGAAGTGTAGTTAGGGTCAGGCTTTTGGGCGCAGAATGCCGACTTTGTCTGCTAGTCCTAGTAATGGCTGTCTTATATTTTCTACGGCGTTTGAAAATAGACCCAATTACTGCGAAAAAGGAATGTTTTGAGAGAGGCAAAAGAAAATACACTGAAGGGCACGTTGCATTTGCCTACTGACATCTAAGAGACGCGTTCCGACAAACGAAAATACCGCAACCAACATGTCGTCTGCTCCCCACCAAGAAGTAGCTGCAGGGGAGGAGCTTTGCCATAGAATCGGCCTCCCTCTCAACGCTCCTCCTCTCCCGCTCTCTTCAACTTGCTCGCCATATTATCCTAAATGAATGCCGTTCAAAACTACTGTAGCGGCCGACTGTCTATGTAGGGAAAAGAGGAGCACGAGTGAGGTCGAGCTCGGGGAGCGAGCTCAGAACATCAATAGCTCCCGAACGAATCGGTCACCTCTACGAGTATATTCGTGTAAATGAAGTTAGGAGGGGAACACAATTTTTCTTTAATTGGTGACCTGGACAAGGACCCCCAACCACCTGTGCTATGACAGCCGGTGGACTAGCCCGTTTATTTCCGCTCACTTCCGTATACCCTCCGACTTTTCAAGTTCTGGCCAGCGGATCCGCAACTCTGGTTCGCACAAGTAGAGAGGAAATTCACAAATAGTCAAATAAGCTCGCAAAGAGAGAAGTTTCATCACGTTGTGGCCGTTTTACCTACCGAAATTGCCGCGAAATTCGTGACGTTATCTTTGAACCCCCAACTTTGACGCCGAATAGCACGTTAAAGGGTGAACTCGTAAGACGCACTTCAGCATCCGAGCATCAACGCCTCTAACAGCTTCGCATATCAGAAGCACTGGGCAATCGCACGCCATCTCAGCTTCTTCGCCGTTTTCAGCAGTTTCTCAGAAAGGAAGTGCCCACGTTAGACGCCGCTTTGCTGCGATCACTCTTCCGACAAAGATTACTCAACGATGCGAGATTTATACTCGCCCCACGTCAGGGCTGATTTTAGTTCAGTTTGCTCAGCTGGCAAATGCGGTAATGAAAGTAGCTGCGGCCAAAATCACTCACATTGAGCACATATATCTGCGGCACAGTGCATCCGTAAACACTTCGATTTCCACAGTCAGCTTGAACACTTTTCATCAGAAGGTGCAGAAAACGTTCCAGGTCATCAGCGCTCAGACAGCTGCTCCTTCTCTCTCAAGACCAGTGCTTCGCCAACAATTAAAAGTCCGGCTCGTGGCATAGCTCTCTCTGACGCAAACGCGGGCCACAGCACCACACACTGGCCTATGCTGGTATAATCGACCCTTCGGTGACCGCACTAGAAAATGCGTAGGGCAGTGTCCTACTTCGGGTAACGCCTGGACCCTCTACTAAAAGCGATTTTTGCCGAAGAAAAAAAGAGCAGGAAAACGCTGACCTACCTACAAGCAGCCAACAAAACACCTATCGCCACCTATGGCCACACTCTCAGAAAAAAAGGTGTATTATTACACCCCTTGTCCCATATAATACACCCCAAAACTTCAATTCGACATACAGCGCCCCATAATCGAGCAGGCGGCCCCAACGATTTCGAGGAGCTTGATAGCCGTGTGGTACAACTTATTAAGATAGGTGATGTACGTATTATTGAATACAAAAAAAGTTATTGGAGTTTTCTCGGCCGTACTGCAAAAGCTCCGTGTTTTCTTTCTTTGGTCTTTATTACGTACTTTAGCAATTTAATAAGTTATATCGCACCGTTATGAAGCCCCTGGTAAAATTTTGTGCCGTCTGTTCGACTATAGGGCGCTGTACGGTCGAAATGAAGTTTTGGGGTGTATTATATGGGACAAAGGGGTGTATGGTGATACCCTTTTTTTTTAGAGTGCAGCGTGCTTTGACTTTGAACATTCTTCTGCGATGAGCATTTGGCTGGATGTTTTCTCGTAGCCTACATATCTTAATTACCCAATCATCGAAGTCGATTTTCTTTGGAATTTAAACCTCTTGGTTGACATGTAGTGAAAACGCCTAGTGAAGGCAATTAGAGATCTCGCCGAACACCTCACATATGCACAACTTCACGAACTTCCAAATTGCTTAAAGGCCTCTCGCACAGTTACTTTTGAGAGCGTTTGACCGCATTGCGCCGTGAAACAAAAGCGAGGCACCGGAATACCTGTGCTTCGTATGAAACTTGAAAACCAATTCAAGGAATAGCGTGGCACGCGACACAAGAAACAGGGACGTCTTGGTTTCTCGCAGCCGCAACGTACTCAAACACATCTGTGCGTAGGGGCCTTCACTGCCCCAATCCAGATTCGCGGTACAAAAAAATGCTACAAGAGTTCGCATATATCACGCGCCCCACCAATTCCCTTCATCCCGTCAAGCATGATATTGCACACCACAATGTGACCACTGGGCAGCCTGCGCAAGCTCGGCCACGTCGCCTTCCACCAGATTGCTTCAAGATAGCCCATGATGATTTTGATCACAAGATGAAGCTCGACATCATCCAGCCGTCATCAATCCTACTGTATCATCGGAAGTTGTATCACGGATATGTACGATATGTACTTCGTCATCATCCACCAGTGTAGTTTTCTTCTTTATCACTTTCGTTCTGTTCTGCGCCACGCACTGCAGGAGCCCGCCCGCCTCCCTAGTAGGTGGCGGCAGTTAGGGACTTTTGTTATTAACCAAGAACCATCCACAAGCTCAGGAAGTTTCTGCGCCTGGTGAATTGTTGGCATCGTTTACTCCCACACAGCGCATCAAAAGCTCCGAGATCTCACTGATATTCTCAAAAGTTTCAAGAGTTACTGCAGTCTTTTAGAATGGTATTCACCAGCCGGTCACGCCTTTTGCTTCAGAAAAAAGAAACTCGACAGGGCGATCCTTCTCGTTTATGCACACCATAATCTTCCTGTCAGCGTCATGGTAGACATATCCGACATTGCTGTAGGGGCTGTTCTACAGCAACTCTTTAACGACAATGCTGGCAGCTCATCGCCTTCTACACCCAGACGCTCACACCCCCGGGTTCCGTTAAAGCATGTCCATTACAAAGCTTCTTGCTATCCACCAGGCCGTCAAGCACTTCTGTCATTTTTTACATGGTTGCGGATTTATAACCTCACCGATTAGAAACCCATAACATGCGCTCTAATATTAGAAAGTAACAAATTTACTCATCGCGAAATACGTCAGCTGCCAAAGATATCGGTGTTCACCACAGACACATGACATATAAACGGCGAAAACTACGCGGCTGCCGATGCCCTCTGACTGGTGATCATCCCTCCATGCTCAAACATCGTACCCATGGAAATTGACTTCCAGGCCATGACTGCAGCTGAACGTGAGGATCCTGAGGTTCAGCAACCTTGTTCCTCGCAGTGTTGTCTTGATCTACAAGAGGTCAAACTTCCAGTGTCCAAAAAATCTCTCATCTGCGACTGCACCAAGGGCGCACCACGCCCATTTGCACAGCTCCTTTTTCGACGACAAGTTTTCGACTCCTTTGCACTCACTGGCAATAACAGGCATTCGAGCAACCCAGCGGTTGCTCACTGAGCGCGGAAAAACAAAGACGTGCGAAATCGGACCCGCGCTTGCCTTCCTTGCCAGCAATCCGAGGTTCACCACCATACAGCAGCATCATCCCATACTTTTCCGACACCGACGGAACATTTTGACGCAGTACACATAGACATTGTCGGTCCCCTTCCGCCATCTGATGTAAAATCATGCTTACTGACATTTGTCGGGAGTTTTCCCCGCTGACCTGAAGCATTTCCCATCCCCAACATCACAGCTGAAATCCTCGCAAGAACATTTGTCGCAGGTTGGGTTTCTTGATTCAGGGTACATTCATCTATCACCACAGACTGAGGCAGACAGTTCGAGTCTGCTTTGTTCCGAGAGCTCATAAAACTGTTAACGGCAACATGAAGAGATTCCATCGCCACACAGGATTCTCTCACACTACACGGTGACCGTTACCACTGACCGTCTATCACCCCTTTGTCCTACTAGGCCTCCAAACAGCTACTAAGGAAAACCTGGGTTGCAGGCATGCCCAGCTGGTATGCGACGCACCCCTTTGTCTTCTGGGTGAATTCACCAACCCTTCTGACGAAACTCTCACTAGCAAGCCCACCAGTTACGTCACAAAACTTACAACGGCCATGCCTGCTTTCCGTGCAAGTCCTCCGCGACAAAAGCAACGTAAAGCAGCATATGTTTTTAATGAACGCACCCACTGCACAAACGCATTATTCCTCCATGACGCGACTGAAAATATTTACAGCACCCTTACGACGGCCCATTTCGAATCATTGACCGACCGTCACACAAAATATTTTCTCCTCGATTTAAGTGAACAAGACGACACCGTCTCACTCAATCGTCTGAAGCCATCTCACCTTGGGAATATTTCCAGCTCTGAGACTAAAACAACAAAGCGTAACCCTGGTACAACTCTGCTTGCCTCATCACCCCGCACTATATCCACAAAGACTGTTTCCCGCCGTAGGTCGGAGAGATCACCCTCGACGCTCCGTAACTTGAGCGCCCCTATATACCACCACAACTCGGCATTCACTATACTTCGTTTCAGCTTCGGTCCAGACGCAGCCGATGCTACAAGCGCGAGCATGTGGCCCAGAACAGTGCTTGCACTGCACGAGCGCGCGTGCTTGGCAGGGATGCTGAAAGCCCGGAGCTCGCGCTTGTAGCTTTGGCTGCGTCTGGACCGAAGCTGAAACGAAGTATATCAACCTCGTTCCTGGAAGAGGAGTATTTGTAGCAACCGGCTGTTTATGAAGTAACAGGAGCACGAGCGAGGTCGAGCTTAAAGGTCGAGCTGAGAACAGCGATAGCTTTCGAATGAATCGGACATCTATATATTAGTGTTTTGGTATTCTCGCTCACCGCTTGTTCGGAGAAAGGGGCAAAGTCATGTTGGAGAAGTCTAAAATCCCGGTGTTCGGCGGCTAACGGCGCCTCGGCTGAACTAAAATCACTGGAGCCTGGGAAAGTAGCGCCAACGCCTTCCTTACCTGCTAGCCGGACACAAACAGATACTAACATACAGACAACCAAAACCTCTCAAGGCAATCTGTCCACATTGACATGGAAATCGCCATCTCGTCCATCCAAACCTTGGAAGCATCCACAGGGTCGTTCTAAACCAGCCGCGCCAAGATCACCAAAGAGCATCATTGTACTGGAAGCGCTTCCCCCAACATAAGCGTCTCTTGCACTGTGTATGCAATCAACTTATCAATCATGCCAATCTCCATGGATCTCTTACAATTATATTGTTCCTCTTGCGTATTTTAAAACAGTAAACTTATTTTTCAGTGCCTTCAAGCACCGACACAGCATGTGGTGGTGGTAGGAAGATGTAAGTACGCTTCTTTCGCCAGTGTGTGGACAGCAAAATCTCGGTATACAAGAAACGTCTCCATAAAGCTACCCGTCACCAGCGAATTTAGATCGGCTTACCAAGAACGGAGAGAATTGCATACTCCACAGACCAAAATGGCGACCATACTGTCGAGTTTCCCATGTTGGGGTACCCACGGCAGCTGTGAAATGAGCGAGCATCCAGTTCAGGCTCCCAGGCAGAAAAAAAACGTCTTTATCTCATGCGTTCTTTTTGAGCCGTCCGCACGTGCCTCGTGCCAGCCACGTCGCACGTGGGTCAGTCAACAATCACCACATCTTCCTTTTTTCGAAGCAGGGCAATTTACAACATATACAAAACAGCTAGCCAAGTTTCAACAGATCACAAAGTAATTTAAAATTTATACAAAACATCTGGCCAAGTTTAAACACACCACAGTGTAAGTTACAATATGTACAGAGGATCTGGTGAAGTTTAAATAGCACATTAGCTGTCGAACAACAACTCGACAACAAACGTATATGGTGCAAAGTATTTTACAAAACCTCTGTTAGAGTTTAAATCCCACATCAATCTTCAAAACCCAGCCAGACAGGCTCGCGCACAATTCCTTCTGACCTGGTCACATAAGCCTGAGGTATCCTGGCAGCGCCTGAAGCAGGTCCTGCAACAATATCACTTCACGTACTGCCATCTAGACTTTTGTCCGAACTGTCGGTGTCTTCCTCATCTCCTACGGGAAAGTCGCACGAACCGCCGTTCTGGTGGGAGGAACCAGAAGGAAGAAAGTGTAAAGCTCTTCTGTTTCGTCTCAGTTGTTTTTCAGAATCTGTTTCCAGCAAGTAAGTTCGAGGTTTGGCAGCTCGCGCTACCACTGTGGCTTCCGACATCTTGTCGTTTACCCACACTTTACCTCCCACTTTCAACGTACGTAGCTCTGTCGCTCGGTGTTGTTTGTTGAAGACTCTCCGTTGCTTCTCGCGTTTTCGGCGGTCATTTTGCATTACTGTTTTCAGATCGGGGCGCACCTGACCTTGTAACTTAAGGAGCATTGACACCCTCGTCCGAAGACGTCGTCCCTTCAAGATTTCAGCAGGACTTCTTCCCGTCAACCCTGGGGTGGCTCTGTAAGCCAAAAGAGCTAGGTAGGGATCTGTTGATTCTTTAATAAGACGTTTAACAATTTGCACCCTTCTCTCTACCTCGCCATTTGCTTGCGGGTACCTTGGACTAGTCGTAACGTGACGAAACCCGTACTTGGATGCAAATCTTTTAAATTCCGCGCTTGCAAATGTCTGAAATGACAATTTCGGGCACACCATGTCGAGCGAAGATACTCTTAAGTTGTTCGATTACAACGTCGGCACGAGTGGAAGGGAGCAGGGCTACTTGCGGAAACCGCGACAAGTAATCGACAGCTACCAAGTAATCCGAGTCCTTTATCTTACACAGATCCACGCCCAGTTTTTGCCTGAGGTAGTCGGGGGTGACTGTTGGAATCGTTGGTTCCGCACTTTGGTTGCCATACTGCGCACAAACTCGGCAGTTCTGTACCAACGCACTGGGTTCCTTACTTAGGCCTGGCCACCAGACACATTCTCGTGCCCGAGCTCGACACCTGGCTATGCCTTGGTGACCGTCATGCAAACGAAGCAAAACCTCTTTCCTTAGTTCTTGAGGAAGAATTAGCCGCGTGCCCTTCAACAAAAATCCATCACCCTGGGTCATCAAAGCCCTCACCTGCCAGTACGGGCGTAGCAAATCAGGAACTGATGGTTTCACGGGCCAGTCCTTCTCACATAAACGCTGTAGTGACTTACAGAGAATATCAAAGGCTTGATACTCTTTTACTTTGGAGACAAAGTCTTGTCCGATTTCTAGCCCCGTCAGGCAACCCTGCGAGTATGCGTTTAATTCTCCAACAGTTATTTCTTCCGGAGCTGCCTGTTTGTCTTTGAGTTGAGCATGAGACAAGCCGTCAGCCGTAATGGGCTGCTTTCCCGGCACGTAAACCATTTTAAAGTGGTAGTGTATAAACCTCTTGCGAAACCGCTGCACGCGGGGAGGTAGGACGTCAATAGAGCACGTTCCCAGCAACGGAACCGATGGTTTATGGTCAGTCTCAAAAACGGCATCGAGCCTTCTCAGGTACTCATCAAACCTTCCAGCGGCCCACGTCAACGCCAGCGCCTCTTTCTCGATCTGCGCGTACCGCGTTTCCGCTGAGGTTAAAGAGCGAGAAGCAAATGCAATAGGTCGTCGGTCGCCGTTTTTCTGGACCCAAGAAAGAACTGCGCCAAGGCCGAACGACAAGGCGTCTGCAGAAAGGGCAGTGGGCAGGGTCGGGTCATACTTCGCCATGCACTCAGCCGAGCAGATGCTGTCCTTGATTGCACTCAGAGCTGCCTTTCGGCAGACCTGGCGGAGGTGTCCCTTATTCTGGCAGTTGAAGCACTTTATTTGGCTTCTCGCAGGACACAGGGACCGCTGGTGCTGGTCTCCACCGCAGAACTGACACGACTTCTGGAGATAAGATTTGACCGGCATATTGCTCTTCCTGTCCGGCAGCTTGGAGTGGCGGCGCACAGCGTCGACATCCAGGTCAGAGTCCTGGGTTTCATTGGACGGCGGCGGATGGGTTGATCGGAGGGTGTGTTGCTGCTCGGGCACTGTTTCTTTCAGTTTCGCTTTGGCTGTTGCAGTGGCAAGAGTAAGCTTGGCGTCCATCTGCAGGGATTCCGAAAGCTTGTCGTCGAGAAGGCCCACCACGAATCGGTCTTGAATCATCCGCTGTTTCATTTCGCAGAAGTCACAGCGTTCAGCCTGGACGTGCAGCGCCGTGAGGAACTCATCGACCGTCTCGCCCTTCTTTTGTTGCCGACGGTGGAAGCACGCGCTTTCCAACACGACGTTGCATTCCTTCAGGAAATATTCATCGAAATTGTTTTTTACGATGTCAAGTTTCTTTGAGTCTCCCTCCGCTAGGTCAAACCTTGCAAAAATGTATCTTGCCTGTTTGCCCATGGAGTATAGCAGGGTACGGACTTGGGCCTCGTCACTTCGCTCGTTGATAGCAGACGCGTAGCGTTAGTCGTCGAAGTGCTGTATCCAGCTAGGCCACTCCGACGAATTATTGAAATCCAGTGGCGGCTGCTGTTGGAGGGAGGCGAAAAATCCTGGCGGGTTCGATTTGGTGGCTTCTGCCATCGGTCCTCAGTTTTGGCGTGGCCAGAAAAAACATCTTTATCTCATGCGTTCTTTTGATCCGACCGCACGTGTCTCGTGCCAACCACGTCGCACGTGGGTCAGCCAACAATCATCACACATACAAGGAGCGTGCGCTACTTTTCCAGGATGCAGTGACTTTAGGCTGAACTATCTTGTCTCCTAGCCATGTGCTTTGCGCCCCGCGCCTTCGCCCCACGCTTGATCCAAGCGCGCCCGTCGCAGCGGGACCAAAGTTCTCAGTGTCCTAAACCGGCGCAGTGTAAATAAAGTGAAGAGGGGAGCATTGGTTTTCTTCACTACCATTCCGGGCGATTGAAAACTAAACGAGCGTAAATAAAGAAGTAAGATTCCGTGACGTGCAGGCAGTCTCTGGGTATTGCAAGAGTGGCAGCTGCCCCGAGTGTGCTTTTGGTCTTACCTACCTTCAGGGGACAATTTCAACTTACATCTCTTTGTTTCGTTTGTTATTAGGGCTCGTTGACACGGATCCGTGCCGAAGTGTTTCTGGAGTCCTCGAGTCATTGAGCAGATCCTTTAGGTTGTCATAAACTGTGATGCCCGTGTTGTGAACCAGGACCAGCTTGTCCATTTGTCTTAGAAATGACCCCTGGTTGCACGCAATAATCCGAGTCTGCCAATGAGACAAAACAAAGAGCACTCAAAGTTTGTTCTGTGTGACGATCATCGTAAACAAGCGCAGCTGTTGAACCGGTAGTCAGGACGCAAACAAGCGGGTGAAGAATAAATAGACATAAATTAACTCCAAGACTGCGAGAAGCAAGCACAGCATGACACAAACGCACAAAAAGACTTTGTTTGTTCGTGTCGTTTTTGCTTCCCCCAGTCTCGGGGTTGAGTTATGTCCTTGCAGCCGTTTTTTTTTTAATCTATCGATCAAAGCCGTATTATGCAGAGTTGCATTTGATGAGAAAAGCAGCCTACGCTCGAGTTCAATATCCGTTTTTCTGCCGTCGTGGTTCTTTATTTTGTACGCGACACCGAGAACGCACGGTGTGAAGCGAGGGAGCCTCATGTGGGTTGATTCCTGCCGTGTTTACGCGAGACGCTATCGAAGATGCGCCATTGGTTTCCAGGACAGCTATTCTGTAGGCAGCGAACTCTCCCAGTATCGACTGTGCAACGACGTGACACGTCACGCCATGCCACTACACGCGCCCACGCAGTGTACCAAGGCGTTTGAGAAGCAGAACGTAAATAGCAAATACTTTTTAAGCGTTAATTTCTTTTCTGAAAGAACAACCGTAATGGGATCAATGTTCTACAACCAGTGTAGCTTCTTTCTTCGGCTTACACCATTACGTGAGTCAAATTAATATGATAACTTCGTACATAAAGAGTGTATTTTGCAGTTTTCTTGAACATGCAGCCACCTGCTCGGGGACGTTTTCTTACACTGTGTGCTGTACCTGAAGCTGTATTTATCTTATGTCTGACAGATGACTTTTCAAGATAGAATAAGTGATCAGAAGGAAAAAAACCTCTAACCCGGCTACAATCTGACATACTTTAAGGCTGCTAATCGACCGACCGCCAACGCACCTTCGTCAATTTGGCGGTACAGTCCCGCCGGTATACGCTTGATGAATTACAGGTGTTATTATTACCATGATAAAAATGAAATTTGAATAACTAAAGGTCTTGGAATAGATCAACAGTAAAGCTAAATTTTTCTGAGCTATGTTTTACAAAGATATTCTCTTCGTGTTTTGTTAGGCTCTATCCTGACAAATTTTATACTATTCCGACTAACAACAGTTTCCGAACAATTTAAAAAAAAACTATTAATTTTTCCTGATGTGAGAAACAAAAATGCGCAACATAAAAATGAGATTAGTACAGGCCTAGTCATTTCAGATCGCACAACTAGTTTATAATTTATAAGTAGTCACATATACCAAGCAGCCCTGTAGCCACTTCGGTAAACGTTTTCACGTTCGGGATCATTTCACAATGTACGCTAATGCCTGCTCGGTGGACTGCCTCCAAACACCGTTAGCATGCTTATCACAAGGCATGCGCGCAGTCTAAAAGAAAGCAGGGAAATATATGATAATTGATTGGCAACTCGAAACACGTTTTACGATGAAGCCTGTTAATACCGCAGATTGGGCGAGTTGGTAAAACATGGTCCACGTTCCAGCGCACAGGTAAACAGTCACTCAACACATTTAAGCACACAAAAAATACTCTCACACCACGCTCAACGCGCGGTGTGAGTGTATTTTTCGTGTTCTTGCATTTATTGAGTTACTGCCTACCTACGTTCTGGTACATGAATCAAGTGTTGCGAATGAAGTCAGGCAGCCGTGAGATAATGCAGCACCTGGCTCCTGAGGATGCCCTTTTTGCCGATCACTTCCTTGAAAACCTTCTTGGCGACGACGGCGTCCAGAGCGCTCAGAGGATCGTCGAGTAGGTAGATGTCTGCCTGGTGGTAGGCAGCCCGGGCCAGGTTGATCCTCTGCTTCTGCCCGCCACTCAGCGTCTCGCCCTAATAACAGAAAGAGAAAAAAAGCTGACATTTTTAGAGCGCAGCTCCTAGGCGCCCGTTTCCATGCTTCGCTGCGTCGGCGTCGGTTTCGACGTAACCACGCTCAACTTAGCGGGAAAATTGACGTCACGTGACATCAACACTATTTTGATTCCCCGCTAGACTTAGGTGACGAATTCAGTTTCTCCATTAGACTTAGCGGGAATATTCCCCGCTAAGTTCGAGAAATTGAATTGGACTTGAGGTCACGTGACGTCAATTTTCCCACTAAATCAGCGGGAAACCTCTGACGTGAAACCAAGTCCTGTGACATCATTTTCCCCAATAAATTTAGTGGGGAAACTGAATTGGTGTTGAGGTCATGTGACGTCCATTTTTCAGGTAAATTTAGCGGAGAAACTGTGGGCGAAGAGGGAGGGGAGGGTACTGAGGAGGAAGATGGGAAGGCACGCAAGAGGAGGAGGGGAGGGCACGAAGGAAGGGAGGAGGAGAGGAAGAGGAGGAAATGAGGAGGGCAGAGGTAGGGAGAGGAGGAAGAGGAGAGGAGGAGGAGGGGCATACCTTCGCCTCTTCCTCCTCAAGAGCTGTGCTCTAATTTCGCGTTACAGAGATTTGTAGCCGCCTTTCATCTCACTGAGATGTCATACCCCCATTCGATCACAGAAGTGGTCTCCCGTTCTTCGACTATCGTTTCCTTCAATCAGAACCTTCCGGGAAACTGTCGATGTCTTATTTTTTTTTTGATGCACTCGAGAAATCTTGTAGTGTTGTAAGAAGGTACATAGAGTATCTACTCAGTTCCTTTGGTTACTACACACCACTATACTCTGTTCCACTTTAAGTCCGGCCACATCATATGCTACGAGCAACCGCAAAATTCGGTCAACCGCAAATTGAAAAAAAAAACAAAAAAAAAAAAAAACACACGCATACACACAAAGAAAGAAAAGCACACACAAGTATATCACAATTGTGTTGTATCGTTCTCGAGTGTTTTTGCAGCTTCGGCTTTTCCAAATTACGAAAATTTCACCAGTTTCCCGCATCTTTAGGTTTTCCACATCCACCTTTTAAATCAAACGGTCACCTTAATGAATACCAAAAAAAAGTTTGCAATGCTTTGTTGGTTGGATTCAATTGTGCAGATTTTCGCCGACCACTGTGCACATAAAAAGAAACTTATCGGACAAACTGGATGTCCTTAGTTGCAAGGCTGTGTCTACGATGCTTCCTCGCTCAAAACGACGAAGCAGGAACGAACCTTTTCTCCAACTTCTGTGAGGTCGCCGGCGGGAAACGTGCTAATGTCCTCATACAGTTGGCATGCCTGTAGCACACGTGCGTAGTCCCCGCCATTCATGGATTTGCCATACAAGACGTTGTCTCGCACACTCATATTGTGCACGTTGGCCGTCTGTGGAACGTAGGCCACTCGGCCCTGAAACAAAATAGCACATGTGAGCTTCAGATAGCCTGCACTGGAGTGCCGCCCCACCACCGAACTTCAATGAACGTCAAATACGCAACGTCATGTAGTCCTGTACGTTACACGACTCCAAGGCAAGCTGTACTCTGCAACAGATTTTCCGGTAGAAAAATAGCGCGACTTTTTCGCTTCTGTCAGAAAAGTAAGAGCATATTCTCGTTGCTTGTAACTGTGGTTAGTCAGAACGTTTTGAGGCACATCCACACCTCCGGTGAGGCTTGTTGAATTTTAAAATTTTTTTTTCACATCGAAAACAACAGCAAGCATTAGAAACAGCTAAAGAAGTATACAGTTATGCATACACAAAATTTTTAAGATATGAACGATTAAATCTGTAACGAAGATTAATAAACAAACAAAAACACTATGGGTTTTTATAGACTAGAAGGAACATCGTTTTTGTCTCGGTGTTAATGAGTAAAGAAGGTGTATCATGGCAGTGCATCAAATGACATCTTAACACAGTTTATTTATCGGATATTGTCCGTATTTTCGTGAGTTCCACCATGTTGAATTCTGACGTAGCTGAGCTGAGGAACAATAGGAAATTTCTTTATTTGCCGACTCGAAGGCGCTAGACTTGAAGGGATTCGTGCCAATTGTTGCGCATTTTTCTTAGATATACTTTTATTGTAGTTATACTTAAAATATTTACTCTTTTTTGTTGCCCAACGCAACTATGTAATATTCTAACATGGCTACAGTTACAGGGAAACGGTCTTTAACATAAATTAGGACGACTGCCGCGGTGTTATGAAAGATAGCTGTTACTGCTTTCTTATGGGCCCCTATGTTACAAACGTACGCAAGCTGTTCGTTGTTGATTCGTACAGAGTTCTTTAAAAATTGAGACCGTTACGAAATACCGTCTTCAGTATAGTTTCGGTGGGACCTGCTGAAAATGGGAAGGAGGGAGATATGGAAACAATCCCCTTCAGTGCAGGTTTATTGGATGGAGTCGGAGGTCGTCATTGGGAGGATAACTATCATAATCAGTGTACTAAATAAATATTATTGTTTTACAATGTTTTTAATGATTTTAAGCGTCATGTTGCTATTGAAAAATTAAGGGACATTCTTCATAGGGTCTAAAGGAGTTTACACATATTGAGAAGAAACAACGTACTTGCGCACATTCATTTATCAGTAATCATGCTGTTGACGCCTAATATTCGAACTTAAGAAAATGAAACCACCACGAGGACGTTCAAAACGAAGAAGAATAACTTATTAACTTCAGTCATTCAATTTATATCCAGAGCATGCCTTTAAGTCATCTATTAAGAACCGGCTGTCACAATGATAGCGATGTGCTTAAAAAAAACTACACCACTTTCTATATGTCAATGGGGGCATGACTTCTCGCGCTCTTGCTGCATCCAGTGCAAAAGTTTTGAAAAAAAAAAAGAGAAAAGCGCCCGCCAAGTTAATTAATGAATATCAACGCATTCCTTTTGTTTAACCGAGAAGTAATGGGCCGTAAAGGGAAAAGCTGTTTGTGACACTGACTTGAAAGCAAGAGGTTTAAGAAGCCAGCCTCTGGGTATTCCCGTGTTCGAAAAACTGCCCCCGCAGGCTTGCTCTTGCAGCCAACTGTTCACTTCTAGGCGATATGAAAGAGGTAACTGCTGCAGTCCCAAGAGACTCCCGGATCTGCTTCCCGACGATGCAAGAATTCATTGCTACATTCACGCATACAACATACATTGCGCAACGCCGTTAGCGCGAACACAAATTGCGCGCTTTTCTCTGTTTACCTCAAGAGGAAAGATACGGGCATGAAACGTTAGCACTTAGGTTACTGGCCCAACTGAACACTTTCAACCATTAGTTTTGATGAAAGTTCTTGCACACTGAGAGAAAATCAAAGAAAACTGGCAATGGTCTAGTTCGCTTTGACAGTGTCATGGAGCGTACACACCGATGGCGCCTACTTCCGCACCATTTTTATTTCAACGATATTTGTTAAGGGCACTGTTTTTGTTGTTAAGATTCCTCTTGTCGTAAAGGGTTGGATAATTACTTAGTGTCGATGAACATCTCCGCTCGTACACACCATATTTATGCTGACACAGGCGGACGGCGCCATTTGCACAACTTGGGAACTCCTGCAACTCGAGATACTGGGGCATTATGTGCAGACGCCAATTACTTGATGTGTTATATGATTGACTTCCGGTATACACAAACTAATTTTGAGTAAAAAAAGTAATTAGTCTTTGTTAAACTGCGATCCGGCATTAACTGCCTTGCCCAGGAAGTGCTTCCGAGTATACCAGTTACAGAAGACTACTCACTAGGATCCCTATTAAGGTTGCTGCTCTGTGTTTGAATGGGAATGACTGCGTTACGACCGCTTGTGACGGGTTACGAGGAACGAACACACTGGTGCCATCTATCAGGAAGCCATAGAAACTGTTCGAACTCCATATAACTAGTCCGAAGGGTTTGAAGTATTCGCGGGATCAAATCTACGTGTTATGTATAAGCTATTTTTTTGTTACATTTTTAGGATTATTCTAAGCCCACGGTGAACGAATAATCCATAAAATAAGCGTATATCGAAAGCGCTTTAGGCCTACTCAAAAGGTGGCGCTATAGTGTGTTAACTCGTTTAGAGTTCCTGTATAGGCTCCCTACGGGAGCTAGAATTGTGCGTCTGTTTTCCACTTGCCGCCGCGCCGCTATTCGCCGAGATCCGATCACGTGAGGAGTAGGATCAAATGCCGTGCAGGAAAGTAGACGTTACACGCGCCCCGGCGCACGTTCCCCTGCTTTTGAGCGCGCCGTGCGCATCGAACGGGCGGCGCCGCTGTTCGCCGAATTCAGTCACGTGAGGAGCAGGATCAACATGCCGTACAGGAAAGACGGCGCTACAGAGAACAGCGCGCAACTCTGGCTCCCGTAGATAGGAACTCTAGCCTCGTCGTTTGCAGTCACAAGCAATCGTGGCACAGCCAAGCACAATCAAACGCAAACGTATGAACCATCGTTTAGATGAAGCAGTCGAGCGCCGGCTCTTTCCCCTCTTCCCCCTCCCCCTCCCCCTTCCCCATTTACCGTGCACTTGACAGCGCCCACGTAGACGTGCATGTCCCCCAGTATTCCGGCGAGGAGCGACGACTTGCCACTGCCCACGAAGCCAACCACGCCCACCAGCGATCCGGGACTGACGCGCAGGTCGACGTTGCTCAGCCCCGCTCCGTTGTTTTTATGTTTGCTCCAGGATAAGGAGCAGTTGCTCATGATGACTTCCCCTGTAAGAAGCGAGAGCCAAAAGTTCATTTCCCAGTCTGCGAGAACAGCAGGTCAAAAGCCCCCTCTGAGCAACGTCGGTGACGTGGGCCTATAAACTGCCAAGGGTGCACCCTCTCAGAGCTAATACAGAAATGTGAGATGAGTCGAGACTCTAGGGATCTCGAGGGTCCTATAAATTACCGACAGCTTCTAAAATACAAAGACGTGGCAAGTACTCGGCGTCATTTTTACTCCTCGGCCAATGGGGTTGGGGCGTTAGCAAATAAGAACGCGCACCTATAAAATGCAAATAAAAAAAGACAAAAAAAAACACAATCTCTTGTGTTTAAAAGAAAAAAAAAATACTGATCCGAAGTGTAAATAAAAAGGATTAATCGAGCGAGCTTCCTGGGTTGGTACAGTACCCAAATATGTGAATTATACAGTTGGTTGATGATCTGATTACCGTACTTCTTGGAACGAAGTTCTGATTTCGCCGATCGGGAGAACCGTCAGCCGGAAGCAGACGATGCGAACGTATCTTTTCGGGAGTAGCAGTGGCGGAACTGGCATATGCTTACTTGCTCTCGTGTTTTCTCGTTCTTCGTTTTCCTGTCATTCAGGAGACGTCATATCGTAGCACGTTATTCGCAAAGCGTGCTCAGAACTAGCTCCAATTTATCGTCTTTGAAGAACAACGATTCTGATCGTGTGGAGTTGACGTTGAACGTGCTTCCAAATGCATTCCTCGCAGGCAGTAAACCAAAGCTACGGCGGAGCCTCCTATATACTCACAAAGCCTGGCAGTTCGACGACGGAACCATAGAGTGCTTGGTCGCAGATTTGGAGCGCGAGGATCTGGTAGCACAGAGCATCAAAGAGCCATTTCTCGGGGAACCTAGACGTCCGCGCACAGCTTTTGCAGCGGCAAGGACCCGAAACTCACTTGTTCGCTCGGGAGAAGTGCGTTTCGGCGTCTCGCCACAGCGGCGTCCCAGTCACGTGGCTCTCCTCTCATCCAGTGTCTGCCGCTCTACCTTTTCCCTTTCGGCGGCCGCTTTTCGTGGCGCTCTGCCAGGCTTTGTCAGTGTACAGGAGGATATGGCTCTGAGTACCCATGTGATCGCAGACCTTGGATACTGATCAAAGCTGTGCACTCGCCGTATTCGCTTCTTCTGAAATGCGAATCTCTGAGTATGCGCTGCGATGACGACGACGACTACACGGGGGGGGGGGGGGGGGGGGTCGCAGGTGTACAGCAGCACTTTAGGCCTCTTTCTTGGTACATGCTCGCGCTCTTGATCAGACGGTACTTCGCTGCCGCAGCGGCTACTGCAGGTACAGCACGTCGCCATAGCACATGCGAGGTCCGAGTTTGAGGTACGAGCAGGTACGAGCACGCTTGACGACCACGCAACGGGCCGATCTTGCCAAATACCGGATGGATGGATGACTAGTGGCTATGTAAATCGTTATGTGTGGCAGACTGCGCCACCTAGCCTTGACCGGGCAGAACGCGTGCCCAAGCTGGCCTTCCTGGCAGGGCAAGTAACTTGACGTCACGAAACGAGCTTCCAAAAACGCGCACCAAGGGTGGCGTACAATATTTATATTTTGATTTATTAAATTTTGAACGCGATCTCGCTCGAGACAACGTAGCTTATAACAATGTGGTGCGCCATATATGCCATTACGACCGACAATTTTCACTCCAAATCTCGGTTCAGTATCCCCTTAACCTGTCACTGATTATAAGAAAAAGTTCTCCGTACTTAAAAGTGTTTTTTCATGTTAATAAAAAATTATGACTTGTACTTATCGATCGCGCTATTTCAACTTTCAGGCACAAGGCCCCTTTGGAGGTTTAAAAGTTAGACTCCGTTATACATTTGTAGAAATAAATGAACTGCGCAAAGGACGAGGACAGAGGTAGAAACAAGTACGAAACATGGAGCGCAGACTTCCAACTGTTTATTTGGCGCAGACACAACAGTATATATAACAGCAGCAATTAGTTTGCGGCGAAATAAGGCTTAAACATGACCATCTAAAAAAGAAAATTCCTTGTCTGATAGTGAAACAGATTGCATTCTTATGCAGTCGTGACCTTTCTTTTTAATGAAGTAGGCTTCTACGAGTTTTCTTTCCGTTGTCTCATCTGCTCTTGCGAGAACACGTGTCCTTTGCAAATCAGGATGACAACCGCATTTCAAGCAATGTACAGGCAGATGTCCACCTGTGTTGTTTTTTATCGACAGAAAGTGTTCACGTGCCCTGAGGTTGAAACAACGTCCAGTCTCGCCAATGTATACTCGCCCGCAAGAAAGCGGAATTTCATAGATAACACCAGATGCGCATTCCTTGTAGCGCTCGCTGTGCTCCTTTTTGCATTTGTTGATGTTCATTCTTGGCTTCATCATAGGGCACACTTTACTGAGTTTGCAGGGCGCTGAAAAAACGACCCAGAGATCATACCTGGCCGCCACCTTTTTCAGGTTATGGGACAGGCCGTGGTGGTACGGGGTAACATGCACGCGCATTTTTTCTTTTCGCCTCTGCTCATTACTACCAGTTTTCTGCTTCCGTAGCAAGCGCACACATACAGCAGAGACCAAGTGTTGGGGGTACCCTGCGGCAGTAAGGCGGTCACACTGATCGCGGAAACTGGACGCCATTTTGTGAACACGTGATTTTTCTAATGCTGCTGTACAGCTAGACATAATGATGGCTCTTTTAACAAGCTTTGAGTGAGCACTGTTGCAGGGCAAAAGGCCCTTCTTGGTCCTAGGGTGGTACGATCAGCCGATGTGGTTGTCATTAAGCGTTATTTTGGATCTAAAAACTGGATGGAACCGTTGATAAAGTTAAGGCCATCGGATGCTCATACGATACGTCATGGGTAAAATTAAGGCCATTGGATGCTGATACGAAGATAGATAGAATGCTAGAAACAGCCTTGTGAATACAATCAGAACCTTCGATATCTAAAAACACAAGGTAGTCATCGACGTATCTAAAAACGCGCTCTACATGCTGATCGCAAAGGAGCTGCTGCAAGTGCCTGTCAAAAAAGGACAAATACATATCACATAGCACGGGGGCAACCGCGGACCCGATACAAAGGCCGGTCTTTTGAACATAACACCTCTCCTCGTGCGCAATTACTGTAGAGCTCAAGTAGAAACGCAGCAGTTCAAGGAAACTCTCAGTGCTAATACCGCTTGCACTCTGAAAACTAATTTCACCAAACTCCTCGATGCTGTCCCTGACGGCTGTAAGCAAGCCCTCATGTGGAACCAAATAAAACAAGTCCTGAATGTCCACAGAGAAGGCAGTCTTTGCAGACGGGAAACCGCTCTCCAAATCACGAACCACTTTACTGGAACTTCGAACCAGGTAAGGGTCCATTCCCACAATCTTGTTAACATGGCTCTGGAGGTACGAGCCGATTACTTTTTGCCAAAAACCCTTCTCGGAAGCAATCACGCGAAGGGGGCAATCAGGTTTGCGGGTTTTTCCCGTTTTCCGTTATACAATCGGCGAATCTCTGGGTGACACGTGGGAGACAAAGGATGGCGATCTGCTTGAGTGATTCTTAGTCGCCTTAGATCAAGAGTTCGTTAAATGTAACAGGCGACATTTTTACCGGTGACTTATACGAAGGCGCAACTACATAACTGCGTTCATAAGTCACTTGACTGATTTTAAATAAAGTTATTCAACACAGAAAAAGCTTTTTAGGTGATTAACACTTAAGTTGCCACAATACGGTTTTTCTGACACATTTACTTGCTGTAGATGCAGTAACATACCATTCGTACTACTTTATGTGGGTGGAAATAACAATAAAAGCCTCGGAAGAAACTCTTTCACAGTTCCAAATTTCTAAAATTAAAAAGGCCGGTTAGATTTTCACCGTAGTTGCAGACAATAGGGGTTCTCAACAGGCGTCAACAGGCGTCAAGCATTAAAACGTACGGCTACCCTAACCATAATAACAGAGCGAGCAAGGTAGACATTTTTTAGTTTGCACCTATACCTTTTCTTTGGCATACTTGGTCGTCGTCGTCACAGAGTTTTTTCTCCTCTTTCTCTTCTTCGATGCAGAAGTTCACGATACGATCGGTTGACAGAGATATCTTTAAAAAAAATTACATATTTATCCTTAGTAACCGCAGAACTCTTCAAATGCACACACGCAGTTTTGACCGAGTTTTCATTGCGATCATTCTGGATTTTGTACAGAAATGTAAACTACATTTAGGGTTAGACTGCCCGACATGCACCCTGTCGGGCAGTCTAACCCTCAAGGTAGTTTGCATTAATAGTTTAATTAGCGTTGTTGTTAAAGATCTGTAGGATATACGCATCACATATATATGTGGCCCTTCCAGTTGAAGTCGAGATTGTAGTCACTAAACGCATAAGAAGCGCAGGGTGTAATTTTGACGCTCCTCCTCTAATAACGTTGCGGCGTTAGCCAATTAAAACACTCAATAACTAATCACAAATTTATAAGCCTGAACAAATTAAGCCCCGCCCTGCGTATTTTCAGCTCTTAGGTACTGTGGTTGTACGTGCGAATGAAATCACATAAATTAATGCTCCTAAAAATTCCGTTATCGTGCCCTGCCCCGCGTTGCTTACAGAACATCAATAGTTGGTCTTTTTCTTTTGTCAACCAATGAGATGTAGGATAGTTGCTATCATGCTTTAATGGCCTCGCAGTTTCATTATTCAGAAGAGGTTATCATCATTGTTTCGCCAAGGATGCATTATGTTTTGGGATAAATACCCATCAGTTTTTTTTTTATTGAATACGGTGATTAAATAAAAAGTATATTTACGTTGCGCGTGTATCAAAGGTAACTGTACATAAAAAAAAAGAAGAAAAAAACAAAAAAACTTAGGAATAAATTTCTTGAGGAAGCATACAACCATAGCTCCCTCTATAGTCACAAAGCCTGGCAGTTTGTCGACGGAGCCAGAGAGTGCGCCCCGTCGCAGATTTGGAGCGCGAGGATCTCGCATTATAGAGCACCAAAGAGCCATTTCTCGGGGAACCTGGACATCAGAGCACAGCTTTTGCAGCGGCGAGGACCCGAAACGCACTGAATCGCTCAGGAGAAATGTGTTTCGGCGTCTCGCCGCAGCGGGGCGCCAGTCAAGTGGCAGTCCTCTCATCCGTTGTCTGCCGCTCCACCTTCTCCATTTCGGCGGCCGCTTCTCGTGGCGATGTGCCAAGCTTTGTCAGTATATAGGAGGCTACGCGTAAGCACACTCTGGGATTTCTGGTTGCGCAGAGGCACCGCATCTCGAAGAGGGTTCACCTGACTCCTGGAGCGTAGGGCCCATGCCATTTGTGCCATAGTGATGTCCGTCATGTAGACGAGAGAAATGGAACTGAACGAGGCTGCGATTGTCAGGACATGTCCCTGGTTGAAGGCGGTCAGCGTCGCAAACATTATGATGATCAGCTGCAGACGTGAATACATATGCTGCGTGTTCATGTCTTCAAACGAAAATATCCAAATCTGTCTTACAATCGCCATAAACTCACTGGTTCAGTCATTGAATTCAAATGTACGACTGTCCTAAGTAGGGTGACCACCTTTCTGCTAGCGAAATGCGGGAGACTGGAAGTGGGAGGGGGGGGGGATTTAGTAACACACACACGGCGAACCGAAGTTCCGTTAGCACATTTATTATCCTCTGCTGTTTATACACCTGCTAATCGTATTGGAGCAATTAAGCTTAATTAAGTTTTACTACGAGTGAAGTATTTTTTATGCCAAATGTGTTATAAAATGTGTCGAAGTTGAAAACATACAAATCGACTGTAGCAGAAATAAATTTTTCAAATGGAAATAAGAAACAGTAAATCTCTTTCGGGGTATTGTTTCCTGTCAACGCCTACTTTTATCAGCATTGTCGTACACAAATTTTTAACATTATGTTCTTTTTCGACCGTTGCGATTTGCAGGGTTTCTGCCTTGTGTGGCTGTGTTCACTAAAACCAAGATCCACAGCAACCCTGTCGCACTGACAGAACGATATTAAAATAATTACAATATTTTATGTTGAAACTTTGGCGAGCAATTTTTCTTAGAATATTTTGCCACCAAGGGGAGAGGCACAACGGAGCATGCGCGTCGGTTCTCCTGCAAGGACGACGGTCGCTTCCCGCAATGGTTTGATAGAAAATGGCGTACAGTTCCGATTCACACGATTACCAGCGACCTCCACGCTTCCCCGTGCCCCGTCGTTCGGCAGCGCCATGAGTTGCAGAGTGAATTTTACTACAGAATAAAATGCGGGACATTTTGAAGAATTGGGAATTTCTTGCGGGACGCGGGACACGAGCCCTCAATGCGGGACAGTCCCGCGAGTCGCGGGACGGGTGGTCACCTATAGTCCTAAGCAGTACATACACCGTGCGCAGGAAGGGACTACTGCACCATAAAACTAACGGTCAGAGTTAAACTCTTGACTGACGTTAAGCTGGGTGCAAGTCCTGAGAAGTTGTAGCACCGCAGTCTGCAAACTTTTACAGAGGGCTTACCACGTTAAGCCTACTTTAAGCGAATATGACGTACCACGGAGCTAAAGGCACTGAATATAGAATCTATGATTCCGTCCAGAGCGTTGACCCAAAAGAGCGGCTTCATCTCAGCGTCCCTGCTGCGCATCAGCTTGTCCAGGTAGGCGTCTTCCCAGGCGTACATCTTGACGAGGCGCACTGAAGACAGTATGTCCGAGGTCTGCTTGAGTCGCTCGTCGCGGGCGTTCATCTGGCGCCGCTGTAAAAAAAGAGTGTAAGGCCTCTTGCGGATGCGGTTCAAGAACTATTATTATAAATACGCTAGATTTTCGTACCCTAGTTTTGAAAAAATAGATCTGAAGATGATTTTTGTTTGCTATGCTCATTTTATTATAAGCAACGAGGGCAAAGTAGAAAGCTATTCGTGGTCAAAAAGTATAAAACGACATGAAGTAATGCTTACATAAAACGTGTTTTTGCAAAAAAAAAAACTCGTTCGTGAAATAAGAATATTCCCGAAGACATTTATGGTAGGCATTGATTCATTCAGTAAATTAGTTTGTCGACTGGGCTTGTTCATAAATGAGTTTATCTATACATAAACGTAGTAGTCACTCTCGTGCTTTTAATTTATTTTTATTTCAAGTCTCAAAGACTCAGTCATCTGTGATTACGAGGCTTAATTCTCCTATTAGATATACACAAAAAAACCACAAACGTAAAGCCACGCACCTATATATTGAACACAATGGCATCGCAGGTACAAATACGCTGAGGATGATATTTAATATAGGGAAGCTTTTTACTGGTGGAGTATTGAAGAAGCAATCGTAATTTATCGAGCTTTGAGAACGCTATTCATGAGGAAGAATGATTATCTTCCGAAATGTGGGTGACTCCTGAAGTCACCAGTGACTGCGTCATTCCACCGAAGTATAAAATAATAAGAAAGGATAGGGCTTCACGAAGAGGAGGCACTGCTATCACAAAAAGAGATTTGTGTTGTACAATTTTAGAACACTGCTTAGAGGAAGTTCTGTTATGTAAAATAAGGATCAGTAAATGCGTTTCGTTTGTAGCCGCAGCATATCGTACCCAAGGACCCAAGTTTTTGTAGCAATTAAATGCAGTTTTGGATAAGGATATAATTGAAAACATTTTAATTTTACCTATCTTGACTGGGAACATTTACAAATGGGGAATGTCGGCAAAGCGGATGGCGCAAAAATGCTTGAGATTGCCTCCAAGCACAGTCTTACCCACAGAGGTTAAACAGTTTACCAGAGCACCTAAAACAGCGCAATTTGTATTGTACTATAGTTTTTGTAAGTAATAATATCAGTGATTTCGACGTAGCTGTGGGCGACGGCATATCTACTCGTAAGCTGGTTTATTCTTTATAGGCTGTGTGAACAAGGCAGCAGGTTTGTACCGCATAGGACACATTACAAAAAGTTTGAAATTGCTGATACAATTGGTATTCATCATTTATTTATTTCGTGCGATGAGTTTGAATTTCTATGCAGCAGTGGCGATGTTCAGAGTGAATAAAAAAAAAAACTGCAGAAGAGTCTTTATTGCGTTAAAAAAATACACCCCACAAAAGAAAAAAGAAAAAAATCACAAGAAGTGAAACTCAAGTAAAGCGCAAGCTGAAGCGGCGCAGGAAAAGTAAGGGTATATTGCCAATGCGCGAAAACTTGGTGAACAACTTAAAATCATGGTGAATGCCGCAAATCAAAACAAGAGGAAAACTTGACTAAACCGCCTGGGTGTGTGTAGTTACAAACAACCCTAATAGCAAATGGTTTTAACTTGTTTTTTTTAGTAAGTGTTCACGGGCGATGTGCCCCTAGATAACCACAAAGTTAGTAATAAAACGAAAAGGATGTAAAAACAACCGGAGCAAAAGCGGAGGATCATACCAAAAAAAAGAAAAAGGGGGGGGGGGGGGGGAGTTCGGGACGGTTGCACCTATGCTGGAAATAGTACTAACTAAAAGTAGGCTTATCAAAGTTGCTCAATGTCAATATATACAGGTGCCTGAAGTGGACAAGATGCCTGTTGCCTTTCTTAGCGGGTACGCTGAGTGGGTTTTAGTCTATCTGAATTGCACACTTGTAAAGTAATTACAATCATCGCATCTCCCCTCTGATTGAAAGTGTGCACTAATGATGCCGGTTTTGAAATCTGGATATAAATTAACCCTTGACAAACATAAACCAATTTCTTTGGCATCCGTTGCAAATAAAATTAGAGGAAACATATTTCAAAACACATATATGTCCACCTTGAAACAAATAAGTTGCTTTACCCTAGACAGCACGTGTTTCGGTCAATCGGGTTGTCTACTATCACTCAACTGGTTGAAATTCATGATATAGCGCCTGCACCTATTGAGAAACAGCAAGTCGATACCATCTCCACAGTTTTTTTTAAGTGTTTGGTAGGTTGACGCAAAGTAATGTACTGCCGAAACATAAATTCGTTTGACTACATCAAACAACTATTAACTGGATTAAATTTTATTTAAATAATTTAATCCAAAGTGGTCAGTTGAATGACCATCTTTAAATATCTTCCAGTATATTCAGGAGCACTCCAAGGTTCGTCTTAGGACTACAACTTTTCTAATGTACGTCATAGTACACAACTCAAGACCACATATTCACATCAAACTTCTCAGGGACGACTGTATTATCTATTGAACAGTAAGCTCTCAGGAACAACAAAGATAAACAAATAGGTATCTAGACCATATAGAGGTATGATGTGACACATTGAATATGAAAAAGGTATTACGTAAGGCTTGCACCTGTATGGTACCATAACTATGAAGTGGAGCGTACTTCCATTCCATTAATGACGCAGAACTCGGTCGAGAGAAAGGCCTTAAGAACCTTGGAGGTAGCTCCACAAAGCATTTGACACAGAGCAAACACGTTGACATCGTCTTCTCAAGGGTATATATAAAAGTCTGCTACCTCAGACACAATCTAAAGGGCGCAGCCAAAGAGCCTGATACCGTCGCATATGAAACATACGTAAAACCAATTTTAAAATATATAGTAGTGCTTCATAAATTAGAAAAAGTGCAAAAACAAGCTGCTCACTTTTATTTACTTAAACTGCAGAAGGAAGAGAAATACTCCGTTCGAGCAATCTACAACCATTGCAGACAAGGTGATAAGTCGCACGCTTAAAATTACTTTTTTTATTATTATTAACAGCAAGCTTAATTTGTAGCCAAATACATACATTCGGCCAGCGAGTGCAAAAAGTTCAGGAAGATTATACCCCTCCAGAAACAATCCATACATTCGGTGGTCAAACGGGGACATTCAAACAATAATTTTTCGTAAGAACGGTTGAGGCTTGGAACCTACTGTCAAACAAGGTTCTGAATATAGACTATCATCGTTCGGATATTCCATCATTCAGCTGTTAACCTAATGAAGAAAAAATGGCCAACATGCAGTTGAGCTGTTGCGTAATAATCATGACTTTTAAACCCTGAGACTGGAAAGAAAACTTGAAGATATATTCGAAGAAGCAGGAGAAAGGCGGCGGACACCTTGTCTGTCACCTTCCTTCTGCTTCGTCTAATGTATCTTCAAGTTTCCTTCCCAGTATTATGGTTTGAACATCATGATTAACTTAATCGAGTCACAAACTTGTACTGCCTGTTAAGGTGTGTTCATTGATAACGGTTCCCTGCACTGCCGTGTGTATATTTTTTAACTTATACCCTTCCCGTAGTATTCGTCAAAGGAGGGCGATAGCATTTTCAAATAAATGAACATATAATAAGAAATAAAAATGTGGCTAATGTAGCGAAACTTTTTAACTATGCATTTTTTTAAATAGGAAACGAGGTAACGTCTGCATTATGGGTGTACAGCATTCTTGCATATAGAAATTTAAGGAATTACGCGTTGAGAAAAGAAGCTGTTACACGTCTTTTATTTCTTTTTCTTTTTTCTAGTGTCTTCATTACCTTCGATGGATATAAAGTACAATCAATGTAACTTGGTGAAAACATACATACGTTTATTTCGGCGCCCCAACTTGTAATTTCGGTCCGTGGTTAAGAGAGTGGCCGGTGATATCAAAGCATTTTCGCCTGCCGCCCGATTCTCCTCTTATTTTTATTTTTCTACAGCGGTTATCTATTTTGTTTATATCTCCTTGACCTATAAAGCAGTCTAGATTCTTGGGCATTGAACGAAGAGACCTGGTGAAACCATTCGCCCAACACACTGACCAAGTGTTTAAATAAAGATCAACAAATAATTTTACGCGCGTTGTTGAAAACTAAAGCAGATATGTGTGACAGCGCATCTTATTCTGTTGATAAGAGCGACACTGTCTACAAGCCGTTAAATATTTATTTTTTAAATAATTGACCCTCGAACGGTATGTTTTTTTTCTACTTACCCAAAGAGCGTTTTGCAGCCTTGAGATAGGTATGGAGACCAGGAAGGCGCAGACAAGGTAGGCGAAGCAACATAGTGTCACACCAGCGCCCACCCGCTGTGCCAAGAGATAAAGCAGGATGGGCATGCAGAGTACTCCACCAACGGGATAGGGAAACATGACTGCAGTCATCGACAACTGGAAGCAGTCCACGCCCAGAATTGAAAGCACGTGACCCGTCGGGATGGCGGCCCTCGCAGTGGGGGACAGTCGCGTCATCTGCATGGGTACAAAATACACGAAGATTCTGCGTCACGTGCCCCATAAAAGAGAGTTTAAAAAAAAAAAAAAAACTCGAGTGGAAAGTGAAGAGTTTAAAGGATCTGTGGGAGTGGAAGCCTGCAGGCAAGCACTTGTTTTTTCAGACTACTTACTTCATGGGCAAACAAATAATAATGAGCAATAACATTACCATAAACATTTATTACCCGACTGGAAAGAGTGTAATTGGGACAAAACATAACGCAGGAATTGGAAGTTCCTGCACAGGTTCATTTCATGGGCGGGGATCTGGTGTTTTCGGGGACCTGGTGATATTTTTCTGTTTCTTGACGCCCCTTAAACGGAAGCGTCGTAGGACTACAACATGTACGCTAACGCTTTCAACCCACTTGAGACGGTTATCAAAAATCTGTTTACGAACTTATTGCGCTGCGATTTACGACAGAGGTTTGGCTAGGTGGCGGAAGCTTAAAGTGATAATATCCACCGAAAAACCTACCTCGTTCGAAAAGAAGAAAAAAAAAAAAAAGAAGAAAAAACCTGTTTCGAGCAACATGCGAGAGCTTTCGCAGACGGTGTCCTGACCATGCTCGCCTGGTTATGTGCAACCGACATATCTGGGAAGCGTCGAGGCCGCGCCGTCGCTGTGCTTAGCAGACGATATACCAAAAGTTTTCACTCTGCCGGCAGGCGTCTCTCAAATGGTACAATACAAAAAGCTTATAAATTTTCAAAAGAAGAAGAAAAAAAAAAGCTGTATAGAAATTAGAAATTTAAGCTCTTCGTGACTTCCCATATTCGATACGGAGTTGATGGGTGGAGACTCCGCATACCCTCCTGTCTCAGGTTGCCACCTGTCGGGAGCACATGTAACTAGGCGAGCACGGTCATGACGCCGCCTCGAAAAGCAGACTAGCATCGGACTGGCCGAAACAGCTTCCTATCTTAATTTTTTTTTAACAGTTTAATTTCATCCGCAAATATTTTCAATTCAATCTCCACCATCTACTGGCACCTCCGTTATAAATCACAGCACGATACGCTGAGAAACCGATTTCTGCCAAGCGTCTGAAGCAGGGTGTAAGATAGACAGGTGGGGAAACGGCCCATAGAAGCCTACCGCAGCGCCGTGACCGGATTGTGTACTCGTCTGCTTGCGGGTACCCCCGACTTGCGACAGATGGCGCTGCGGCAAGAGGAAAAAAATCGGAATCGGATTTGCGTGGAACTCTATGGGAGACTGCGCAAAATAAACCGAGAGCACGACAGTCTTTCATTAAAAATGCACAAAAAACCATCTCCGTCAGTTTAGCCGGTCGCCATCGGTCGCCCACCCGGAGTGAGAGTTCGCGGTGCTTCACATAGATGGCGCCACAGAAAAAGAGAAAACCGAGGGGGACACAATGCGGTCGCTCATTTGGCTCTCGTTTCCCCACCTGTCTATCTTACACCCTGGTCTGAAGTGAGTTTTGAAGCGTTATAGTGTACCTGCTCTATATAGGTATTGAATGTTAGGATACGGGCTCAACGGCTAGGAGTCCACTAACAAATAGGGGCTCGACACCCGCAGACGCCGGTCTCAAACCACGTTTTTGGGTTTTCGGTGAGCGATCGCTCCTAGCGCAATATTGAAGAAATAGTGTGTCGGCAAACGTGGCGGCGCCCATCCCAGCGAGTGTATAGGCTTTAGCGCTTAAAAAATAAGGCCTTGCGCATGACGTCCTGTTTAGTGAAGACGTTGCGAGACGCTTTGGTGCTGATACTAACGCGAGGAACCCGGGGCTGCGTGGATTCACTAATGATGACGCTGGTGGGGAGGGGAGGTGCAGGCCTTGACGTCTACTTCTTGTTCGCGTAGCTTGGATCTGTAAAAAAGCATAACTCTTTTTCGGAGCATCGACTCGATGCTTTGCGTCCAGTACGCGGTCAGCCACGCCAGAATGGCAGACAGCTGTTGCGGTCGAAGGTCTATGAAACAATGATATACAACGTTGCGTTGGATTTTGGCTACAATGAACTATTCTTTTTAGGCTAACCGGGTTGTTGGGACCAGAACAATTTGCTTCCAGAAAGCTTGATTCATTGTGTGGTCTAATGATTTTGATGGTGCACGTATTGCTGCCTTCTGACAAAACTTTAGATAACAAATTCTACGACGCCCCTAGCCCCGGCGTGTACGCCCTATTGTTTTGGTTAAAGAAGGTTTGATAAGTTTAGGTACTTTTAGTTTCTCACCTTCTTGAAAACAGCACCCTGGAGCACAGCGCGTAAACGGCAGGCAAAGATGGATGCCACTTCACATTGGTAGGTGCTGGTCAAACATTCGGCCAGGGTTGTTACCAGGAACAAGACCGCCCAAATCATCCGCTCTGGTTTCTCCGAAGCATTGATCACCTGCCTGGAAGACACGGCTACATTGAGGACTGTGTTCAGGAACTTCTCAATAACTTTGCTGCCTGACTGTTATGTGCTTATAATGTATACGTATGTTGCTACTAGTTTGGTATTCCCGAAGTTTTTTTTAAAGATGATTGTCGCTTTTAGGGGACATAATCAAGGCAGCCTCATGGAACGTAACAGTTTTAAAGCAAATGATATGTTAATAGGCAACATTGAACGTCTTTCCGCCTTTCCTAACAAATATCTTGCCTTCACTGTGGCGATGAACGTTAATATTGCGCGCTCACTCGAGTAGAGGGACCTTGACGAAGAGGCAGGCGAAGTAGGCCATTGTGCTCAGAGTCACTCGAAAGATGTCCATCCACAAGACACGTACCAGTGCTGCCAAGAAGTCGTGGCGACGCCGCACATTTCTGGTGGCAAGATTACAGAGTTATAAGAGAAAACAAAGGACAATCACGGAACACTATAGGTATAAAAATATCTAGGTTGAAGGTAGCAGCATCTACACCATTGCAATGACCATCGCAAGTCTGCAAACAAATGTTACCCCTGTTGAGTATTAGGACGGAGGCGAGAACGGCATTAGTCTAATAGCAGCAGATGATTTCAGATAACAATCAAACATAACGAGTGATAACATATATTTATTTCATCTTGTTATAAAACAGAGAGTGGCAGAGGACACTATGAACTCCAATATTCATGTTGAAATTAAAAATGCCCACCGGTCACGACCTAATAGTTTATACTATAAGTTGGGCCACAGACGGCAAGTGTCAAACGCCCGGCGTCGACAGTTTTAGAGCGCAGCTTCTAGGCTCCCGTTTCTCCGTTAAGCAGCGTCGGCGTCGGCGTCGCCGTCGGGGTAACCGCGCGTGTAGCATTATGGGACGTCACAATTTCCCCGCTACATTTGGCGAAAAAACTTAATTGGTATTGAGGTCATGTGACGAGAGTTTTACCGCCCATTTTAGCGGGGAAACTGAATGCCAGTGTTGCATTATGGGACGTCAAAGACCTACACACGAATTCAGTTTCCCCGCTAAATTTATCGGGGAATTGAGTTGGACTTGGGGTCACGTTACGTCAATTTTCCCGGTAAATTTTGCGAAGAAACTGAATTTATTCATAGGTGACGTGACCCGAGGTCATGTGACGTCATTTTCCTTGCAAAAATTAGCATGGAGATCGAATTGGTGTAGAGCTCACGTGGCATCAATTTTCCAGCTAAATTTAGGGGGAAGCTGTGGAAGGAGGGGAGGGTATGGATGATGACGAGGGGAGGGCACAGAGGAGGAGGACGGGAGGGTACGGAGGAGGAAGACGTGAGGGTACGGAGTACGAAGAGGTGAGGGTAGGGAGGAGGAAGAGGTGAGGGTACGGAGGAGGAAAGGAGGGTACGGAACAGGTGGAGGGGAGGATATGGAGGAGGAGGGTACGAAGGAGGGAGAGGGCACGGAAGAGGAGGAGGGTGCAGAATCAGTGGGTGAGGGATATACCGTGTGCAACAATTTCTCAAATTGTTTAGCACGGTATATCGCAAAAATAAAATACCTCAAGAGCTGCGCTCCAATTTCGCATTACAAAGATTTCTAAACGTCTTAATTTTGTTTTGTTCTATAGCATACTTAGGTGCTTAGCCCTTCTAGATTAAACATGTATAATTCACCGAACTCATCCTGAACACGCAAACTGTGTCTGATCTCATGAAAGTGCTATCGTGGCGGCAGCCGACGAGCTGCTTCGTGACACCGCCATCATTAGAACAGCCCGAGCAGGGGAGGCCGCACGCTCAAGGTGGAAATCTCAGCCTGGACCGGGAAAACAGAAATTTTGCCTTCCAGGCGACCTGCGCTTTTGACCACTCCTTTTCACTGCGGTGCACAAACGACTGCCAAAGTCGTGTTATTGGATGGTTCATTTAGCGGACACAGGAGCCTAACTTATTAAAAAAGTCCAATAAGAAATAGTTTATTGAAATAATCGTACTGTAATACGGGCATATCGGAGTTATAATGTAGTTCAAGTAAAGTCTATTGTGATCACATGACACCAGTCAACCGACAATATTCCAAAACAACATCCTATACCAATTCGAGGTTAATAGCATTGGGCGAGGTGGGTGACCTCCAGGCAGCTTGCTTCGAGGTCAACCCACTATCCTTCAATCAGAGCCAATCTGAACTCGGCGTCTTTCTGACGTCACCACAACCCCCCGCAAAAGAAGCAGACGAACTTGCGCTCCCCGTATTTTTCTGGGCCATCCTACGTCGTACTGAAAATTAGTTACGGAGCAAAATATGCAACTATCACGTTTAGCCCATGGCTGTCTTGAACGAGCTTACATCTGTACACCTAAAAACGTCTGTCATTGTTTTTTTTTTGTTTTTTTCTTGTATGCCTTACTTGTTGCCTTAACCGGCCCAGAAGACAGGGCTTGAGCATGACGTCATCCTTAGTGAATCTCCGATCCACGCCAAGCGGAAAGCGGCAAGCACGCTGACGTTCGACGAGACACGCCGCAAAGCGGCAGACGCGTCCGTCCTGGCGTCGTCGCTTAACTACGTCGCGCTCGTTGTGAGACGCGTCTGCGGCGATGCTTATCAAGACGCGTCTGCGGTGACGCTGACGCAACGTAGGCGGCGCTGCTTGGATTCACTTCTGAAGACTTTGAGGGGAGGGGGGGGGGGTCGAGGTGATATTCCCTCAGCATTGTGTCCTCGCATGTTCTTCCTCGGCACGCTACTGCGTGACAACGAGGTTTATTCGCGCACTTGCGATTCTTGTTCGAGGTGTGGACGTGGGTTGAGGCCGCAGGGAGACTGTAACGACGTGTTCATCTAAACGTTTGGCAGTCGTTTCACACTCCGGCGTCGTTCTAAGTGCCCGTACCTTCAGGTTTCGTTCCCCGATCCCCAAGGTGTGCCAAATGGCAGCGACTGCATGTTCCAACTTCGTCGTCTGCGTCAACGGCGTCAAGGAAGGCCTCGAGGGAAGGCAAGAAATATGGAGACGGTGACAATTCAAAAGACGTCTGGCATCGTCAGGGAAGAGATATCTGGCTCCAGCCAAGCGGAAGGCGCTAGGATTTTTAAATTTAGAAGCATAATGGTGTCTGATTATAAGCGAAACCATGTAAAGGCCAAAAAGGCTGGTAAAGAGTTGACCAGATCTCGACAAGACGTACACGGTGGATTTACTATCCCCTACCGTCACTCTGCCAAATGTGTGGAACGGGGTAACGCTCGACACCCCGAGTAGCTATTTCCCCCCCCCCCCTCTCCCCCCCCCCCCCCCCCCCCCCACACGGGATTTACTATCAGGTGTGGGTCGACCGTCGGAACCCCTAACCCGGAGCTTCAGTTGACGTACTCTTATTACTTTGGTATTTTTTATGTTGTTTTTCCGATTGATAATTTGACAAAGGCCGCGCATTTTTTTTATCTTTCCAGTAAAGAAAAAGCAACCTAAAATTCAAGAGTCGGTTTGTAGGAACCGATAAAATAGCACATGTTTCTTAAGTTATAAGTTTCTTCAATATTATACGCTACAAAACATTATTGAAACCCAAAATAATGGGGCTATTGTAACCCCATACAATGAAATGCGCTGTGTTGAATTTGAAATTTCCATAATGTTATAGGTTTACTGGAGTTTATTTTAATTGGGCACAATGGTTGAGTCATTCAATCACTGACGGTTTCGGCAGCCATCACTCCTTCACACCTTCATCACTCCATCACACCTTCACTCGAAAGGATGGCTTTAAGTGTAGATTCGCCGGCCGAAAACATCGCTGCACTGTCCACGGTCGAGCTTCGACTCCAGCCTCGACAGAGCGTCCTACCCTGCTCGGGATGTTCTATTGAGTGTTGCGTCATGGGTCCGTTTTTCGGCTGCCGCAAGGACAGCGCTCCCATGACAAGATATCGTTCGCGTTTCCATATACTTTTATCGATCATTGTACTTCGTATCTAATTATTATCAACGTGTTGTTTGTCTAAACGCGAACCAAGGCTATGCAAAAAAAAGAAAAAAAATTTACGCATAGCATGTAAAATATAAAAGATGTATTGTACGCTGTCGAGGGTGATATATAGACAAGTGGTTAGCACTTTTAGCAATAAAATGTCTAATAAGTTATGAACTGATTACCTTTTTAAATATAGTAAGCAAAAGAAGCATAACTCCCATTAGTTGCTTACACACGCATAAGGATAAAAAAAACGCGGGACACCGCCTATTATTTTATGCTCTTTACGGGCTAATGTTGTAATCGTTATGATTGCGGAGCGATGATAAGGTGCTCAGGATTGGCCCCATCCTGCGTTTCCTTAGCTAATAGTGACTAGAGTAGTGCATACCTCAAAAGCGACTGAAGCCGGTCGACGATGTCCACGCAGCGCAAGACACCACGGTGCCGAGGAAGGGTTTCATCCGTAGGCTTCTCTCCTCTAATTGTCATCTTGAATAGGCTGCGTTCAAGTGCGTTTATAAAGCCGTTGAAGGGGCACTAAGAACCATAGAGAACATCACTAGGTTAAGAAAGGTGCTTTTGAGTAGTATATATTGTGTTAATTCAGGCTGCCCGTCAAAATGAGGTCAGCTTGGCCATAGTTTGGCAATCTTGGGGTCTAACGGGCCTAGCAAGGTTTTCGCTTAAGGCGTTTCCTGGCAGCACACCGCATAAACGCCTGCTTTGGTTCAAGTTTGGCAATTCAAGGTGCCTAACTTGGACCCAGCAACCAGGCTGGAAAGCCTAACTATGGTTTTTGTTTGGCAGATTAGGACCAAAATGCCCAGACACTTGTAAAAAAACTATCAAGGTTGCTTACATAGTTAGGCTTCTTTGGGCTTTTAAATTTCCTAAACTACAAGACAAAGATCACAATTTGGCCGAAATATCTTAGGTTTGTAATAAAACAGGAAACATACCTGCAACTCAAGATATTATACTTTACGCAAATGACACCGATGCAGTGTTTCTTTTTTTTTTTTTTTCATATACAAACCTTAGTATAAAATTAGACTGTTTATTAAAATGAGTTTGCATGAGCTGGAACTCTGGTTGTAGCGATCAAATGAAACTGGATATCAATAAAACGACATATACTATTTTCAAATTAATGCACAAGCAACTTTACATTATTTTAAGGTAAGGTTTATAAACGAAGAATTAAAACAAGTGTTATTCCTCAAATTCCTGGGTGTCTAATTAGAAGAAAGAAAAAACTCTTAAGATTGACAGTTTATAAATGTCATATTTGCTCTAACACAGATAGATCTATTGACGTTCACGACACATTTTAACCTCTTCTCTCCTGTTGGCTCAGGTGTCAAGTCTACTACAGGCTAATTCAATCCCTTGTTTATTATTGCTTATTGGTCTGAGAACCCATTACTAAACAAATTTAGATAGGTTGCTATGCCAATACAGGTAAGCAGAGTTCTGCATTGGAATCCTTCAATGCAGCGATCATTCAGCCACATATCTTGCAATTAATGAATTTTTAGATCTTAACAACTTGTTTTGAAAGTAGCGAAACGAATATACAAAAGTGCTTAAGATTTTAATACTACTTTTAGGACACTTAGCACTCACAAACAACAAATATCATATGTGAACAAAAAGTATTCATGAAGGGCGATATACAAACATATGACTCCGAAGTAATAGCCTATACTATAAAAAATTTGAACACTCAGCTTATTGTTATTAAAATAATTAATGATGTCTCAATATTTTTCGCGTTAAAATAGCAGGAAACACATCTTTTTCCCAGACCAAATAGTGTCGAGTTTAGACGCTAACACTGACTTATCACATCGCATCTCTCTCTGTCCGCACGTTGTTTGTCGCACAATTTTATGATTATTTATTTGTGTACAACAATAATTTTAAAATGATGTGGCAGAAATATAATATATTTTATATAACTTTTTATTGTTTCTTTTGTGTTTTTGTTAATTTCTTCTGGTGAGCAATGTAGCAGGGTAAGGGGTCCGCTCGTCGGGTAAAACCTGTTTACCTTCTGCAAGGAGCTCAAACAAATACTAACATTAAACACAAATATGCTCCAATTGACTTCTTAGTGGCGGGAAATTAATGTCGAGGCTTTGACCGCGCGCATGTTTCTCCGACATACTGCAAATTTCGCATCTCCCTAAAGCCGTCTCCAATAGGCTGAGGAGACAAGGCATCTCCTCTCGATAGACTCTATTCTACCTTCGCGTCGCGCGCCTGGGACTCGGCGATGCTTCGACCGTGTCTGCCCTATCGCATCCGTGATCGGTGCCCTGTCGGGAAATGCGCGCTTGAGTCAAGAATAGGCGGGCGGAGGGACGGAGCTGACTTGGCGTATCCTTCACATCGCCGCTTGCATAGTCACTACGAGGACGAGAACGCCACAGCGCCTCTTTCGGATACCAACCGGCACCCAGTGCGCGCCCATTGCCTTCCGTCGTGCTTTGCCCGCGCGCACCCGCTCGAGAGTCACGAGACATTGAAGCGCTATCGAAGGTGGGAAGCTCGCGCCGGAGGTGGAGCACTACAAGGACCTCCCCTCTCGTTCTCATCTTGTAAGTTAGTATATAACTTTTGCTACCCTTCTGCACGCGTAAAATCGTTTAATTATTTTTAAATTTATCACGTGAAGTTGAGATGGAGCGTTCAAAGTGTATACGGGCCACTTTTTCCGGAAACATGTCGTGGGATAGCCCCGTAAACTACCTACCATCAAAGATAGCTGAAATTACTAGCGTAGTTGGGTATACGTACGCGTAGCTTGGAGTAGGCACAGTGGCAGCAGAATGATCACAATGCCTAACAGGCTGTTCTCCGTTATCCTGCTTTTGTTGCTGCCCCATGGAAAATCAAGCGTGACCTATGGAAAGGTCTTTAAGCCGGATGCATTACCGGCAATGCGAGGGAAAGGGGAGCAGTCATAAGGTGAATGAGGATGGCTAGTTGGGCTAGTTGGTTTTGCATCATGGTGTAATACGCCAAAACAACAGGGACAGACAAAACGAAGGTAGAACTAGACAGGACGCGGCGTACGCCGCGTCCTGTCTAGTTCTACCTTCGTTTTGTCTGTCCCTGTTGTTTTGGGGTATTACACCATGAAGTCATAAGGTCTCCGTCATCTCTTTGTGCAAACTCACGATAGACGGTTCCACCTTTAACTACCAGGGGCCGTGGCACGCTGGGCTGCCACGTGGGACGTCAGCATCTTCATCAGAGGCTATAAAAGCACGTCGCCCCTAAAACTTCATCAGTGGGCAGAGTGGCTGGAGCACAATCACGATGCCTCACAAGCTGTTCTTCTTTAACAAGATATGCCTTAATGATGACGAAAGTTATTATTATTGTCTAGACAACCATTTTTTTTTTGTTGCAGCTGTTCTGTCCACATATTTTGCAGCCTTGAGTTGAATCATGTGTTTTTTGTTTTGGTCATTAGTCTGTTGCGGTGACATAGAATCAAATCCTGATCGTATGAGTGCTGAGCAGGTGGCACAATTCACACAAATGTTACAAGTATTAAGCGAGCTTAATTTTAGGTGTGAAGGTTTCAAAACTGGCCAAACATCTTTAACAGGCTCCCATAAGAAAAGAAAACGGAGTAGAACAAGTCACCCAAGAAAAAATTATTAAAATTGTGGAACGACTTGTGACTGATGAGGATCAGACAGGGATTTTATAAACTGAATTGAAAGCAATAAGTCACAAAAACGTGAAGCAGAGGAAAGCAAATCCCATGCTTCAGTCTCGGCTCGACGAAATGAAAGATCAGACGCGACGAAATAACATTCTTTTTTACGGGATCCCTGATAGTGCCGAACAATTCTGGGCACACGTAGCAGTAAAGATTAAAAAGGTTTTGTCGGATTGCGTCGATAGAGGGGCAAGTTTTGCTATAAACACGCTGTCATTTAAAATGGAGCGCGCACGCAGGTTAAAGCAGTTCGTTGCCAACAAATGCAGAACAGTCATTGCTAAATGTTTATCTTTTTAAACAAAAGAACAGGTACTGCAACTAAAGTCTAATCTTAAGCTAGCTAACATTGGTGTTAGCGAGGAGTTCTCTGCCATGACACGTTCGGCGCGCAGGAAATTAATTGAATTTGGTGAATCTAATGGTTCTACATTTAAGCTTAATTATAACAAATTGCTTATTAACGATAAGTGCTATATTTATAATCATGTGCTTCGCCACGTCACGGAATCATTTCGGCCGCATACTTCTCGAGCTACGGCTCCTTTGGCTTCCGAAACTTAGGCGACACGTGCGTCTGATTAGCAGTGAGTGAGGGGTAGTGGATGGCGTCTGTGTTTATCTAACGTATCTATTATTTTACTAACATAACCAGTTTGATAAAAAAAAAGGGGGCTCGAGGTACACCTAAGCACTTCTTATGAGTTGTGAATGCGAAAGCATGCACGTAATTCTTCCGCTCGCTTATTTCGTCTGCAGCGTATTGGCATCGACGGCAGAGCGCGCCCTCTGCTCGCCGCTTTGACGTTGGACGTTTCCTGTTACTGGCGCGCTGACGGACACGCAGCGCCATGGGGTGGCGGCCGTTGAAACTGACGCGCAGCGGCCAATGAGAGCCTCGTCGACGCGCGCCAGCCAATGGGACCGAAGCCGAAATCCATCAGCTTCACTTGGAGGAAGGATTTCAGGTGTGGTTTGGCGCGGCTTCAAAGCTGATGACGTCACCTCGCTCCATAAGATAGTTATTGCTTTCGCATAAAAAGAAAAACGAAATAAAAACGAGAGGAGTTATGTTTCATTATCGATACTTGCGATGCTAACATTTCTGTGTTAACCGAGACGTGGCTTTCAGCGAAAATAAAACATTCGGAGTTTTTTCTCGGACAGAAACGCTTTACTGCATTTCGGAATGACAGAAAGCAACACAACGGCGGTGGTGTTTTAGTAGGTGTTAGTGATTGTATCCCGTCTTTCATTGTAAATAATGATAGACCTTTCGAAATAATTTCTTTTGCCTGCATCACCACTCAGCATCAAAGGTTCATTCTAGGATGTTGTTACCGCCCGCCTTTATGTTCTCCTGACTTTTACAATAGAGTGCATGATGTGTTGAACGTTATTGTAACAGGTGTTCCAAATACATTTCTACTGTTAATGGATGACTTTAAGTTCCCCCACATTGTTTGAAGTTCGGATAGTCCCTACATTAATTATTTTTCAGTAGATTCCGCGAAATGATTGGGCGTGCTGTCCGAGTTCCATTTGTGTCAGCTAGTAACCACTCAATATAGAACGACGGCCACCACATCGAATATTTTGAAGCTCATTCTGAGTCCGGTTCCTAATATTCTCGTCCAAATAACCTATATTTCGGGTCGGGTTCGTTGCTATATTTCACACTCTCTATTTCTTTGAGTAGTACTAATCGGCAAAAAAAAAAGTTATTCGTGAATATAGCAGAGATAACATGATGCTTTTAAGGCTGAGTTATGTGATTTCCTGGATTTTTATTCTGAAAACTCTTTCGAGCACTCAGTCAAAATAAACTAAACCCTTCTTAAAAAAAAAAAAAAAGGTTCGCTCTCATTTTGAAAAGTATATTCACTTTAAAACCAAAATTGCGAATGCCTGTTCATCATGGTACAACAGAATGCTTCTAAGACTTTCTAACAAAGAGGCTCGAAGTACACCTGAACACTTCTTATAAGTTGTGAATGCGAAAGCATGCACGCCGCCCTACCGCTTCTTCTTCCGTCTGCTGCGTACTTGCGTCGACGGTCGAGCGCGCACGCTGTCCTCGGCGCGCTGACTTATGGCGAGGAACTGTGGAGCCGCTGCCTCGCGGACGCGCAGCGCCATGAGGTGGCGGTCGTTGCATCTGATGCGCAGTGGCCAGCGGAACCCTCGTCGACGCGCGCCAGCCAATGGGACTGAAGCCGAAATTCATCAGCTTTACTCCGCTCTTTTGGGGTCGGGGCAACCTAAGAACGAAGGGCGAAGGTAAGACGGGCCGGGGAGGAGGAAGCAGACGGAACGCTGGAGAAGAGAGGGGGAAACCTCCTTCTCTCTTTAGCGTTCCGTGCTTCCTCCTCCCCCGCCCGTCTTACCCTCGCCCTTCGTTCTTAGGTTGCAACGGACCTGTTGTCTAGGATTTTCGCGTGGTTTCATAGCTGGGAGCTGGCTTCACTTAGAAAAAGCATCTCAGGTGCCGTTTGGCGCGCTTCAAAGCTGATGACGTCCGCTCGCTCCATGGGACCAGTTTAGGCTTTCGCATTAAAAGGAATGCTTATTTACAATCGTTAAGGCTTCGTTCTGTCTAGATAGCTGGCACAAATACGCCGACGCTGCTGTTGCTTACAAACATGCTATGAAAAACGGCAAGCTGAATTTGTATAACCAGATTTGCCATAAATGTTACTAAATAATCCTTGATAATTCTGGTATGTTGCGTCTGGACATGGTGAGCCACATTTCACTTCACTTAGAAGTGTAGATGAATTTAGCATTGAAGAATTTTTGTGTGCTTCAAGCTTCAAGGAAGTTTTCATCAGGTGTTTTTTTAATCCCCAAAGGAATTCACATCCATCTCATGATGCCAAAATTTTTATTAATGAATTATATTTTTATCAATCGTGATGATGTTTCGAAAATTATATTCGGTCTTAAGCTGTCCTCATTCACTGGTACGGAAGAAATAAACTAAAAAAGTCTGAAAGCAGAAAGTCAGCTCACTCCACTAATACGTATAAGTATATTTCAACAATCATTCGACTCTGTAGTTTTACCCAATGACTGAAAAATTGCAAAGGTAATATCTCTGTTCAAAGCCGGCGATAATCAGTGTCCTTATAATTACAAGCCAATTTCACTAACCAGCATTTTTTGTAAGGTTTTCGAACACATAGGTTACTCACAACTTTTGAAATTCCTTCGATCAAGCTCATTTTTTCCACAGCTCAACATGGTGTCAGAAATAATTTTTCAAGCGAAAAAACGATTGGTTATTATTACTAACGATTTTCATACTACTTATGATAAGGAAATCCATGTGGACTGCATATTTCTTGATTTTTCAAAAAACATTTGACAAGGTATCTCTAAGTCCTCGTCTTTGTAAACTAAGTAAACTAAACATTGATCGTAACGTGATTAACTGGCTGGCAACATTTTTAACATATCGTTCTCAGTTTGTAACCTGCAATAGTATTAATTCTCCCTTGATACCGGTTTCTTCTGGAGTGCCTCAGGGGTCTATTTTGGGTCCATTACTTTTTCTAGTTTATTTTAAGAATTTGCCAGATATTGCTTCCTCCTCAATAAAATTATTTGCTGGTGACTGCTATTTACCGAATAATTTCCATTAATTCTGATTTGAAACCAATTACAGCAATATCTAAATTCTATAACAAAATGGTGTGAGCTATGGTCAATAGAAGTAAATATTAATAAGCGTAAATTATGGCACATGGCTCGTAAACCTGCCTTTACTACCCCATATGACCTTCAAAACAGAGCATTGCAGCTTGTAGACACGTGCAAATATCTGAGCGTGGTACTAACCCCCGGATCACTCCTGGAACGAGCATGATGCGTATGTGGTTAATAACGCTAATCGCATGCTTGGTTTTCTCAAATGCAACTTACATTGGTGATCTAGAAACCTGAATCTGCAGCCTCCACCTGGAATCTCGGTACTACTTCCTTATTGACTCATTTGAATCCGTCCAGAACAATTCCGTACGTTTTATATTGGCTAACTAAAACCGCACCGCCAGCATAACATCAATGAAAGACAGCCTACATCTTCCCAGCCTCGCACATCGCCGCAGAATCTCAAGCTTTTGTCTCTTTCACAAAAATTTCATCATAACTCTGTGCTCAGCAATCAGCTAAAAGATCCTCCGTAATCTGTTTCAGCACATTTTGATCATCATCATAAGATTGCCATTCCATTTTGTCGTTCTAACATATTTTACTCATCATTCATTAATAGAGCGTCAAGTGACTGGAATAGCCTACCTACATCCCTTGCATCAATTGTCGATTCCGTTCTTTTTCTGACTGGACTTAGTAATCATGTACTTTCTCTGCTTCATCAATTTTATATGACTTCACTGTTTAACTAATATATATTTTGTTCCTATTGTTGCAATCATTTGTTCTTTTCCCTCTGTCTATATGAAAAAAAAAACCACGCCCCTCTGTAACGCTTTTGGCCATGAGGGTAAAATAAATAAATATATAATTATATAAATCATAAATAGTTGGTGGTATAGAAGAAAGTATTAGTGACATAGCAAAAACTAAAATTAGAACAGTATGGTATTGGAAGAAGCAGAAGAAAACAACAGTTCTGCATTTTACTAGTAAATAGTCAACCCCTGAAAAAGGAAACCGAATCGGTTTGGAAACGTCGGTACCCTGAATAGTGTAGGCGTGGTTGTTGATTATACTTAAGTTTAACATATTTCCACATCGATTAAGTTGCTTCACTGTAGTTCACTATTTTACTCGCGTGTAAAACATTGCCAAAGTGTTCGAAAGAACATTTTGAAACTTAGAGCGGATTTATTTAGAGAATAAAAATATATTTACACAGCTGAAACTTCTGTTATGAAACACAAGTTCATACTTCTTTTACCCCTGCCGCGCAACCAGAGAGATCCCAACTTCTGAATATAGTGGTTAAATGCCCAATATAAATCATAAATACAGATAAATATAGAACGGATACGTAAGATGGCATAGCTGCAAACACAATATTTTATTTTTCTTGAAGACATGGAGCGAACTAAAGAGTATCCACAGCTGGTTTAAATTCCATAAATGACGTTTCTGCGATTTTCATTACCACTATTAAACAGTTGTTACCTTGTTCATTTTGATCTATAGAAATATATTGAACTTCGTCATCATCAGCCCTATAATTATCATCGGTTCATTTTATGTGCTAATGAACATCAAAATTGCCTTGATTATGCCTTCATTACATTTACGGTAATAAATAATACATTTTTCAAGAATACTATTGACCTACTCCGCTATGTTTAAATCTATTTCGGTAAGTTCTCACTTTTGATAGTATATACACAGATGCTGTTTAGCTGATGTTGACACGGAGATTGTGAACTCGTCAAGCTGCACAGGAATAGCTGTTTTCCACAGATCCCTCATTTGTATTTTTGCGTGGTGGGAATAGTGATTTATTTAATGTGATAATTCGTCTTTCACACATTTTTGTTGCATGCTGGTTGAAGTGTTGTAACGAAGCCTGATAATTAATTAAGACAGTTAAACAAGTAAAAAAACTGTAATTTGTCGCTGCCAGCAGATTCCCGATGATCACAAAATTTGCTATCAAAGCAACGTGAAGTGATGGCCCAATACTGGAGTGAAGAATTTTCCAGTAATTCCGTAATAATTAAAAGCTACGCAATTTTTAATTAACGGTCTATTTTTTTAAAGACGTGACTTCTCGAGCGTCTTTCGTATTGTGAATTAGACAAAGGAAAACAAAAAAGAAGTCACAGGACGGAAGGTTATAGGAAAGATTGCGTTGTTTCCTTCCTTAGTTTATGCAATCCCTTTCAAGAGACAGAAAAAAACACATTATAATAAGCAACAAGTAAATAAAAATAAATTAAAGGATATATATATATATATATTTATTATTTGCAGCTTATTCAAAGCTTACCATGAGAGTATGAGATTTACATTAATTTAATCGAAAGAAAACTTAAAGGTTTTTGGTGATGTGGTCTGCTTGGATGGTGATAAATCAGGTACACAAAACACAACACAACTTACGGGAAAAGTACAACGCAGAAAATCCTGGCCAAAGGTGATAGATTGTCTTCATCGCGGGGTGTGCCGGAGTCCTGAAATAAGTGGTTTAGGATACACATGACACAATGAATATTACTCTGGGTTTCATCACCACGTTATGTTGGTCGTACGGAATAAAGCATCGTGGTACATTAGAGGCATCCTAATCGCGCTGTATTTCAGATCTGAGTGGATGCGGAAGTGCACTGGATACGTGTCTCATCTTGTAGCAAAAGTACCTATTATTTTTTATTTGCACTATACCTCTATCTTTGAATATTTTCTATGAATATTCTACAACTGATTATTAAATATCGACTATTCTTAAACAGATTTACATTATCTAGTTATAGGGTTGCGTACTCGTGATTAGAATACTATCTTTATAAAGAGATTGAGACTGCCGCGGAGAGCGTAAGGGAGATGGGGGACTCTATGAGGCGCATGCCTACACGAACGGATCCATGGATGCGACTTAACTCTTTGAACTGGACTTCAAAACTCAGGCAAAAGGTCTAAAACAAATTTTTCTTTGCACTCGCGTTCGTCAAGCCTTATTACGACTATTTACTTCGAATATTTTATAAGAGGAAGGCCAGCGCGCGCGGACCGCAGAATTACACTTCCTGCGTTCTCCTCAACGCTTGGGTAATTTTAAGAAAGGTCTATTAGGACGCTGTCTGCTTTTGTGTGCTATCAATACCCGGCTGATTGAGTCAAGGCAATCCGCTTTCCAAAGACGTTGCCATGCCGACAATTATCGCGTTCACTTAGGCTTAGGAATGGCCAGAATCAAAAGACTATCTCAAAAATGCGGCGAGGTCATTGCTCATGCTTTGGGATTTAAGTGAGGTAAGGCAAAGCGAGAGCCTCCTGCACCATTCTTTGCTGACTAACGCGCCCGATATTGCAGCTACAACGACATATTAGTTCCAAAGCGAGCGCGGCGCTCGCTCACCGGGGTACCGCCATGTTTCTCCACATCCCTACCGAGCCCAGCCACGTGATTTAAAAATTCCTCTCATAGGTACTGCGGCTAATTTTAGCCACGGCTAGCGCTTCGAGCAAACGGGCCCTGGTAGCATATACGTTTAGGGCTCGTGTAATGTTAGTATTTGAGTGAATGAATGTTTGCATTAAGATTCCCCCCTCTTTATGCGGGAGGAAACGGAGGGAGAGGAGGATAGCAGAGCGCGTGGGGACGTCAGAACGCTGAACTCTGGTTGGAACGATTAGTGGGTAGACATAAAGCCAAACGTCGGACGCCGGTGGTCCGTGTTCTACCGTGTTCGACAAGTGCAGTGGAGGCAAAGGCAGATCCTGCGTCTGCCCGTTAATCATTCCAACCAGATGTCGTCTTCTCCTCTCCCTCATTCTCTGCCCTCATAAAATTGGCAGTCAGAGGGCATCTGACCACTCTCATAAAACTCTGATACCGTAGAACATCGACGTCTGTCATAATGTAAGCAAGAAGTTTAACGGTTTCGAATGGTTTTCTGCATTAGAAATGGTTCTGAATAGAATGAAAGCCTCTTGCTTTTTTGCATGCTGGTGTTGTCTTTGTGCACACGAGTACGTTGTACTTGGCTCTGTACTTTGCTGTGCCGTGGTACATCGTTCGAGGAGTTGAACGTTGCGTCACCTTCTCGTGCGCTTTTCGTGACCGTCTACGCACAGTGTCTTGAACTCCTGCAAAGAGGAAGCTTCCAGACAGCAGGACAGCTGCAGAGGTGATTAGGATGATTCTTGAGTTGTTCACCGTTTCGGTCAGAATGCTATCCTGAAAAATAGAAATACAAATTACCAGTGGCCTTCATCTTTGAAGTCATACAATGCATGGAAGGTGTATTTAAGGAGCGATAGTTACAATTTGTGAAGACATTCCAATCTTTCGGGAAGTAGAGAAAATATTCTTGTAAAATTTCACGCTGAACTTGGGAGGAAATGGATCTCACGTGACTTGACATCACTTGTAACCATCATATCTGCTTACACCAGGATTTTGACACCGTGACGCTACGGTCTCGAGTCCTTTCACCGGAAAGATGGTGTCGTTTATTATACTTTTCAGGTCAGCGTTTTAAACCTTTACTGACGTCAAAACAAAGAATAAAAAATATCGATGCTCTCAATGAGGAATCCCCTTGTGCACAGTCATGCGTGGCCGGCGAAATTTCGAAGCAGAGATGCGGTAATCCGAAGGAGCGCTTTGGTTTGCCGGCTGCGATCTGCCGTCCTCTGTGGTGCAAAGATGGCACTCGCCAGGCAATGCTGTCCATCTTTGTTTACGCGACCGCAGCGCCACGTGCCGCGCTTTCCCCAGTCCAGTGGCGTATTTGTAAACGGTAGGCGATATGCGGCATGTCAACACCGCGTACAGTCTAAATAGCCGGTCTCTGCATAAAAAAAACAACAACAAAAAACGTATATCAATATGATATTAATACAAAACATATTTATAAGCAAAACAAAAAAAACAAAAAAAAACAAAACAAAAAAAACGTTCCGAGGACATTAAAGCACTTCTTATGAGTTCTTAATGCGAAAGCATGGATGTCGTTTTTGCGCTCGCTTAGTTCGTCTGCGGTGTACTGGCGGGGACGGCCACGTTTCGCTACAGCCGAGGTTGCGGCCGCCGACGATATAGATGCCTCAGGCTTTCCTCGGCGCCGAGAGGACCCGATGCGGCCACAGCCACCCACTCTTTTAAGCATAGCCTCCTCTATACTAATAAAACCTGACAGATCCCCACGAGAAGCGGACCCTGAAATTGGAAAGGTAGGGCGGCAGACAATGGCTGAAAGGAGAACCACGTGACGGGCGCCCCGCTGCGGCGAGACGCCGAAACACAATTCTCCCAAGCGATGGAATCTCCGCTCGTGCTCCTCGCGTTCCTCGCGCTACCGCTTCTTTTCTCGTCGGGTGTGGAAGCCATGTTTCGGGCCTTCGCCGCTGCAAAAGCTGTGCGCTGATGTCAAGGTTCCCCGAGAAATGCTCTCTGCTACCAGATCCTCGCGCTCCAAATCTGTGACCGGACACTCTGTGGCCCCGTCGTCGAACTGCCAGGTTTTGTGAGCATAGAAGAGGCTGCCGATGGCTGTCTAGGAGTCGTTTTGCTCAGCCAATGAGAGAATGGGCATTTCTTTTACGTGTTCTGCGGTTACAGACGCCGCCAGCTCCGCCACATGGGATAGGTAATGCTTTCACATTAAGACAAATATCTTTATTAGTGGAATTTGCACTTCTAATTTAAGCCAACAGAACGTATGTCATGCAGATATTATACGTATAAAAAACCGAATGCATTCGGCAGGTGTACGCTACTTTAATTCGTTTAAAATATTTGGCTGTGCTGAGTGATTGAAGACACGTAAAACGAAACGCGCTATTTATGTGGCATTCATGCGCTACTTTTCATCAGCTACTTAGCAAACTCTCATTCGATGTTCCCCGACTACAAAATGATGCACGACTTTACCTTTTTGACTTAGAATCTGTTTGCAGATATGTACGACACGCTTAATAACTCGGGCGTATACTTCTTAACTCTTTTTGAAAAGTTAAAGTAAAGTGTGCTACTCATGTTTCTTCAGTGGTTATGTTTTCTCCCTCATGTACGTTTACAGATCTGAAGGTCTACCATCTTTGTGAGGGCACAATAAAACACACATTGGATGGACTGATGTCTGAGAGGCAAAATATTACAGAAAAGCAAGGCCAAATATCAAATTGAACTGTGCGTTATTCATTGTGAAAAGTGCGAATACGTCATGCGGCTGTTGCAAATGATATTATGAGATGTAACCCATGTGTGTCATGTTTGTTTGTTTTTTTTTCAGGGGGAGGGGGGGCAGAGCAATAACGCACATGAGATTTTGGTGAAGACACGAATATGCGTACATATGCGACAATTTTACCTCGTCAATCCAGATGACGGTCTCTGCACAGTTCTTGCGGACAATTAAACTGGCTCATACAATTCTACAGAAATGTGGGAGTGTTCTGTTTTCATGCCACGCTTCGTTTAAAATAAATAAAATCAAACAAAAGTGAGCGGTCGAGCAAAAAGACCCCAGCGAGAAATATCGCTCAAATTACGTATAACTCTGGCCTGTGGTTGGCATTCTTTAGAAATAAATGTAATTCTTTAGCCTTTCATTGGGTAGCTTCACCCGGAAAATGCTCATCTGCGATACTAAATGCGTCCGCATGCGCAAGAAAGTAATTAAAGATTAAATAAATTTATAAAAATAAGAGAACACGTTTTCGAATGTCCCCATTGGAGGATCGACCTGGGGGCGTCAATGTTTTATGCCCGAGGTTAAACTGCTTTTCTTTTTTATTGTCCAACGCTTAAGCACTGCGCGAAGGAGATGTCTTCTTTTCTTTACTGGCTTTTCCAAGGGGACTACTTGCGAAGTTGAGTTGGCACGCGCCATTCTCATTTTCTTAACGCACGTATGCAGAGGTCGCGTTACGAGACGCTCATTAGATATGCTCAGTCTTGTACACGTTACTAAAAAAAGTAATCAAGTACAATCACTATTACTCTTGGCTAAAAAGTATTCGATTAGATTACTTGATTACTCGACAGCAAAAGTAATTGCACATTACTTTAAGAAGTAACCGTTACTTTTCCGATTACTTTATTGTGTGAAGACTTGCATCTTTAACCCTCATAGCAATGAAGTACTTCCAACCTATATTTCACATTTTCACAAGTATTGAAGAAGAAAAAACGGGTTCTTTCTTCGTGGTCGTTGCACCTTCACAATACGGACAGAAGCATAGAATTTCTTTGAAGAAGTTTAATGATATGGGCGTTCGCCAGTTCGGGGGGGAGGGGAGCGGAGGGGGTTCTAGATCTTGCTAAGCTTAAGCAAGAGTTGTCGCTCAAAGTTTGCGTCGCGTATTTTCCCCCGTTTTTTTTGGAATCTCTGGTTCGAAATAATAGGTATTTTGTTTTCTTGCTCTCTCTCTATATATTTTTTTTTGTACTGGCAACTAAAAGGCCATTATTCTCTTTCGCACACACACGCGCTTCTTCAGATATTATTCACATGTGTATGAACTCCGCTTATGGCCTGAATGTCCAACGAGACTGAATGTCCAACGAGCCTGAATATCCAATTGGTCACGTGACAGGCGAGACGGAATGTACAACGAGACGAAAGATCCAATCGAGACGGAATGTCCATCGAGTCTGAATGTCCAACGAGACGAAAGGTCCAACCGAGACGGAATGTCCAACGAGCCTGAATGTCCAACGAGTCTGAATATCCAATGGATATAGAATGAACCTTGCAAAAAATTTAGAAGACATTTCTTTGTTGAAGTGTACGATTACTGATAGTTACGGCGGTGAAAAATGCGTTCGATGAAATAGAGAACCGGACATTTCGGTGCGGAGATATTGGTACGCGATCATTCGGTATGTGGTCGCTTCGACACCGGGCTTTTCAGTACCGGGATTTTTGATGCACGGCTGTTTTGGTGTGCCGCTGAGCTTGTCTCACTGATGTGTCCTCTGTGAAGTCCCCAAAATGAAATTAAAATTACGCTCGTGTATCTTGTAGACTTCATAAAACCCTAAAAACAATGCATTTATTGTTCATTTTATATATCTAAATATAAATATGATTTCTATAATTAAAAAAAAATGACGTTTAAAAAGTCACACATGCTACAAGATAAAAGACCGAACTCTTTGACCATTGACAATCTGTCACGCGTTTGATTTTAGAAGGGTCGTTCCTCTGGAGCGGAAACAAATGTGGGACCCACGAGAGTTCTTAGAATCGTTAATCGTGCTTATCCTCAGCCACAGTTTTTCCGTATTGTACGAGTTGCTGTATTTTTCTTATTCGTGTCCCTAGTCCCGCAAAGATGATGTCCCTCGCATGGGAGAAAAGCGCCTCATTGAATTTTAGTATTATCATTATTGTTATGTGAAGTCGGTGTAGTAGGTGTAATTACATTAAATTGTAGTTTTGTTTTCTTTTTTACAAAACGAACGTGAAAGTTTTAGACATTTCTGATTGGACTTCTCGGTCCACAGAAACAAAAATTCGATCCTTATATCAAAATCAGTGTTAGAATACAACGTTCCTTTCATTAAGCCTTTGTGCAGGTAATGTCCTCAAGTGGTGAGCTTTTGTCCGGTGATTGTCCGGAGGATTCGGCACATTGACGCTTATCGCGAAGATTAGTTTCGCATGCTTCGGCCACCAAAGCGATTGCTGTCGCAGTGAACCATGTATTAAGCAACAAGTAGGAAATATTAGTAATTAATACAATACTTTTTAGGATTAGCATCCGTCTTTTCTGCCTTTTCTGGTCACGTGGCATGCAGCAACCGCACCGATGCACGCCCGGGTAGCATACCAAGGCTGCGATCGGATTTCAACTGGTTCTAACTCTGTCACAGAGCCGCTGCGACAGTGCGACCGTGATTTATTCATATGCGCACATTACAAGTGCACATATGACCACGGTATCAGGAAGTCAGCCCCTCGCTCGGTCTTCCCAAATTCCATAATGCTAGAGTTGCGAGTGAACATATTCACGAAGAACCCGACTGTTATAATTTTGAATAACCCGGGTAAGATTCACTATCGGACCCTTGCCAATTCTGAGAGCTACATTCGTCATCCTCTCTTTTTTTTTTGGAAAGAAGGTCTCATTGTTGACCCCCACTGTCACCGGCAATCTACACACCCAACCCTAATCAACTCTTTCCGACAGTTCGACAAACGGGCACTCTCGCCCCATTTTTCATTCTGCGAATCGGCCTAGGGCGAATTGCCCTACTCGACGAATTGTCCTTCCAGTTGTCCAGAGACCAATGGAATTTCGACGAAGTGACCAGATTCGTGGTGCAATACGCTTCCCCTACAAGAATAGAAGGCAACGTGGAACGATCTATTGTTATATTCACACATGATGTAGGCTATTAGTACATCCGGGTGTGAACCTTCTGCTGCACGCCGAGGTGGATGCGTTCGCGTCCATCAGCAGTCAAGCTCCCACCTACCAAGACGTCATGAACTACCTCGACAGAATGGCGAGCTTTCGAGTGCTTCCAGAAGCCAGTTAAACTACATGGGATTCTGAAAACCACTATGCATGTCACATGCAAAAAAAAAAATAAAATAAGTTGCGTACTGCGTGATATTATACCTCGTTTCAGCTTCGGTCCGAGCGCGGCCGATGTTATGAGCCAAAGGGCCAATCAAACAGCGCAAAAGCGCAGCGTCATGGCGTGCTCTCTGCGCTTGATAGGACTAGCCGGCGGATGAGCACGCACAAAGAGACGGCTTATACCGGCTGGTCCTATCAACTGCAGAGAGCACGCCATGACGTTGTGCCTCTTTCGCTGTTTGATTGGCCCTTCGGCTCATAATATTGGCCGCGCTCGGACTGAAGCTGAAACGAGGTATAGTATTATCGCTCTACTCACTGACATACAAACCTATTGGTAGGGAATGCGTGCGTATGTAAGCTACTGACGACTGCAGTGTACAGTGAGTAGTTGTCTCTCTAGAGATAAACGAACAAAAATAAAAAGTTGTCAAATTCACACAATTGTTCTGGATTTACTCAGGAATTTTCGGGTCACGCTTGTGCAAACTCTTGATGCCTTGCACCCACAGCTCCCATATCTCCTTTAAAAAAAAAAAATATTAACTGCGCAGTCAGTGGCGCTGGCGGGCGGTCATGTATTTACAATGCGGGTCTTCGTATATAGCTCATCTATATAAATCGAAATGGGCAGGGATGAGGACTGAACTGGAAATTCCTGGGATCTGAACGTCCCCCAATTGCGATGCACTAGAACACCCGGACATTGCATCCCTATTATATATTTCAAATTGGCTGACCTATGTCATCGGAACATTTGAACTGTCAATATCAAAGGAGCGTTTGGCGTCGTACAATCGACACCTTTAACCGATTGGTACATAGCTTCGCATCGGCACTCAGCTAACTATCAAGCCTCCCTCTAAATGAAATTATAATATTTGTGTCTGCTCTGTTTCTTTGTCGGTACGTCAACGTCGGCTTTTGTGGCACGACATTTTAGTATGATGAAACTATAGCAATGCCTGCAGGAACGCGGACTAAATATACACACAGGTTTGAAAATTATTCTAGCACGTGACAGGCGAGACGGAATGTCCAACGTGTCTGAATGTCCAACGAGACGAAAGATCCAACCGAGACGAAATATACAACGAGCCTGAATGTCCATCGAGACGAAAGATCCAACCGAGACGGAATGTCCAACGAGCCTGAATGTCCAACGAGACGAAAGATCCAACCGAGACGGAATGTCCAACGAGCCTGAATATCCAACGTGCCTGAATATCCATTATTGGATCTTCCGTCTCGTTGGACATTCAGGCTCGTTGGACATTTCGTCTCGTAATCGGCAGTGCGGGATCCTGACGTGTATTGGAACAAGCTTTGTTATATGTTGCATCCGCTTTAGATATTTTTGGGTTCTGGTTCTCCTACGGGCTGCGAGTAGGTACCGTAAGCAGGATTTTTTATTTTTTTTATTTCTCTGTGTGTGTGCGAGTGGGGGCTAGCTTGAACGAAGGACTCACAAAGCTACATCCTGCTCCCTCAAACTTCGCCCTGAATGGCCTTTGTCACGCACTGGGGCTCTCCTGGGGCTTCCCAATCCCAGTCCCAGCTCGAAAAAAAAAACCAAAAAAAAACACCAAAAAACAAAGAAACCTGACATTCCACAGAAACTGTACATACAAGGGGTCGAACTCGTTTCCTACAGATCCGCAAAAATCATTATTTTTTCAATTCGAAAAAAGAAGCAAATTTCACTCTTGTCATTTCAGGAAAAAAAAAAGGTGTGTGCGGGGGGGGGGGGGGGGGGGGGGGTCCCGTGGAAAAATAGTAACGGTTAAAAGTAATTTTTATTACTTCAAAAAGTAATCAAATTACTCTTGTGATTACTGCCTAATAAAAGTAATCAACTGATTACAAAATTACTCCAAAGAGTAATCGATTACAAGTATTTTGATTACTTGTAATGCGTACGGTACAAGTCTGATGCTGCAGTCTTCGGAAGCCCTCGCAAGAGGGAGAAGTGTACACTGAAGAGGAAATAGCCGAACAGAAGTGGCGTCCTGCTGCGTATACTACTTTCTTTGTTCGAAAAATATTTTTCGGGCATTTGATGCTTTGTGACCCACTACATTGATTAACGAACTATAGCCTTCACGAAAAACAAGCATCACGAAGTCTGCGGTGAAGCAAGCAGATGCCTTTCTTTTCTACAACAACGTATGTTGAAAATAAAAAAGACCCTGCCACATGGCTCAGAATCACGCAAAAGACACGGTGTTCGATATAGACATGGTGACTGCGGACACAACTCACGGATGTCTCAAGCATGTTGCTTCGTTCACATGTATGCTTCGAACACATGGCTCTCCTCTGCCCGATGGATTAGTTGCGTGGCCGTAGTTCGAGCACCGCGTGTTTTATTCAACTGATGCGGATATATCCTTCTAGGTTGCAGGAACCGCCTCCGCACCTTCTGATGCGAGAGCCGATGGTCTAACAGCACTGCATCCAAGAACGCCGCAACCACCAGTAACCCCAGCAGAGCGAAGGCGAAGCCGGAAGATCCCAGCACACGCAAGATGCGGCACCAGGAGAGGGCCGCTATGGTAACCTGCGGGACCGAGATGAAGCTGTTGGCAACGTGACTCAGACCATATGTGCTGGCTCGTGAAACGCATTAGGTCAATTGTGCCGAGGATTTTCAGATCTAGACACAACAAAGTAAGCACTAAAAAACGTATAAGAGATCCGTCAGTCACAGAGTAGCCTGTCCTAAGATACGCAAGGGGTTTCAAGAAGGGAGACAAACTCTTCGGCACCAGACAGTTTCTATTGTGACAGCTGCATATATTATCTGCGATATAAGACAACCAGTCAAAGAACAAAGAGCGGGTCGGTGAAAAGACAAGAATCAATGAAAGAATAAAAAACATTTAGGGACAAGGACAGACACCACAGTTGTTTCAAACAGCAACGAACATTTACTGATCTTCCCTTCGATGGCTACACTTTCCCTCGCAACTTCCTAGACTGAAGAAGATTCATATAAAACAGCAGGAAAGGAAAAAAACACCGTAGTTAAGAAATGAGAAAACAAGAAAACAAGAGACTGATAAATGAAAAGCGGAAAAGAAGAAAAAACAAAACAAAAACTTTCAGCCTTTTCACTCTGGTGAAAAAGGAAGACTAGCGGAGCTGTACTATAATAGGAATTAAGTAATGGCCGGCTGCAAGGCGACAACCCAGAGTGGAAAGGCTCGAAAGGTCGCCGTCCCTCTATAAGTGACAGCAGCAACCAGACAACCGGCAAGCCGGTTGTCTGGTTGGTGCCAGCATGCATAGATGGCTGTAGCTGTCCAGAGTTCTGTGTCAGCATTTGTTTGCTGACGGCCACGATCCTGAGAAAACTAGCCCTTAACAGCTCCGCCGTAAAAAAGGGAAACCGTTGAGTAATACGCCTTTCAGACGGCCAGCATAAATGTATACACCATTAACATAGGTCACTTTTCTATCGGCGAATCAGCCGGCGCTCTTGGGTCGCGAGCGCATGCCGCGACCCAAGAGCGCCGGCTGATTCGCGAGCGCATGCCTGTCACCTGTCAGAAAGATCGTGTGAACGGGGTATAATTCAGTTCTGGCTTCAGGTAGTTCAGCTCAAGCTTTGGAAAGTCAAGAGAAGGAACAGCGATTGTGAAGCGTTCCATGGCACTCCGGTTATTGGTTATTGCAAAACAAACCTAAGAAGTTTGTTTTGCAAACTAATAGCACTCTCGGATCTCTGTAGAACTCACTCGTAATTTACGTACACAGTTTAGAGCAGGGTGTCGAACCGGAACCAAACCGAACCGAAAACCGGAACAGAACCGTTATTTTTAGCCGAACCGGAACTGAACCGAACCGAAATCTTCGCGCCATCTTGGAACTGAACCGGAACTGAACCGGAAAAAAAATATAACGGTAACCGGTTCAAAACGGTTCACGGTATTTTTTTTTTGTTAGTATTACAAATTTATTATTTGGGAATAAAAAATTGGCACGTGTATTCCTCTACGTATTGATCAAATCGTCATATACAGAATTGCAATGTATAACAAATCCTGGTTTTTTGCGGCGCTTTCTTATTGGCATTACGATTAATAATGTGTCACGTGGTCACGTGACGTCATGATGTCAAGACATGCTGTCAAGTAATGTCACATCACGTGACCCCGTGACGTCACGTGACTCACCGCGTTAAGTCGATTCAAAATGAGAACGTCGCTAGAGCTGTTAACGTTGTTGATACCGTGACGTCACATGACATCACAACTTCGCACTGAGAGTCACGTGACACCATGATGTACTCGATTGTCATGATCCCGAGTCGAATGCTCTGGTTCATGACAACCAGTATCGCCAAACATTCGGGTAACGGCTCGTGTTCAACTCAAAAAGTATGATGGGCCCGAGTCCCACAAGAGCTAGAAACAGAAACAAACGAAAGCGACAAGCCTCAGGCACATGCAGCATGTTCGCGATGGTACCTTTATACGGCTTTAAGTTGTTCGGTGCTCGCGAAGTTTGCACGAGAGTTTACAAGCCTGAAAATGGTACCATCGTGCGCAGGATACTCGTGTTTGAGCATAGCCTTCTTTATTCTACAAAGCCTGTAAAATCGCGAAATTGTCTGGTTTAAGGCTAGCCGCTGTCGTTTGTTTCTGTTTGTCGCTTTAGTGGGGCTCGGGCCCCATTATAGCCGAACTAAAACTATACCTGAGGATTAGCCCATGCTCTGTGCTTTGCCAACCCTGCGTATGACTATGATAAACATTGACGGTGCATATATTAGGATCAGATCACGTGGCTGATAGTTCTAATTGCGAGTTGAGGAGGGGAAAGCTTTTTCATTTCTTTCTTTCGACTGTCTGCCATTTCGCGGAGGGGCAAACTAATGGATGCTTTTGCAAGTTATCAAGGTCAGGGATTACAACTTAGCGGTATTTATTGAACTTAAGGTAAAAAAAAAAAATGCTGCACGACCCATTTTACATGTATGCACACCATTGAGGTTCCCAAACGTGTTTTCGTTATTGCTGAACTGCCGAAGAAAGTTGTACCGAGAATAGAAGTGTTAAAAGGTGTAAATGTGACGTATCAGTCCGACGTTACATGGAACTATTAGTGTGTACGGGAGGGATACCTGAAAAGAAAGATCGTAGTGGCCTCACGGGGATAGCCGAACGTTGGCAGCCGCTCTAAGTCTCACAGGAGTGTCGTTCTCAAGTTCTCCAAGTTTCGACCGCCCTGTATGTTGTTTAACCTTCACAGTTTCGTGCAAAGTAAAGGCAAGGAAGAATTACTGTTAACAAGTGACACAAATATAATTGTCGAGTGAACACCACTCAATACGGAGTAGGGAATCCCTGAGGAATAAAAAGTATCTTGAGGAGCAACTAAAAAAAGAAAGGGAGTGGGGAGGGGGGTAGTTTGAAAGCATAGTGTGTCGTAAAGATTCCTCTGCCCCGCATTTTCGGCGCAGACTAGAAAGCGTGGTTTGGAAACGATAGTGACAGATGGGTAGTTGGTACAACTTTTATTTGTAAAAACACTCTTGCCAGAAAGCACGTTTTCGCCATGCCAGATACTCGCGCCGTGCCTAACGACGATGCACCTACAAGAAAAATGTGTGCCTCTCAAATACATAGCTTGCACTGAGCGCAAAACTATTGCAGCGTGCATTTTGCCCCATCGGATTTGATTTTCTCAGCAAGAACAACTCGCAATGACAACCAGTATCTAGTGAGATTACGTCACGTGCAAACCATGTTAAATACTTCAGCTTTCTGGTGAAGTGCGACGTCCGCAACACTAGCAGTAGACGTCCAAGGTGTAAAGTTGTGTAGTATTTATAGCAGTCTCGCGATGACATACGGCAGCCTAATGAAATGTTGCAGCACATGACTGATAAAGAACAAAGTCGTGAAGTAAGGTCCCAAAACAAGTGCACGTAAAACCTAAGATAACATTAGCCTCCCGAGGTAGTATCTCGCGACGTTTCGAGCTGAGGCAAGCTGGTGCCCAAAAGTGAATTATATTAGGATTCTAAAAATCTTCGTTTTCCTTGCGCGGAATCTATGTTTAATTAGGAATATCATTTTATGCATTTCTATGCATTTATTTTTGCAATTAAAGCGTTGTGTAAGGGATTATTTAGAAAAACTTGCGTGTCATCTCCTTATTTCTGCACATTTCGTGTATTTGCCTTCCGATATATCATGTGACCACAGTTTTTTTGGCATACCCTGCAATTCAGTATTTTACACTGTAAAACAGCTAACAAAAGCACGCTACCGAAGACTCAACAGCTGGTGTATTTTCGAGTATCGTCCTTCCGTGTCGGTCTGAGGCGGTTATGTGAAGTTCATAAAGTCCAATTTATCGATGATAATAAAAAATATACTTAATTCCTGTCTGAAGATTTGGCAGCATAAATAGAAGATCCTCACCTCAAAGATATATAAGTAAATGCATCTTTAAATTATCTGAAAGATGTTCTGCAAATCTTTTCCGGCGCTTTTATCCTCAATAGACACGTTATAGGTGATTCGGAAAAGCTTTAAGTAATGTTTTTTTTCCTTATTTTGAAGCTAATTTAAATAACTATATGTGTTCCTCACGCATATATAACTTCTCAATTACATAGAAGTTTGTTATCGCGTTTTTTATGTGTTTTTATTATCGCCTTTTTTTACTGGAACGAATGGTAGAACTATGACGATTGCACACTTAAACTCTCAGAAAGTGTCCAATTAAGTAGCGTCCGAATTGAGTAGAGCATGAAATCCCACTTTGTTCTATTTAACAAAAATCATCAATTAGCGAGGGTGATGCTTATTTGCAAATTAAATTGACCGGAATTTTGTCAAGAGCAAACCTCAAGAACCAGGCTATGCCAGTTTATCCAATATAAGAAAATGTTCACATGGGTAAGCACTGTTTTAGGTCAGATTCGATCTCAGTACGAAGGTGCTCATAGGTTAGAATGAACAATTTCAGCCACTCCTTTTCACATGATTCGTCGCCCGCATCATGCTGCTGAGAGTAAACAATGCTAGTTAGAAAGACAAGCATTGCGATTGTCGCTTAGTGTTTCTATAAAATATGGACTGGAAGGACCTGTCCCGTGACTTTCGTGACATCTTGAAAATTATATTGCCTTGAGTTCAGTCGTCTCGTCATCATATATATATTGTGAAACGTATTCCATAAAACACATTTTATGGTGTATATGGCGACGAACTGCCCATTTCATGATTTTATTCACTGTAATGAATTCCTTAGTTCAAGGGCAAAACCACGAATCAACATCCAATACTGCGATACAAAGTTGTACCAATCACGGGTATTTTAGGCAACCTACTTCACTTCGCGAAAACATTTCGATTTAGGTACAATGTATGTAACTCTGGCAAACGAAGGGATGTTCAGTCGTATAAACACGACGTTTTGTATGTTAATGTAGATTTTCCTTCCTTGTTGTGTAGGTATAAATAGCAGAATTTTATAATTTTTGAACCTGAAAATAAAACTGGATTGAACAAACGATAAAAAAAAAAGAAAGCTATATACTGTAAACGACTTATTTTTCGTGGGCTCAATATTTCGCGATTAAGGTTAAAGCTGAAGTTTCGGAATAATTCGCGGGTTGTAATTTTCTCGACGCGGTGGAATCTCAATATAAATTTCAATCTGTTTACATTTTACCGAAATTTTTCGCGGGACCCATTTTTCGCGGATTGTAGGCGATTCGCGAAATTCTCAAAAATAAGTCCTCGCAAAAATCAGATCGTTTACAGCAGTTAGTTTCACGGCCTAAATAGTGCATATTGACAGAACAACGCGGAAAATATATTATCAATTTAGCGGTTCAAACCGGTTCGAACCGGTTGGAACCGGTTGGAACCGTTATTTTTTGCGCCCCGGAACTGAACCGAAAGCCGTGAACCCGAACCCGAACCGAACCGATAAAAATATCGGTTCGACACTCTGGTTTAGAGTACTATCATTACAGGACCTGACAATCTGGCCTATATGTCATTGCAGCCTGTACTCCAACTGAATCTGCCCGCCACGTGCAGAAGGCGAAGAGGGGTCAAGAGCAATATTCGTAGCATTCGTAATCGAGAATGCTTTGATCCGACAATACTAGGGGGCGACTTTCCGTGGCAATGCAGTCAATGGTGCGGTTACGCGTGCCCTTTCCCAAACGAGCGCCGCCGATGCTGTGCGCGCGCTCCACTCTCCTGGGAAATGCCGCAAGAAGTTGCCCCCGAGTATATCTGTGACTTTTCAAAAGTAAATGGACCCAAAGCTTACTCACAAGAGAGACAGTCAAAGCAGCGTTAGCCAAGAGACTCCCGTCAACGGAATTTTCGACGGAGAGTGTAGACGTGTTCTTCCCAGTGAACACGGAGCACTCGTTTACGAAGATCAGCAAAGCCGATCCCAACACGAAAATCTAGAAAGAAAAGCCGCAAACAAAGGGCTGTCACGTTCGTGCTAATTAGTACAAATTCATTAGTGATAAAAGGCAAAGGGTGCGTGCAAGCTTGTATCGATGGAACATATTGAGGAAGAGGGGTGAAATACCAAACACAAAAGAAAACGGAGACGACGCATGCAAGGATACCAAGTTTAGTTGATTTCTGGCGAGTAATAATATTATGGGATAAAAAAAAAAATGAAAGACGTTCACAACTTCCTGTAACGCTGATTTAGAGCACAGCTCTTGAGGAGGGGGAGGGGAGGGTACCGAGGGTAGGGTATGCCCCTTCTCCTCCTCTGTACCCTCTCCTTCTCCCATCCTCCTCCTTTCACGCGCGAAACGCGCTCGTCACGCGACGTTTCGGTGAAATCACGTGACGTTTCGGCCCGTGACTTCCGCGGAAACGTCACTGTGACGTTTCGGCACTCGTGACGATATGCGGCGTGACGTTTCGGCGAAGTGCATTATAGGACGTTTCCCATAATGCACCGCGCCGCTCAACACCGACGCCGACGGCGACGCCGCTCAAGCCGGAAACAGGCACTTGAGAGCTGCGCTCTACAACGAACATACCGTCCGAAACAAGCCGCTGAAAGCTGAAATTACGCGAAAAACCCAAAATGAGACAATAGAACCACCATTCGTAAGAAATTCACGAACGCTTTCTATGTCCCTACAGAACAGGGGTCTCCAAACGTTTTGGCTAAGGGGCCGGATGGAGGCTCTGTCTCTGTGTCGAGGGCCGGAAATATAAATGGGCAGATGTAAATGAGGAAAATCTAAATAAAGAATCCTAGATATTTAAGAATTATATGTAGAGTATTTAAAGTTAGAGTAAACATGAAACATGAAGATTCTAAGGTGGATGAATGCATTCACTTTCTTATGAAATTTAATTATTTAGCTGCTTATGACATCACACGATAATTGGAGCCCAGAAAACATACCAGCATAAACCAGAGCGCATAGGAATTTTTGCGAGTTGACACAGAGCAGAAGACTAGTGAGAACGATAGAAGTTATGCTGACAATATTTAATAGATACGACACAGTACACCAAGCACAATATAGATAGGGACGTAAATTAATTTTAACGTACTTAGTTACCCAGATATGGAACAAGGGACTAGGAGTGGGGATTCTGCTAATGAAAATGTCCAATTACTAAAATGACCAGAGGACACGCCTTACGGTAAGCAGTTTTCTCTCTTTTTTTTTCTGGTAACTTTGTTTACGCGGTTGGTGCGCACCGCGGCGCCGTTTTACACGCGCATATTTTTTCTCCAGTAGCAGTGGGCGTGCTGGAATAGGACCGTGCTCCATTGGGAGGACTGCAGCCAGCCACGGGCCGGTCGGTAGACCTCCGCGGGCCGCATTTGGCCCGCGGGCCGTGGTTTGGAGACCCCTGCTATAGAACGTACTACCCGGAAAGAAGAAATAAAATTACAGACGTGTACACTTGTCTGTAATGCGAAATCAGAGCGCAGCGCATGAGGTTTTAGAATCCTGAGATAGATGATTCTGTAGAGGATAGAGGATATCGTGAAACCGCATTTCGGGAAGCCGTGGCCTGTGACGGCACATGACGTCACAGTTTCCCTGCTAAATTTAGCAGGAAAATTAACGGCACGTGACCTGAACACCAATCCAGTTTCCCCACTAAATTTAGCGCGTAAAATGATGTCGTATGACCTACACACAAATTCGATTTCACCGTTAAATTTAGCGGAAAAACTTAATCGGCGCTGAGGTCATGTGACATCAGTTTTCCCGCTAAATTTAGCGGGAGAAGTGAATGCGCAATGTTACATTACGGGGAGTCTCAGATCTACACACGAATTCGGTTTCTCCGCTAAATTTAGCGGGGAATTGAATTGGTGTATTTGTCTGCGACGCCCCAAAATGCAACGCGCGCAGTTTCGACGACGCCGACGGCGACGCCGACGACGACGCCGCTAAATGCGGAAATTGGCGCCTGAGAGCTGCACTCTAAGAGCACAGCCAACTAAACCTGCCGCACTTGTTCTGAGTGCAGCGTGTCTCCGCTGTCAGGTTATGATCCTAGATCCAATCTGGCTCTACGGACACTAAAGATAAATATCAGTCAGTATCCGATAGTTTCATGACTATAGACATACGCATTTACGAGGGAACCAGACCCCGTTTTAGCGGCACTGTTAGATAATTTTACCGTGTAGGCAGAGTCGAGCAGCGTGCAGCATGGTCCTCCTTTTGGACGGGGCTTGAGGCGAACCAGCTGCGTCCGACCGAAGAGCACCAAAAGCACCAGTACGCTCCACTTGATCGACTGCGACGCCACCAGGATGTCATCCGAAAACGACGCCTGCATACGCAATTTGCAAAGAGAAGAGAGCAGTTTCATCCTGATACACTACCCTGTGAGGACCCGATGTTTAGAAATGTTTGAGCGGTCAGATCGTTCCAAGTTAGAAGCATTTTTCCAGCATATAGACAGCTGCAAACTTCCTGGTAAGAAAAGCTGAGGTGCCCGCTTGACGAGTTGAGGGTGCATTTACAAGGCGACAATGACAGCGGAAAAAAAAAAAACAAATACATAAGACAATGAGCATCCTTCCTTTCCTTGAACTAAACGATAAATGATGTCTTCAACTATAAAATTAGTACTAAAACTTCCCCCAGTATGACAAGTTTCATAGACTGAACTAAACATTGGTGATTCTCTTATGAATACGAACAGACTAAATATTTGTTTTAAAGTAAAAACAAACCAAGAAATTTATTAAAACGCCTAGAGAAAAAAGAATGTGAATTTAGTGCTTTATAAACAATTTCTTCTATTTTGCACGAAGCATTGTAGCATAGGCGCACAGAAGTTTATCTAGTGTGCTTAGTATGCTGGCACATGGTGTGTTACTGAATCGATTAAACATTTCGTTCGCCTAAGCCTGGGCCACACTGCCAAAACATCGTACAAACGAAAATCTGTACACAGATTTGAACGCGAGTCATCGCGAGATCCGTGCTTCGAATGCCTCCTTGTGCCACTGTGTTGCTGCTGAAGAAAATCCGCCTAATTCAGGTTAGGTCCCGGACGTCCTCAGGACTATAGCGGAGCGCTCTACCAATTGAGTGCATCAGGAGCTGGCAGTCAGCAAAACAAATGGACGTTAACAGTTGTCACCCATCTTGACAATACCCATCGCAAGATATGATCGAGACTTGTTGCAAATATGTTAGTGTCAAATGCGTAAGAAGAATGCTTTTAAGTATTGTATCTTACGTAGCGCTTAAATAAACACCAATGAAGAGGCAAGCTGACGTTACGAGAAAAAGTGTTTTTGGAGAATATGCATTCACTCGCTCGTATTTCCATGATGTACAAAGCGTAGCCTTCGATGTTTGTACTCTCAAGTAGTTTTTCGCTCACACGAAATATATGCATTTACGGTAGCCGCCTTCATGTCTACTGCGTATTTCACAAAATACTCGGCAAATCCCTCATGCAAAAAGTACGCACGGCACAAAAAAAAAAGTTTGTGTCTAATTGGTTTTAGCCAAATGTGCGCCTATTTATAAAAACTAATAGCCTCCGAAATCATAAGGTCCTTAGTTACTCTTTAGTGACTAACTTTTTTAATATGTACATTTAAAGGCATGGTAACAGATAGAGAAGTTCCGGATATCATTCAGAACTACTAAATTAGCGCTCATTACAAAAATATAGCTCACGCAAAACATTGTACAACGCAAAAAAAAAAAAAAAAAAAAAAAACATTGGAAGCGTTTTTACGTTTCCGTTTTCTATCAGAGTCTACTTCTGCGCATCTGCCCAAGCGGTCCCTCTCCCCTGTGGCCACAGTGCGCAACTTACGTGTGCCACTCTTGGCTCTTCGCATGACAGGTGGGAGCCCAAGAATCACAGCGAATTCTTCTAATGTCACTCGAACAGCACCGCGTTTCATTTCGCCAGCTCGCGCAACATTCCCATCGCTCCTAGCGGGCATGCGAGGAGGTAGTTGCGCTCTTTGGCCACGGGTTTCTCACCCTCCATTGTATATGGGCGCTGCCATCTTGGAATCACGTGACGCGGCCGCCGTTAGGTTGCTTCAAGTCGTAGCTCTGCTCTCCCTTCCGCGCTGTGGGGGATGCGTTGAATTCGCGTTTTTCGTTGCGTTTCGCCGTGTTTCTTGCTTTACTCCGCACACTGTCGTCCGATATTTATATTTACCACGTGATTGCATTGCATAATTATGTGTACAACTTCTGAACTTAAATTTGTAACAAGTTTTGACTATTTTTTACTGTCGGCGTACCGATTACGCGTGAAGAGGCTATGTGGGCACAGGAATCAGTGATAGCACTCACGCACATTGAGTACATACTCGTATATGACTCTTAAGACAGCACGAGGGTTGAAAGGCCGATAACTTATGCTAACTCAGGTTTGCTTACTAGTAGTGGCGGAGCATTCGCAGTAGGAAACAGGATGTAAGTATATATAACATCGCACATTTAGAATCTTAAAGAAGGCGCTCAGCTTAGACAGCCACCTGTGTTTCCTAAAAACATCGTGTTTTGTATTTATAACAGATCGTAAAACGTTGCTTTCGATTATATCAGGGAACTCGTGGACAAGATAGGGAAGAAAGGTTTACTGCCACTTTCCGCAAAGGGCTTCTAGCCATCCAAGAGTTCTAAACGATAGGAGGCCATGCACGCACTCACCGAGGGAGGAGAACCCATAGAAACAAGTTCTAATTTAAACGTTCTCGCGAGAGGCACTTGACTTCTGAGGACATTTAAACTTGTCTCGATCGTTCTAATGACCCCGGAGACCGCGAGAGTGCGCCGCCTGTGCTGCGGATCCGAAACCCCGCAAGTGCTCAGCGCAACCGAGCGTAGCGAATCATATCGCAGGCGTAATAGACGGACTGCAGATTCGGTGCTCCCCGAGTTTATCAAAATAATCGAGGCAAGATTTTATTTTGCTTTACGCCGTAGAATGCTGCGCGCGCCTTATATTTTTCTAGAGTTGGCTAATTCAGCCTTTTACGATGATGCCCAGAAATTCTCTATCTAAAAAGATACCTTTAACCATTTTTACTTTAAAGTTAATCGTTCGAAAGTAATTAAGATCTGATTACTACTAAACGTTATAATTAATTTAAACAGGCCCTTTGACAGAGACCATTTTGACACTGCCGGTTTAGCTGTATGGTTCAAGTTTTTTTAATGAGCAATTTGGCCAGCGTTGTGAAAAATACCCCGTATATTGATTTTGATGCGACGGATATTTATCATATATTCATTTTCTCATCGGCACTTTTTATAAATTCTGAGTTAGCCACAGGCAGCTTGATGCCTCCTTATTGGTGCACTTATCCATTTCATATGTATAATGGTTCGGACAGAGTAAAAAAATTGAAAGTTAGGAGAGAACAATGGTACCACCACAATTTATAAATTTGCGCTCTTCATCAATACTATCTGGGTTAACATTCCCACGTTTTTGTGCTAGATGCATATACGCTAACTAAAGGCATGATGTCATAGGTGCTGCGTGATATAATTCAGAAGGATACCTGAAACAAACGAGGAACGCGCAAGTAAACGTGACTTAGTAGAGCCGATGAATCAATTAGACCATTTATGATCTTATACAAAAATGCCAATCCATGGATCGTTCTATTGTTGTGCAATGTGTCCGATTTCATGACGTCACAAATCTTTTTGTAAATGTAGAAATAATTCGGCTGAAAATAATGATCAAACAATACACGAATAAATTTACGTTTAAGACGCTTAATTGCGCCTCAATTAGTCACTGCAATACAGTTTCATACAGTTGAGGCGTTTTCGACACAACTACAGACCATTGTTGAAAGGAAAAGTTAAAAAAAATGGTTTAGAAAAACTGCTTGTCATCTGCGTCTCTAAAGGAAGTATAATTGTAGGTGCATGATGATTGAAATTTGAAACTAATCGCAATATCTATAAAAACTTCTAGATCACGGAGGACCTCAACACGAACTTAAATTGGTGAAATCTAATATATACTGAAATTCAAATTTTCACGCTTTCTAGAGAGGGACATAACTTTCGTCCAATACAATGTTGTCTTAAAAGAAAGAGATTTAATTGTCATTGCTTTCAGGAATATCATCCGCACAATATCAACATTTTTAGACCTCCGCCGCACAAATAATTCAATTCTAAGCAAATCTAAACTTCTCAGATTGCACCTGCAAAACGCATAGCGTTTACGTTGTTAGTTCGGAAGCTCTGACTAAACAGCAGGCAAAGAGAACCACCTCAGCTTTTTACTGCAGTCTCAGTAAAATAACTTCGTTCTATGAAAGACAAGACTTACGGTATTGAAGGAAGCTCTATTGTTCGCCGATGATCTTTCTACGCACCATCAACCAGGTTGATCAAAACTGGGAAGAACTCAACATTCGCGACTCTAATGTTACCATGCCTGATATGACGTCACGACACGACCAGTCATGCATGCTTGCGAAATTTGACGGGAAGTTTCGTATTGATGTTTATAATTGATTTAAAGAATATTCGGTTGTCTTTTAATGAAATTCATATCACATATGACTATATGTGATATGCTCTCTCTACGTTACCATTGCAAGAACTTAGTAAGTTCCAGATATCACCGGACAATTCCTCTATGAATAGGCTATTTGAAAGACACTACGCCGAAATAGAATCTATATCACGCTGAAGACATTCGCAATCTTCAACCACTTTAACATCCGTAAAAAACCTAATGCCATGAGCGAATAACAACAACTGCGTGTACTTATTACAAAAACCGAGATCATTCACAGAAACTAAAAACAATGAAGGACTGAGGATACTGACTTGGGGAACACCAGAAGTAGAGAAAAAAGGAGTAGATAATCGACCAGATACGGTCACACAGCTCACTCGATGAGATAGATAGCTAACGAACAGACGACAGTACTTAGCAGACAGACCGTAACTAGAAAGTTTGCTCAACAGCAGACGATTGCTTTATAAAAAGCTTTGGTCATATCGAAGCATACTACATCCGCTTGTACTTCGCTGTGCAGAGATGGTAGTACTTGACTCGGTAATGAACGTATATGTTTGTTTCCGCAGAGCGGTTTTTCATAAAAGAATGTTGTTTTGGAATAATCTTCCGACAAAAATATGCATAGAGACAGGTGCGCAAAACAAGTTTAGATATTTCGACAATTTGCAGGGATGGGAGACACACCGAGAGTTGTTAACCAAGGATCGATCACCCGAAACGCAATTGAACGACAACAGAGCTTTTCCAAGTGGCAGCAAATGTTTCAGATTCAAGTGATAAGCTACATATATAGACGAAGACTGGACAGAGCAGTTGAGCAGAACCTTTTACTATAAAACTTTGAATGTCATCCGCTCCCATAGATAACTTTGGTTTCTATCTTTAATTGCCTTCGAAACTTCAAGCTCACTACTCCATAGCACCATCTATTTCTTTTTTTTTTCAGATTCACTAATTGAAGCAGTAAGAAAATTTGTATAGTTTATATTGGAGCTTCGAGATAGGCCATATTACTTACTAAAACAGCTATCAAAATATCTCGCAAAAATATTAGCGACATCTACTAGGTCACCAACGTAATCCTCACTATCTCTCAATGTGATCGTAGTGACAATTTCTTTGTTGCTTTCTCTTACAAACTTCCACACACATTTCAACTACGTGCTCAATGAGTTTTCCGGAAAGTCAGCGTGCGGTTGCTTATCTTGGTGATACAATCGTTTCGCCAGTGCACGATATTGACTAAATGTCGTGCAGCAATCGGCATGTCCACTTTTTTGCAGAGACGATGATAATGTAATTTGCGCCTTAAGCAATGGCTTAGTTCCTTGGAAAACCAGGGGGGATAGTCAACTTTTAAGATTACCTCCTTTGGCGTGAACAATTGCATGCTTTCCTGAACAATAATAGAAAGTCTGTAAGTTGATGATTCAACAGTCTGATCAACATTGCAACTGCTCAGTTCATTGTTGCTGCAATGTTCATGTGATTTTATATTCCAGTGCTTCGTACAATATTTCGCCTGGTACCTTCTTTGATTTAATATGCAACAACAAAAACCAAAAACAAAACACGAAACTGGAATATATATTTTTTTTAATATGAGAACAAACCCTTGGGCGCTTAAGTAAGGGCACAAAGACGGGAGCTGAACGCGGTAAATCCTAGGCGCTGACATTGGTGATCCCGAGAGAAAGAACGAGAAGGAGAGCGTCAGAAGGACAGAGAAAGAAAGCAGAAGAAAGGTTAGGCGTGTTCGTTTTGCCGCGACGAGTTCGAGCGCATGTCATAGTTCGAGCGCATGCCTGCTACGTAAGCTAGCCACAAAATAAAATACAGACTTCACCAACGTTACTCGATAAACTCCTTTAATAAACTCCCACATAAAGCGTGATCCCTTCTCGTACCCCTCAGCCGGGCTAAAGCTGTTCGAAGCGCCAACCTTCTTGTTTGCTGCTGCGCGTCTTGCAACAGCAGTTCAATACACGGCCGCTGTGGGAAAGAAGAATGACGCTTCAAACAGCAATTCCGAATCTAGGGGTTATGAGCGGAAACCGACGTGTGTCAACGCGCGTTTTAGAAGGGATCACGCTCTCCGTGGGAGTTCGCCAACTGAGTTAATCGAGCAACTTTGGATTTCACAGAAGATTTTTGCTGCTCATTTTGCGTGTATTAAGGCGTCGCCGCGATATGGACCAATCGGGACTACCATTTGTGACTTTTTGGACCAATAGAGTAATATAGTAAACGTAAAGAGAGGACACAGAAGCCGATTCGCGGCCCAGATAGTGCGTAATTAATGCCCTCCGCTACCTGGCGTTTTTCTGTAATTTGGTTAAAATTAGTTAGAACTCTTTCCGTGAGAAGTATTCATTGCTGAAATTGTTATGCTTTAGAATTATTTAGAGTACCTAAAACGACTAAATAGTTTTAATTTAATACGTCACAAAAATCACGTGAGGAATGGCGCCCGCCACTGCCTGCCGTGTGCCTGTTTGCCTGCACGCCGTCGCCTGAGCATCATTCTGCATGGCCCCTGCTCGTCCGTGCGTCGTTAGTCCGTGCCGTGCGTGCCGTCCGTTTGTGCTTTCTGCTGCAGCGTGTTCGGTCGGCTTTGCATCAAACAAGGTGAAGCATGACTGTCCGCGTGCTCGTATGCTCGGCGTGAGTATGTGGAGCCGAGCGGATTGAGCTTCTCGCGCTGTTGTTTCCGTCGGGCTGTCGGGCTGCAATCGTGTGTGCACCTTGATTTGCGATGAGATTTCTTTGAAAAGGGACTTGACTTATCACTCTGCGAACGACGTTGTCCATGGATTTAAAGATGACGGTGTTGAACGGTCTTTCAGATAGATCCTTGGTTGTTGTGTTGTATTCTCTGGAATTTCCAGGAGGTAGGTTCAGCCACTTGCATACACTGTTGTGCACACTTCAACACTGTTTTCTGTTATCCGCAGTCTCCTCATTTCTCTCATTGCAAGAGCTTAAGACTGGCCTCACAGTAAAGGCTTTGGTCTGTGATCAGGGGGCTTCAAACGTAAGCTTGGCCAACCAACTTGGTGTGTCTGTAGATAAGCCGTTTTTTTTTTAGGTTGATAACGAATATGTTTACTTTATCTTTGATGTTCCGCACCTTATCAAAACAACCAGGGACAATCTACAAGCACACAAATTTTGCGTTGGAAATGAGGTCATTGAGTGGTCCCATATTGTTAAACTTTATCGTTCTACCCATGAGATGAGGTTGCGATTGGCTCCGAAACTTACTGAGAGACACATTTTTCAAAACCCTTTCAATAACATGAAAGTAAAGCGTGCGCCGCACAGGTAATGAGTGCTCAGTCTTTCTTGCAATCCCATTAATTGTTTATGCCAAGGAGTTTCCTGAGGCAGCCATGGCTCCAGACTATTTCTGCGATGGAATGAACAGCTTTCTAAATAGCTCACAATCCAAGAAGACACGGCAGAAGTTGCGTCATGCCATTCTGAAAGGAGAATATGAGGTATTTGATTTCTTTCGCCTGCAACTCGGATCGATTTCAGCATGGAAGTTCGAAAGTAGGATGCAATCACAAACCATCATAGGGTGGCACGTTACTATAAAGAGTGTCCTCATGCTCTGGGAGGAGCTTTCAAATAGCCATGACTTTAAGTTCTTACTTACACGAAGTCTGCAGCAAGACCCACTTGAGAACATTTTTGGAGCTATATGACGAATGCGGGGCTGCAATACGAACCCAAATGTGTATCAGTTCACCTCAGGACTGAAACAGATGGGGACAAAGGAACTGTTCAAACTGTGGAACAATGGAAACGTAGAGGATGACTAGGCTGGACCTCTTGAAGGAGTTGCCAATATTTTTGCACCATGAAAGTTCAATTGCAGACAATGTGGAATGTCTTCCAATTGATAATTTCCCGCCACTCGAGCATATTTCTGAGCTGACATCAGAGATCAGGCTTATCATATCTGATGACTCGTCCACTTCTTACGTTAGGGGCTATTTGATCAAGCATTTCCTTGAACTGACAACCAACAGCTGTGGCTGTTCTCAGCCGCTGAGGGAAGAGTCTGACAGCTTGGCCAGGCCTCACCAGTACTCACTTGTGCTTAAAGCATATCATGTGCCTGGAAAGCTCTTTGGGAATCTAATATACCATCCCAGGCTGCCTTTAATTTCATTCAGCAACTAGAAAATCGCTTTCTTGCCGTAATAAAGAGCGTGGCGCATGTTTGAGGGGTGTGTGCTGTCTTGTATCGCACACTTTCAGGTCTGGGTAGTTTTGGCATTGCTCAGAGTGCCTCAAATGGTTTTTAAAAATGTTTTGCAGAATACGCTTGTGTTGGCATGTTTGATTTCTTAACCGGTACCTGGACAAAGTTTGGTTACACTCTTCAGTTTCTGTAAAGCAACTAGACAAGTTTAACTTTCAATAGTGCATTAACAGAGGTGGTTGCCAAATCAGAAACAGAAAGTGCGTATTAATTAAGCGGTGCAGCTTGCACTCGAAAAATTACTTTCCCTTATTTCCAGAAAATGTGTATCACGGCCCTTTTGCAAAAGTATTTTTCTACAGAAATTCTATGAAAAATAGTTTATAGATGCTATAGATATTATAAAGAAAATCTATCCATTTTTGTATCCACTGTCTATAGTTTTTAGCCGCTTTTTTTTTAGCCATACCTTCTTTCTGTTCAAATGTATTTCGAAGAATGTTTAGGAACGTTGAATATTGTCAGATTCCGAATAGAGTTCTCGGTGTTTGGTATTGGCTCACCCGCAGTGTGTGTCAGGCTATGCCAATTCGTATGTTTTATAATAGCCGGAAATTGGGAATCCGTACGTACTCTTCGCTGTGTGCTTTGCACTCTTATTATACTCTTATGACTGGTAATTATAGCTATGTCTCCTTTATTTCTGGACTTACTTCCCGAGCCCGAGTCGGCGTGAAAGCGAATGGACTATTCAGCACGTTCCCTGTGGAACATTTTTGTTAACTTGGTTCCGCTAAAAATCCATTACGAAGTATACGATATGCCGAACTCCTTCATATTCGTTTATTCTTGTGAGTATTAGTATATGTTTCTTATAAAACACAGAGCGTCTGAAGTAAATCATGTATATACGAATGTGGTCCAATAAAATATTTTTGAACCACTTACTGTTGTTGACCCCAAATTGCTCTATACCAGTGAAAAGTCAATGTGAAGGTTGTGTAAGTTCAATATTTTACAACTGAAAAAACGAACACACAAGATATACAGATCTGTTTCGTGAAGTATTAATTTTGTATTACACATTTTGCACGAATTATATCGTAAAAATTAAAATAAAACTGCGTCAACATTAAAAAAAGAAAAGGAAACAGCAGCTCCGGGAGCCGAAGAGCTCCCGAGAGCGTAGCGAGGACCGACGCAAGAAAAGATGGGGAAGAGAGAAGTAAAAGGGTACCGGAGAAAACCGGAGCAGAAATGCCCAAACCGAAAACCGAAACTGACTTGCCCGGAACCGGAACTAGATCGTGAATGCCGCCCGCTAGGAGCGCTATTTGTCACTCGTCAATCTGGGCCACTGGGGCCTACGGCAGTGTCCGCTCTTTACCTCGTGTACATCACTCTATGTTGGACCGCCGATATCTGCGTCTATGCCTCGCCCTTCCGAAGCGGCCCGAATATTTCGAATGCATGGTACCTTTCCCCCTAGACTATTATATTGACTCTAAATCTACATGTTGCTTTTATCTCGTTATGTATTACTTTAAGCGATACATAAAAGCTTAATGAATAACGGCCGACAGAAGTGGCAATTCGAGCAAAGTTCTGTGCTGTTATATATAGCACAAAAACGTACTAGCCATTCTAAAGCATTTTAAATACACACGTTGTTTAAGGCCTCTATTTCTGCTGGGGTGTGCGAAGGCAGAGGCTACAATTACGTGACTGATTTATCATCCAGGAAATAATAGCTACTTCTATGAACGCATGCACCGTTTGCGCATGTGCTTGACGCTCGACAGGGCAGCTTCGCTCTTTGTCTTTTTTATGTGGCGCAGCAACGCTCGCACAGCGAAGATATTAGAGGGTTTTAGTAGACCGTTTTCGCTTTCTCGCTCCGCTCTATGGAAAGCTCTATAGAAAGCCAGCGCGCATGCGCGACCCGCTCTGGGATTTGAGCGTTAAGCGTCAGCTCCACTTTCCTCGCCATTTTAGGAAGCTCGTTCCACTCTCAGTAAAGCTTCAGTAGATGGTGTTTTTCTGGAAGAAAATTCGAAATGGGTGTTCGCCACTTGAAAGCGTGTTTGGCGGCGCGCTTGACCGTTATGAACCTCGATGCACTAAGATGGCTGCGCAGACTTTGTTTGAAACGGCCTCCTCAAGAAAACGTTTCACGGCGATTGAGAACTTCTGGCTGCTTCGGGAAATCGCTGGCCGCAAACCTTTTCTCGGCCCCTGAACGGTGGGAACAGGTGCTGCCTTGTCTAAGCCAGCGGGCTCGATTTTTCTATGCGAGCAGTTGGCAAACGGAGAGATATGTTTTAGGTTACTTTAGGCAGCAACACAGTGCAAATTAGCGAAAGTGAGTGCTCCATTTATATCTCCACTTTTTTGTTTGCCACATGACATAAGTTTCTTCTTCATATGCTTCGGGTTGTGATAGGGTACCTTAGTGTTTATGTACACTGCCCGACACCATTAGCAAGAACAATCAGTATCCTGTTTTTATTTTTCACCTTCGAGGGGTAACTCTTGGGGTATCGCGGTGTTCGACGTGAGTTCGTTGGGTGCCTCGTGGACACTTCATCATCGACAGATTGTTCGAGTGTTGGCTAACCCTATCCATGTTGATTTTACGCGGAACTGGTCAGAAGAAAAAAAAAGTTCCCCATGTCAAAAATTGTGGCTCGCCGATGAGAGCGGAAAGAATAGAACGCTGTTTATTCTGTGACAGCGACATGTGGTAAACGGCTGGCGCTACCAAAAGCGCTTATCCCTTATATCTCAAGTTGGCTGTCTTTATTTTAAACTGTAAAGAAATGACGAAAATACGTAAAATTGTTTCTTAAATTTGTTTTAACGAAAATAAGAGTTGAGGTTCTCAGATCAGGCAAGGACCAGCTAGAAAGCCATATCGTTTTATATTTCGGCCTAATCACATTTGTCAGACTGTCCTTTTATTGTGGCAAATGCACGCTCCACGTGATACGGTCTTGGGTAAAATGAAGGTGGCGCATATGTCAGTAAAAAATGGTATGCTTTCAGGTGTATAGAATTTCACCAAAACAATCTTATACGTATACCTTTCCGGCTAAAATTCCCCAACATTACTCTGAATGAAAATGAAAGGAAGACAAAAAAACCTACTATACCCTACGTTTAGGAGAGAAGATAACTTGCTTGATTGGTCTAATTTCACTGACTAATCTTGAGAACTAAGTACAGGTGAATTGTGGCACAGTCACCTTAATTTAGGTTCAGGTTTTCATAAAATGTTCCTTATCACAAAAATTAAATATAATTCCAGCTTTCTAAAACTCTTCTGACATAGCGCCGACTCCTGAGTAGGAAGGGAACCTCCGCCTTATATTTTCTCGGGCGGGGTCGTAAGTCTGGTGATACGAATGTTGAAAACGTTTTGTCGAGAGGCATGACACGAGAAAATGCCTAGCTGTTTTTTAAAACGCCGCTTTACACGAAGTTGGGGAGATCAATATTTCCCCATGATAATAGCCGAGGCGCAGAACTTGGCCCCTTTGCATCTCATAAGTGCAAAGGGTGACGTCAAATTTACCTGGGCTCTCCTGTTAAAGTGGCAACTTATTAGCCGGCTCAGCCCTGACCTTGAAGAAAGGACGACTGACACTGGTTCTTTGCACTCCCGTTCGAGCCGGCGACGAAGTTCAATGCACTTGAAAATGATCGGGCTGCTTTTCTCCCTGCCTTCAAATGCGGTGGCTTCTGCAAGAATTACGATCACTCCAACGCAGGCCAAAAGAGGGGAGGGCAGGCACCCTGCTGACCTTGGCGACAGTTGCCATGGCCGGAGGGCGAGTGCGTTCATCTAGCTAGGACAGTCGCAGTAGTGCCAGTGTGCACGTTCTGTGTCAGGAACCCCTGGCGCTTGTGCGCCCTTTGGAGCATCGACCACACGTGCGATCTTGGGCGAGTTACAGTGGCGGAAGGATTAGAAGGGCTGGTTGTGCTGTTGATGAATGGATGCCCCGTGACGATGCGGCACCTATGCTGCTGGAGTGACTGCAGCTCGTCGAACAGGTCGGTGGCGGGCAAGGATGCCATTGCTCCGTATCGTAGTTCGTTGCTTAGTAGGCAGAGGTGCAGCTTAGCGTTAATCGCTCTCAAGACATTGCCAGTTGCTAATCGCGTAGGCTACAATGAAATCTCTGAGAAGATTAGCACCGCAAGGAGGTCTTGTTATTTGTCCGGTTCCAGCGCGAGCTTCTCACCTTCGATACCACTTCGGTGTCTCGGTTGCTTCGAGCGTAAACGCGAAACCAAAACACGGTAGAAATGAAAAAGCGCCTGCTAGACGGTAGGATAAAACCAAGGATGGGCAAAATACATGCAAATATGTATTGAAATACAAATACAAAATACTTCGTCAAAAACGTATCTAATTACAAATATAGTTACATTTCCAAAAAAGCATTTAAGTACAAGATACAAATACAACCAAATGTATTTGGTCTCCTCCAAATACCTTTACAAATACATTCCTCAAAACCTGCGTCAGCGACTTCAGGGCACCTGCAACGGGTTCCTAGGTATCTCATTTTAATTTTTCATCGCACACTCCGGAGTTAGTGTGGGAGGTTCTAGTAACGTAATAGAAATATAATCACAAAAAAAAAATAATCAGCTTGGACGTAATAGGTGAAAAAAGGTACAGAGATTCAAGCAGCATTTTTTTGTCGATTACATTTTGGTATAGACCAACAAAGAACCGAGGCGACCAAGACGTGCAGCACTATCCAGAGAATTTTTGATTGTTGCAACTCGCACCAGTTACGAAAATCTGGACGACCCGCACATTTAGAATGTTTCAGGCAAAAATATGGATGGAAATCAGGCTGGAAAGCATCACGAGTTGTCACAGGCACTTATTTAGCCAGTCTGCCTGTGAACATCGATTTCGTCACTATTCTTTCCCTGGACTAGTACCGTAATCACAAAGTCACTAAATGCTTGTGCTTGATTGAGAGACACTGCAATCCGTGCAGAACGTAGTTTTCTTCCTGCTCTGACACGTCTTAGGATGACCAAAATGGGTCGTAACAATAAATTTGAGGGATGTATTTTCGCCCACAGAATTGTATTTAATTACAATTGTATTTGAAATACCCACGTTTTAGTATTTAAATACACAGGTCAAATACATTACCCAATTTGCAATTAAATATAAATGCAAATTACACAAAGTATTTGAAATACGTAATTCAAATACTTGCATTTGAAATACTGCCTATCCCTGGATAAAACTATGGTTGGGTGTAGCTGGTTCATATCACGTACAAGGTTAAAAGCGCGAACTAAAACACTGACGAAACGCACTTCAAAGACAGGCGCCTCTCCTTGTCGTAAATGTTTCTTGCTTCGTCCTTGTTTCAGTTCGCGCTTTTAAACTTTTACATAGAGGGCGGGAATCTAGACGAGACGCCCCACCGTGCTAGCTCTGCCATTGCTAGAGGAATTCATCTCTAATTGATTGACCACGCAGCATTTTGTTTCGCGCCAAATCAGGGACGAGTAAAGGATGTCCTGAAAGAAGCGTGTTTTGCATCTTGTGCGAAAACCAAAAACTTTGGCGTAGCTTAAAAAGCTAGCCTTATTTTAGTCATCGGACAGCCAAATATTAGATAATTAGATCACGTGAGTAAAAATACTCTTGTAATGGCGAGTAATTTGAGCTGCCAACTAGGTGTGTCGGTAATAGTCAGAATGAGGTCGACTAAGATGTTTCGTTAATACAATCTCCAGAAGTGATGAAACTAGATGAAAGCCACTAATATGAGTTCGAAAAACGGTTGATAAGAGTGCATAGAGTTTATAATTCGGTGAAAGACCCCAAACGTTGAACGAACAACATTTGTTGAGTTCGCCTATACCTATCTTCTTCGTACAATCGAGCACAATCGAAGGCATGGTCACATACAACTACAAACGTGCATAATAAAAACGCAAGTGACTGGAACTTCCCTTTACATTTTTCGTGCCCAAGGATGAATGGATGTGAATGGCTATACCCATTGTAACGGGCGGTAGCTTGCGCCACCTAGCCAAAACGTTGCCACCGCCAATGTTGCTTGAGGGACTTTCAAAAAATGTTTCCGTTCTTGTGTTCCGCTGCATTCTTACCGGTGGTGGGTTAAGATAGTTGCTTCTAGAAAAATGTCATATCAGATTAGTGCTACACTATAGGAGTAATCTTCGCGACGGGCAATGATGAGCCGTGCGCCGTTCTACCCGCTAAGCGCAGCTATAGTCACTATAGTTACTCGGTGATTCGCTCTCCCGCTTTTTTATTGGCTACCGCCACAATCTCAATGGCTGCTGAACGATAATAATCTGCTCGGGGCTGGCCACATCCCGCATCCCTTCAGTTGTGAGCGACCAAGAGTAGCCAAGTAGGATACGGATCCAGATCCGTTTGTGCAGTAAGATCTGGGATAATTTTGGAATTTTGAATAAAAGTGAATTGAATTGAATTGACGAAAACCGGTCTCCCGAATGAGACGACGACTTAAAGCGATTTATTAGATCGTTTCAACAGTTCCGACAGCGATACCCGGTGCTCCGCTAACGCCCTTGCGCATACACCGTGTCGTTACCGGGTATCGTTATCGTAGGAGTCGGAAAGCTCTACAAGAACTTCCTTTTGATGAATATGCACCTAATGCAACGGTGCAAGCTAGTTGGACAGGAGTAACGGCAATAATCTCTGAAGAGGCGGAACAGGGAGGGGACAAAGGACGAACACAAATCGCCAAACACAGATAGGTGATACCGCTTACCGCATGCCAGCGTTCCATCGCGGTCCATGCGTCAGGTGCCCCACACCGGGAAATGATAGCCCCCACTCACGAATGCAGAGGACTCCAAGCACCTGTTCAAAACTCTCGGTAATTTTTTTTTCAAACAGGTGCTGGGAGTTATTTGCTGACGCTAGGCAACGATTATCTGGATTTTGTCTTAACGCGAGGCATTTAACTGGTTGTTTTATGTACCTAAATAGTCGTGCTGACCTGTCGCCCGGGAATCTTTTGTAACTCTTGATGCGAGCGATATATTTGGTTTGTGTATGTGTAACCGCATCACCCCTAAACTGTAATGTCTAAAGGCGCTCTAGGATCTGAGTTAATAAATAAATAATAAAATGGACACTATAATTTTTTTTTTCGTTGCCACTGAAGTAGGGTGCGACGAGTTAATAGAGATGCTACAAAATGTAACACTCTCTTTATTTTAACTTGAAACTTTTTCGGCCGAGGTGTTGGGCATTTTGTGAAGCACAGATAAACACGTGGCCGCGAGGCTCCATACTGTTTGGTTGACGGGTGGGAGAGGAGGAGTGAAGTGAACGATGCTGATTGGTTAAGGGGTAGATCACGTGACCAGGGCGCAGGCGAGGGGGAGCTTGACCACCTGTGCGCACTGAGGAAGAAGAGCTCGCTAGTATGGAATGCTTTGGAAGATCGCTAGGTTTATTATTATCAGCCCGATTAGCGGTAGTATCGCTTCATTTTAGGAACAACTATCAAGTGTGCACATGATACGTGTTAAACTATAAGATGAAGAGCGCCGTGAACGTAAGCGTCTGGTGTCCTCCTGAAAGCTCGGAGTGTCTCTAAACGTTTTTGATGCTGGAACGGTTCACGGATGCAACACAAATGCCTCGCAATTTGCCGTCATTTTTTTTTGCCGAAGAAAAGTTAAATTTAAGTATTTTTTTTTTAAAGTATGGTTATCAATAAATGTAATCGAATGTGGGAAGCTCACACAGAAGGTGGGACAACCAGAAGTCCTCTGTGACGTTCTCTTTCCGTCGGTGATTATAGAATATGTGTCTTTGAACACTTGACGTGATTGTACATGGCTGTAGGGCCTGGTATCGACTCCTTTTTGAATACTTTGATTCTGTACTTGTTTTGAAGGAAACAAAGTATTGTTGCAAAAACAATTTTATGTCTGGTATAGACATTTACGTCGGTTCAGTTCACAGCGAGTGATGCGATGTTCAGGCAGTTACGTTGGTTGCGTTCAGAGTTAGAGACGCAATAGCAACAACAGAGTCGGTGGGACCAAACGACTAGATAAAATCGACACTTCGCGTTTCTTTCACGAATAGTGACCGCCATTGTTGTGCGAACGCGCGAGACACGTGTCACGTGCGACTGCTGCCCCACCATTTGCTTTCAAGGACCGCTCGTTTCAGTGCTGCGTCGCCGTTCAATTTAATTAATTTTATTTTCTCCATGAGTGCATAATGGGATATTAAGACGGCGGAAAATGCTTCAGTAGCGCATTCAGACAAGGCCCCTGCCCCCTAGATTCGGGAAATTGGCGGACAGGAAAGTAACAAAAATATTTCAACACAAAATAATGCATTCTATGCGAAAATAATACACTTCAATCGAGAAACACAAATTGTTACAACACCTTTCTGCTTACAGGATCAATATGAATGCCTTCCAAGTATAAAAAAGATGAATAGTAATTGAATAGTGCTGAAAGATCTCCAGCCGGTAGTATGTTCGAAGATGTCGCACTGCACAACAGCCGACATTTTGAGTTCTATATGTGCTTCCAAAAGACCGCACGAGACAGGTGCATCGTGCGCTGGCATATTTCTCGTTACTTTTAAGAATTACGCAAACGGGTGGAATGACTTTAGCCGGGACGAATATTGGCCGTACACAGCGTCACAAGCAATTCTGGAATAGGTTCTAAACGCAACCATTTGCCGCGGTTGTTCCAGAGACTCTTTCGTTCCTCCTTTTTGCCAGTACAATAACTGCGCTCATTTTCTTTTGGGCGCCGCCATTTTGGTCCTCACTGCTCAGTGTCCGCAATCGGCTATCGTTAGGGATCACGAATTCCTGATCTCTCGATACGTTGCAGGGGAACTCCGGCGATATTTGATCGCTCCGTCGCGGACAGGTTTAACATTTTCGGAGAACAATAGACCATTTCCTGAAATCGCGGATGAAGCTTCAGCTAACTGGCAACGATGATTTCATTCACCAAGGTGGTTAAAGGTTCGTTACACTGCAGAGTAGCCTATAGCAGCTTTATTGCCGCCGTTTCAGATGTTGTAAACTTAAGCGCGTGAAAGGACGTGACGATTCTTCATCTCTCTCTCTCTCTCTCTCTCTATATATATATATATATATTTAAAGAAGAAATCTTCGGTCAAGTTCTGCGAGGTGCAAACCAAAAAAGTATTATTGCTATGCTTGATAATTTAAGCGAGTGCGTCGACGAATAGCATCGTTGCACTCGTACTACGAAATAACAATTTCGTAGCTTAATTATGTACGCTGGTATTATTGGTTCACGCGAACGAGTAAATAGCAAAAACAAATGAAAATAATTCAGTTGGTATGTCAGATTGTGGCCCTGTTTATGTTTTATTTAAAGGTTTTCCACACAAAAACAAAAAAACAAATACTAGTAGTCAAAAAGAATCATACCTAAATCACCGCACGATTTGAAAATATGGCTAGAGCGAGACGTTGAACCCTGTCACATGAATCATTTTGAAATAAATACAAATATCATGATAGTAATTATATAGTAATTAAAAAAAAACGGACAAGTGAGATTTGACTTCCTTTAAATTTTTGTTTTAATTCTTTCGAAAATTTTTTTTACAATAACATTTTTTACATTGTGTCTACAAAACACAATTTCGACAGCGCGAATCGTGTCTAAACACATTCATTTACTTAAATTATAAAAAAAAAAATATCGCAAAATCGCCCTGAGATTGTGTTTGCTATAGACCTTTTCCGCTTACTCTCGCCCCCGACCGTCAAGTAGGCATATCCGGTATGGGCGACGAAAAAATATCAGAACGTTTCAACCTGCAAATAGTAAAAAAATAGAGGGGAGGCAAAACGAGAATGGGTGAAAGTTACGTTTATGTCCTAAATGCCTTCTATTGGCGTGGCGACGGCGAAACAATGTTTTCGCCCATACCGGAAGTGACGACAATTCAAGATGGCGGCGCCCTTGCGAAAAAGATCTATATGTGAAACTTTCTTGTTTTAGCACTAGTAACCTCCAGGCATTTGTTCTCGAGTTGCACCTCCAGGTCTCTCCACTCCTCTCCCTTGTGTGTAGAAGAGTGATCTACACACTCAATGGAGTGTAAATCACACTTCTGCACCCCATTGGATCATGGACGCTTTGACCCATTGACCTTTCTCGTCGGGTCGGCCCGCGTCCACAGATTATGGGGAACGACGGGTAGCGGGTAAACTGAATCTATCTGTAGGTCACGTGATGTCAATTTTCCCGCTAAATCTAGCGGAGAAGCTAAATTTGCGAATAGGTTATAATGGCATGTCACGTCACGTCAATTTTGTTTTCGCTAAATTTAGCGGGGAAACTGAATTTGTGTTGAGGCCACCTGACGCCCATTTTCCCGCTAAATCTAGCAGGAAACTGAATTTGCGTATAGGTTACTTGACGCGAACTCGTGTGATGTCGATTTCCCGCCAAATTTATGTGGGAAACGGAATTGGTGTTGAGGTCAACCTTCCCGCTAAATCTAGTAAGAAATATTTTGCGGCAAAACTGATTTTTTTTTTTTTTTTATGTTTATAAGTCACCTGATATGAAGTCCATGTGACGTCATTTTCCCCACTATACTTTGCGGAGAAATGTGCGGGTACGCATTTTGAGGCCTCACTTCACCTGAAAACCTAGCCTATAACTGTATTCCCGTGAAAAGAAAACAAAACAGATATCACCGTATTCAGACATATATGCTCCGTGGCCGACATGAAGCAATTTAGAGGAAGCACATTGTTTGGGATCCAAAAAGCGTTCCAGATGTCCTGCATGATTTTGCTCTCGAGTGCAGTCGTATTATAGGTGCTATTTCTATTTCAGGTGTTCTCGTTTAATACCTGCATATACAACTGGGATGGAGTGCCCACAGTACAAAGTGTTGTCGACATCTCGACCGGGGTGACGTGGTTAATGGTCCGCGTCTGCAATAGAAACTGCGAAGAGTTGACGTAAATGCGCGGCAACGCAGCGCGTATGTGCACTTGAGACCAATCGGCGTACGAGGGCGACCGCCATTAAAGTGTAAATGCTCTCCGTGGTTTGATTTGCCCCCTCTCTTAAATCTAGGCTTTCTCAACTGAGGCCATGACGCTGGCAGTTGTTTGGGTTTTCAGTTTTGAAAACAACTATAAAAGGAAGGAGAAAGAGCGAGGGAGAGAGACGGGCAGAACTGACAGTTATTTTCGCCTTCGCATTTATTCACGGAGGCAAGAATATTGTACCGTATTTACTCGAGTACTACCCGCACTGTTTTTGAGGAAACCTGAGGGTTCGCTTTACCGCGGAGCACACAGATTGCCAATCACCTCTATTGACAGCATGAGTTAAACTGTTTACAGGACGGCGATAAAGACTTCGTGCGAAGATACCATCTGTCGAAATTGCATTTGTATGGACAATCGTGTTCTCGGTCTGCTTATTCGCTATGTTACTTATGCGCGTGGGAAAGCAGACGCAAGGGACGTATTCATGAATAGGGCGGCTATTACTCGAGTAAATACGGCACACTAGAAAATAGTCTCATTACTTATAATGAAAATAGGCTTAATGTTTCCCGCGTTCGTAAAAAAAGTAGTGTACCCATGTCTCGGTAAAACTAAAGTCACTGGATCTGGGAAAGTATCGTCATTGTCTTTCCATCTGCCAGCCAAACACAAACAAATACCAACATAGAGACAACAAAACCTCTCGGGGATTGGATCATCGCTGTCGGTTGCCATGGTGATCGTGATTTTCGACCCTTTCGCAGCTTGGAAGCTTCGAAAGTGTCGTTAAAACCAGTCGAACAAAGATCGCAATGGAGCATCACCGTACTGAAAGCGTTTCTCGGCCAATATGAGCACCTTTCGCAGTCTGCATGCGATAAACTTATTCTGCTTATTTCCCCAAATATCTTACAAAGTTGTTGCTCTTTTTGCGTGCTTCAAGAGAGTAAAATTATTTTTCAATACCCCCAGGCACCGACGTCACGTCTGATGCCGCGCATCTTCCGTACCGCCATCACACGCAACGTCAGTGTTTGGAGGCACTGAAAAAAATTTTTTTTTTCTGTTTTGAAGCAGGCAATAAGAGCAACATAATTTAAAGAGATCTGGGGAAAGAAGCATGAGTGATAAGTTTATTGCATGCACAGTGCGAAAGACGCACTGTGCATGCAATGCGTCAACCCTTTTGAAACTTTGAAAGGGTCGAAAATGGCGATCACCGTGGCAACCAATAGCGATGAGCCAAACACTTTGAGAAGTTTTGGCGTCAGTATGTTGGTATTTGTTTGTGCCCGGCTAGCAGGTGAAAAGACAATGGCGATACTTTCCCAGATGCAGTGGCTTTAGGTAAAACTAATGCGACACTTCAGTGATCAGTTTGTTTTTGTATCAGAAAGTTTCAGAAGATAACATAAATCTTGCATTTAATGAAGTCTCCTGATTTCTGAAAAGGCATTAGGACAATGTGCTATTATTTTTAAGCGTGTCTTTAATGTAAGGACTGTCTTTAATTTATTGCCATTTACATGATGTCTACGAATGTATTGCAATATGAAAAGTACCGATTCCTTCGATAGAGCCTGTGTAGAATAAAGCTGCTGCAGGCCAAACTCCGGAAGAGTAGATATCGGCACAAATCAGTTTTCTCGAGAAGCTGACGAGTGTATATTAGGATAATGGAAGGAGAAGGAATACCGCCAGAAATTATCTACAGTGGCCCAATTTTTTAATAATATCAAGCGAGAGTTGACCGCCGGGACGGTAAGCGCTATGCCGCGGAAAAATGCGGCGTCACGGGAGAGATTAAGCGCATGCGCATAAAGCTCTTTCTGTTGCGAGCGTCGTCTGCTAGGCTATTTTGTGGACCGCACACAACCCTTTTTATCTTTTCATTACCTGCTGGCATAGCTAACAGCCTTTAAGCAAAGATCAGGGGCCACAATCTGGACACTTGGCGGAAAAGTCGGCGAGAAATCTGGCGGCTATGATTGGCCGGCTCCAAGGTCAAGTGCAGCGTCGGCCAATCACGGACGCCAGATTTCTCGCCGGCTTTCTCGCCAAATGTCCAGATTAGGGCCCCTGAACAGCGCTTGATTGGGTGATATTGCTCAGGCGTGGCATAAACCGCGCGTCATCTCGAGTTTAATTTACTTTTTTTGTTCATTTCATGTTTGCGTATACTTTTGTGAACACCCACAAAAATAAAATATACGGTGACACGACAAACTGAATGCAACGATGCATTAAACTATATGCCGCAAGCAATGCTCCGACGCATCAAAACCAATCCAGTGCTTTCACCCTACAACGTGACATCGTACGTGCTTCCCCATGCAGTTGTACCCAACGGGAAGGCTACGTGACACACTTTTAGCGATGGACTGGCCAAGAGAACTCGTAGCGTCGGCTGCGCTACAACACAAAGTGAAACGGAGTATAGACAGGGTTTCCGCTTGGCCTTGGTGTTTTGTATTATCAACTGCGCTGTTGCTGTCGTCATCTAGCATATATGTAGCCGGGTAGCAGTCTTGTACACGTTACTAAAAAAAAGTAGTCGATTACAATTACTATTACTCTTGGCTAAAAAGTATTCGAATATATTACTTGATTACCCGACAGCAAAAGTAATTGGACATTACTTTAAAAAGTAACCGTTACTTTTCCGATTACTTTGTTGTGTGAAGACTTACATCTTTAGCGCTCATAACAATGAACTTCTTCCAACCTATATTTCACATTTTCACAAGTATTGAAGAAAAAGCGGGTTCCCTTTTCGGTGGTTCTTGCACCTTCACAATGCGTGGGGGCACATGCATAAAATTCGTTTGAAGAAGTTTAATTATTTGGGCGTTCGCCAGTCGAGGGGGGTGGGGGGAGGGGTGTGGGGAGGGAGCGGAGGGGGTTGTCGCTCAAAGTTTGCGTCGCTCATTTTATTATTCACGTGTGGATTAACTCGCATGTTATACAAAAGAGCAGCAGCTCCAGGATTTGAAACAGATCACAGTATCCATTAGCGGAAGAGACCGCCCCGACCACTTCTCAACTCGAAACCTTGCTTGTCACAAAGACCCCGTAGGGGAAATAGGGAAATATTTGAACTGGCTTTGTTATATTTTGCATCCGCTTTAGGCATTCTTCGGTTCTGGTTCTCCTACGGGCTGCGAGTAGGTACCGTAAGCAGGATTGTTTTTTTTTTTTTTAGTTCTGTGTGTGTGTGCGTGAGGGGGCTAGTTTGAACGAAGGACTTACAAAGCTACATTCTGCTCCCTGAAACTTCGCCCTGAATGGCCTTTGTCTCGCACTGAGGCTTCCCTAGGGCTCCCCACTCCCAGTCCCAGCTCGAAAAAAAGCAGACATTCCACAGAAACTGTACATACAAAGGGGTTTACCTCGTTTCCTACAGCTCCTCAAAAATATTTCTTTTTTCCGTTCGAAAAAAGAAGCAACTTTTATTTCTGTCATTTCAGAAAAAAAAAGTGTGTGGAAAGGGGGAGGGGGGGGGGTAGGGTCCCGTGGAAAAATAGTAACGGTTAGAAGTAATTTTTATTACTTCAAAAAGTAATCAGATTACTCTCGTGATTACTGCCTAATAAAAGTAATCAACTGATTACAATATTGCTCCAAAAAGTAATCGATTACAAGTAATTTGATTACTTGTAATGCGTACGGTACAAGTCTGCCGGGTAGTCACACTTCTCTTTGATCAGCGGGCGCGCGCACATTTAATGCCTATTTATGCCTCCTCGAGGGCCCATAAAAACACGGGAACGTGTTGTGAGAATGTCGATAGCCGGCATGACGCCAAGGGATATAGAAACAACAGTCGGAGTTACACATTTTAACATCAATAGGATTTTGAACGCATTTCAAGAGGAGGGGCGTATGGGCACTGCACTTCGACATTGCAAGCGCCCTGCCCTTTTTTTGCTACGGATCACGGGCTGTGTGCGATCAACGGAATAGCCTAGCAGACGACGTTTTCACCAGAAAGGGCTTTCTGCGCACGCGCTTAATCTCTCCCGTTTCGCCGCACACCTCCGCGGCACGGCGCTGGCCGTCCCGGCGGTTGACGCTCGCTTGATATTATTAAAAAAAATTGGGCCACCGTACCTAACTTCTTAAAAGAGGATGAACCTCGTAGATTTTCCTCTTCAAAGGTATCACCCAAATACGATAATGGTGAGTGTGTTCATTACTTTAAATTCAGAAGCAGGACAAGTTTAGGTATGACATTTTTAGTTACAAAATAAGAAAATCCAAAATGACAGCTATGGAATAACGTCCAAGTGCATACGTGAAAATCTAATTTTACAAAATTAAGCAAAGTGAAAAATACGTACCAATACTTCCCAGACGAATGTTATGATACTCTAGGTGAACATGTCGAAACGGGTAGTCATGAACGAGCATAAATCTAGAAATTAATAAATGTGAAAACCGTAAATCCATTACAGATGACTAATTAATTGGTCATCAAACTTTAATAAATAATAAATGAGCACATTTAATATAAAAATTAACAGTTGTTATACACGAAACGTATTAACGTATATAAAAAGAGCACTTTGCTAAACACAATGTAGGGGCTAATCGATTTGCCCTGAACCCCCCCCCCCCCCCCCCCCCAGAAAAAAAAAAGAAAAATAAATAAATAAAAAATGAACACACAGTTTTTACGCCATTGAGTCAAAATTTATATACGGTTTTAATATGTCTCTGAAAAGTTTTGGGTACTTTCAAACTAAATATAAAAGACTCCTTTACAGAAGAGTTGATCCCAAAAATTCGCAGTATAAAAACTTTAAAAATCGTTGATCGGGTTTTCAGGCTGATAGCGTCATGCGTACTAAGACAGCATGCAGAAACACGTCCTAAATAGCTCTTTAAAGTGACCGGAAGCGTCTAATGACGTCATATTCAGGTACGTAAAATTGTGGCAAAACAAAATGCGGAAGCGCAATATATATCAGGAAGGTACTTTTACTCGTAAATTTTTATTACGTGAAACGTAGAGAGCACTATATTGTTAAGTTCACAAAAGAAGCGCATTTTTTTTTTCGCTTCGTATTTTGTGCGCACAATTACGAAACGCGTCAAAATTGAAGGCCTCGTCGCGCATCAAAACTATTTAGACGAGTCTGCTGCCTGTCAACTCAAGAGACACGTATTATTGAGCCCACTCCCATTCAGACATCGGTAATATCCGGCAAACATGTACTTGTCGCCCCGCAACCATCTTCGCCGACTTGTTTTCCGACTGTGGGAGTTACACCCTGTCCCCCCACACGCTGACGTTGTGGGGAACGCGGGAAACGCTCCGCCATCTTATTTGATTACTTTTGTTCGCGAGTGGTGCGGCATCGCTGAAAACGCGCTTTCACAAAATGCTAGTGCATCCGAATGGCCGAAAATCCCCACGGGACGAGATAAACCAGCGAGAGTAAAGGATCGTTCACACAGTGGCGTTTGACTGCGTTCAGACTGCTTGCGTCTAGCTGTTGCTATGGCGATTCCTTATGACGAGCCAATGGGGACGGCGCTGTGTTGCACGACGGAACGCAGCGCAACGCAGTCGACGCAACAGTGTGAATGACCCTCGATTTTGAAAAATCGACAGGATAAATATTATCCACTCCTTACACCAGACTGCTCTCCGGTCGCTGTCAAAATACCCAAACCTTAGACGGGAAAGTGAGATTGTCGTTATTCTTATATTTTACGCAAGCATATAAGGCTGTTCAATTTTTATTAACTTTTTGTTATCTCCAGCGAACAGGGAGGTAGCACCCACTATTAAGCGCGAAACACATGTACGACGAAACCGTCCGATCCGACGTCCGACCGCGCAATACGACAGTCGGAGGCGAGGGTTTTCAACGCTCTCCGATGCTACGAAAACCCTCGCCTCCGACCGTCGTATTGCGCGGTCGGACGTCGGATCGGACGGTTTCGTCGTACATGTGTTTCGCGCTTTACTGCAAAGCGTTTTGAGCAGCGTGACGCTACTCAAAGGAGGAGGGGAGAAGGATGAGGGGAGCAGGAGGGAGGGGGAGGAGGAAGGAGGCAGAGGAGGAGGAGATAAGGAGGAGCGAGGAGGAAGAAAGAAGGAGGAAGAAGGAGAAGGGAGGTGGAGCGAGGAGGAGAAGAGGAGGGGAGAAGGAAATGGAGAGGAAGAGTGGAAGAGGAGGGGAAAGAAGAAGAGAAGGAGAGGAGGCGGAGGAAGAGGAGGGGAGATGCCAGATACCCGTTGTGCAGGCAAGTGATATCACCATTCCTAAATCACAGAGAGGTACGCATGAAAACGTAGTGTACTCGTTAGCCAACCGGCCATCTACGTGAGTACGGGTCTGTGCTGTACCCATCGGTCTCTGTGGCACGTCAGACGATGTTGGTACACTGTGTGCCGTCTAGGTCGACAACGGCTTGCTTGTGGTAGCTCCGTATCTCTCGCCTACAGCACTCACAAATATTTCGTGCAAGACAAAAAATAACTTTTTACCAGTCACGCAGGAAAACATCCCAATGGCCCCGAGGGACGTGCACTCGCTGTTCTATTGTGCCATCTCGAGGGAGCACGCTCAAAACTAATGCTAAGAAAAAAAAAAAAAAAGCGTTGAGCAATCTTTGACAGAGCCGACAGCAAGTAGAATGACATCGGGAGTATCACGTGCCTCGTCAACGTGTTGACTTAACGCTTTCTCGTTCTCCTGCCTTGCTCTTGCTGTCCTGTTTCATGGCACCGGCAGAACTTAGACAGAGTAGAGCTTCCAGATGTGAGAAATATATCTCCTCTCCGGACAAGTGGTGTGCGAGAATACAACAATATATATATATATATATATATATATATATATATATATATATATATATATAACTGATAAGAATAAACCCTTAGTGAAAACAGCAAAAACGGACGATTTAATCTTTGACGTTTCGGCCGGAGTACGGCCTTCGTCCAGACGAAGGCTTCCGGACGAAGGCCGGACTCCGGCCGAAACGTCGAAGATTAAATCGTCCGTCGTTGCAGTTTTCACTAGGGTTTTTTTTTTTCTCAGTTTTATACATATATAAAACTGAGAAAACTGATATATATATATATATATATAGCTTTCCCAGATTGTGTAGCACGGTATATTGCAAAATCGAAATACCTCTGGGTAGGAAGAAGAGGGGAGGAGCACGGGAGGAGGAGGAGAGAGTACGGATGAGAAGGAGAGGCATACCCTCCTTCCATAACCTCCCCACCCCCTCGTCAAGAGCTGCGCTCTAATTCGGCGTTACAGGGAGTTGTAAACGTCCTTCATTTTTTATGATCTTTATTATCTCTAGTGAAAAAGAAGATAGCACCAACTATATACTCCAAAGCGTTGTAGGTAGCCTGACGCTTAGCTAAAAGTATAATTGTTTGAACAATACGACTGACCGTCCCGCTTTGACAACGATGAGCACACATAATAGTTTTCGACGCTTTTCATTCGCCAAACTCTTCCTGAGGTTTCTGATGCGTAAACAATTTAGGGTGTCCTGCCGCGACCATATTCCAGAGCCCCGCTTAATGCGATAGGGAGTTTTTGGTCAGTCTCGTACACGTTAATCGAAATAGGTAATAGATTGCGATTGTAAGTACACTTGATTAAAATATTAGATTACATTATTTATTGCTTATGAAGGGAAGTGCCGTCACTTGGAACAGAAGCCGCTACTTTTCCGATTTTCGATTTTCAAGCCGGGAGATATTTCGGCCCGTTTAAAACAGGCCCTTCGTGCTGTCCAATATTCGATTAGAATCGCCGAGCCAGAAACTACTTATGTTATTAGTACGCCAATTTTGGTAAACCCTCCTCCCGTCGGATACTTGATTCGAGAATTCCTTGATGCTTTTACAAACTAAGAGCTCTATTTTGAAAGGTGAGGGAAACTACGGCTAGCAAGTCGTCTGCTGCTTGCGCTTGAGTTGAGGTGACGTCAGAACGACGCGGAGCTCTGATTGGTTTTTAACTTTTTATTGAAAGGGTAGTGGGTAGACCGCAATGCTAGATGCCTTAAGGTATACTTGCTATTTTTTTTTTTAAATCAGCCAATAAGAGCTCGGCGTTCTGACAGCGTTGCACTCCCTGTGCAAGAAGCAGACGAACTTACGCTCCGTGTAGTGACGGTTACAAGTAATTTTAGTACTTCCAGGAGTAATCAAAGCACTGTCGTGATTAGTTTCTAATAAACCCTACTAAAAAACTGTTTAAACAGGGTGATGGAACAGGAAAGTCCAACTGGATTTCTTGCTGGAAACCTTAAATCCAGTTTGCAGACAGTGGTAAGCAAACTGGATTGTAGGTTTCCAGCAAGAAATCCAGTTAAAATTTCCTGTTCCATAATCCCGTTTAAGCTGTTTTTTTTTTTTGGTAGGGAATGCATTTAAATTATTACCAAATCACTCTAAAAAGTAATTGATCACGAGTAATTTGGTTACTGGTAATGAGTAGCGAACAAATCTGCGCCTCACCCAGCGTAGAATGGCGTCGCCCAGCATAGAATTGTATGGGAGCCCGGAGGTCGACGCCGAAATTCCGCCCGAAAACGTCGGCGAACTTCTTTCGTCCTTAGGCACTCCTCGCAGTAGATAGCTACCTTATTTCGCTCATTGGGAGCTGAGCACACCGCGAAGTTGACTTGCACCACAAAACAGTACGGATGAAAGTTGCAGACGAGTAAAGAGAAGCGGTAACAACCACAGAGTGCAAAGCAGATGACAAAATGTTGCCGAAAATAATTGTCGAAAAAGACTAGCAAATACATCTGGTTTCTTTTTCCCATTTTATTTGAATTTTTTATTTGTATTATTAGTAAAATAAAATAATCACGCACTTTATAACTTGCGTAGAAATAGAACGCATCGCTTCTATATAGCTTAGACACGTCGTATGCTATGGCCGAGGTCTAGGGACGTGCCCATCGTGGCCTTCTGCGAACATATGTGCCACCATCTATGGGCTGTGGCGCCGATCAAATGCCTTTCATTAGCAGACAGACTCCGTTGGTAGAAATATTGAAGGGGTATTGAAACAAAATTCCAGCGCTCATTTTTTAGCTTGAAAGTTGAAACAAATGGTAAACCGACATTTGGATAAAAAAAAAAATGCAGGAGTCCAAATCTCGTTCATCTCGAGTCTCCTTCTTTTTCTTCTACGTGTGCACCAACGTTATTAGATTACCTCAGTTGTGGAACTCCCGCGGAGGGCGGTACCCCCCCTCACTCACTTCCATCCGCCAAGCGTCGTTCGAAGCGCCATCTAGATTTTCGTTTCATAACTATGCGATCCAAGGAGCCCAGCTGAAGCGCCAGATGGCAGTCACAACGCCCCTGTTTACCCTGCCGCGGTCACTCGAGAAACTGCTCCTAACATCTATTTTGGCTTAAAATCGGCCATTTCGGAGCCGAAACAGATACAGTGGAAAGGGTTACAGGGATGCCACCCCCGTCACCCCAGAGGACGCGCCGCGAATTCGCCCCGAAGTTAAGGTGAGCCTAGGTCGGGACGCGCTACCTGAAATCACCGCTGAGGCATGGTTGTATAAAAAATATATTATTGTGCCGCAAAACCTAGCAAACTAAAGATTTTAGAAAACATCACGCGCCCCCCATTTTGTACTAAACTCCAATAAAAGTTACTACAAAAAGAGTTTTTTTTTTTTCTGTTGGTTTTTACGTTTCTAGTAACGCTGAAAGTTTCGTATCCTGATTCAGTTACCAAAGCAGCCGTCTGGCGGCGCGTCGGGCGACGCTTGGCGAGTCGTGGTGAGTGAGGGGGGGGGGGGGTACTGTTCGTGCATGCGGCGTCTATGAGCAGCTTTGTAAATGTGGTAATCTAATAACGTTGGTGTGCACACACAGCCTATCTCGGTGACGTCACACACCGATGATACTACATCGCCTGGACCGGTTGCGGCGTGCGTTCGCGCTTCTCGCGCACACGTGCAGACGGCTCCTGCCTTTGACAACACCCGAAGCGAATCATTGGTGCGAAGCCCGTTAAGATTTCATGTGACGGACGTGAGCATCACGTTTCTTTGTTGATTGGAGTGAAAGCTTCTGCTACATAGCCCAGAGATCCTGGGTTCAATCCCCACCCCTGCTCGTTTCGATCAGGACCCCTCCCCCCCCCCCCCCCCCCCCCCCCCCTAATTATTTTTCGTTGATTTATCTGCTGGACTTCAGCGCCTTGTATGCCTCACCAGCGACAGGTGCCATCTTGTTTCGAAAGCCACCGACGTTACGTCAGCGTCGCGTTGTGATTGGTTGCCGCTTCGCGGTTGGCCAAGCGGGGGGGGGGGGGGGGGGGGGGGGGAAATCAATCTTGAAGCGGTTGACAAAAACGCGCTCCAACCACCCGATCCCAGCCGCTTTGCAGTTGAGAACGCGCGGATCCGCTTCACATTAGCGGATCCGTTTCTAGTGTGAACGCCCCAACCACTTTCGCAAACCGCGAAACGGCAACCAATCGCAACGAGACGGTGACGTGACATCGGTGGCTTTCGGAACAAGATGCCACCTGTCGCTGCTGAGGCATCTAAGGCGACATGTTGTCCTAGCGTTAAAGCAGACAAATCAACGAAGAAACACGATGTTCACGTTCGTCACTTGTCTATTATTTGTTTATATAGTTTGTTTATTATTCCGGGTACCACAGCCCGAAGCTCGCTGCCTTGTTAGTCTCTGCCCGTAGAACGTCGGAACCCGCCCCTGATCGAGCGAAATGTCGCCTTTTGTAGCCACTAAGAGCAGTCGCGTAAACTATTGAAGGCTTTCGACACCGTGCATGACCACCACGAACGCCAATATAGACCAACACGCGGCCCTGACGTCATGCAGCTGCGGTGGCGCTGTCGACGGCACTGCGCATGCGCGGGTGCTTCACCCCGCGTGAATTCGGTCTCCGCGCACGCGCAGTGCCCACACCTGGTGTGGGCAAACGCGGGCTTGTTTGTAAACAGCGTGTCGGTCTATAGACGTCCTGACTCTGATTGCGTAGCCAAGGCACTATCGCGGATCTGGCCGGGCACCTGCGCTAGCTCGACCTTTAACTATTGCTACTAACAAAAGAAAAAAAAGGTACATATCCAAGAAATAAACCAGACGATGCAGATGTAATCCATAGGGCGTTTATTTGAGCTTAATGTCAGACGAACTGTAGACTCGATGACGTGCGGGTGACTAGAGGAGAGTCCGCCACCAACGAAGCCACGACCGACGAGCACCGGACACATTCCCCCGCACAAGTGTCCACAGCCCCGCTTATAACTCCGAAAATGATAAGAGCAAACAACGAGAGGAGAAAGAACTGGCCCTCTATCCCGAAAACAAGGTCAGCTATTCATGCGGGAAGGCTTCACTTCGAAGAAAAGGTCGGGAGCATCCTGTGCTGAGTCAGCAAGGCGCGTCTAGCTGCGCTTTGCTTGTGGGCGAAGTCGAGGGAATCACAGGCAAGTTTTGCGGGTCCATGCCTTTCTTTTTCGCTGCCTGAACTCGTGATACGTGCGCACATTCCGAAGAAATATCTCAGAGTGTCAAAAAAGCAAAATTTTGGCTTTGGATTGTGGATTGAAGCGGGTTTTGTATTGTAAAACAGGGTTGCCAAACGCAAGGATCAAAAGATCATCCGTGATCGCCGAGAATCCGCCAACCGCTTCTCGCCAACCGCCTCCCGGTGTGTCTGGACTCTGAACGGGGTCGCTCGCGAATCGCATCCGCAACCGCTTCGCGAGCGCGGATCCGCTTCCAGTGTCGATGCGCCATGAACGCTTGTAATGCTTTAAAGGATAGTTTTAATCATCAAGGATATCGAGCTGTTATATAGATTGATTGTGAAAACTTCTAAAGACACCAAGACAGTTTATATTGACTTTAAATGAAACCACCCCTTAGTTCTTTAAACTTATAAGGTAACTTCTCAGTTTGAAAGCAATAATACATGATACAAATTACTGTGAATATTTTTTTTGTCGCAGTAACTATGCTTTTTTTGTTGGTAAACATTGAAGAACAAGGCGAACGTAATCCCAATTAAGGTTACAGTGAAGAACTTTGATGGTATGTCAGTTTCTGAAATGCGACCATTTTCTTAGAGACAGACGTGGCAATTCGACAAAAATATCACATCAAAGATATTAAGATCATCAGCAAGCTATTTTACAACCGATTTTAATATCAAACTTCTAATTATGAAAATGTAAAAAAAAAAAAAAAAAAAAAAAAAAAAAAAAAACAGAATTTGTTTTGTTATTATTAACGCTTAGGTCGCAATTACTCGCCCGTGCTACCATTTTGGGCAACGCAATATTGGCGACATTGATGTGGTTATTGCGATTGCTAACAGAAAACGTGTATTCTTGAACATCAACATTGTAGGGTGACTTTTCATTTAAGGATTCAATTAGAGAAATATGGTCTTCGCTGAAAAATTTTGATTTGGGGCACATGGCAGAGCAAAGGTACGGCAATTTAGCAGATCCCTGGTAACTTCTAAGAATTTAGTGACGAAGTTGCGGGTAGCTGCTTTCGTTCTTAAAGACTTATTTACATTGAACATCAAGCTTAGAGTCGGAAACAAACGAGCTACTCTTCTGTCACTTGTAGTCAAAAATTGAAAGGCCTCCAGAATGGCAGCACCCCATGCTGCAGGTATATTTGTCGAAGTCTGTGTAGGGGGGGGGGGGGGGCATCCTCCCCCCCCCCCCTTTCTTTCGTGTGTTCATGCTTCGGACACACGGGCACATATATCGACATATATCACATTGTGCTTGTACGCGAATTGCAATTTTGAGAATGATGAAGCAATTTTAAAAAAATGGGGAACGTCATGATATACACGCAAAATAAGTGTATGATATATCAACATAGCTTATTCAGACCGAAAATTTTAATTTTCTGAGCTGCTTGCTACGAAAGTTGGTTGTTAACACACAAGCCGTCCTACAGGCAGATCTATGCTGGTCGGCTCATGCATTCACGCGCCGCTTCTGAAATATCTAACAAACTTCATTTGCCCCTCTAGCCCTTAGAACACGTGTTATGGTTATTAGAGAAATAAACAACCTCTGATTTATGCGCTATTACAGCTTTTCTACCCGACCGCGTTGATTCCTGCACGTCCGCAACCGCAGCACATTTCAACGGGGCGGGTGAAACACGAGCAGAAAAACACACCTCGCTATGACAAAGGCCACACCAGCCTGAGGCTCGGTCCAGTACGAACGCGATGCTTCCGTGGAAGGTCCTTCTGCTGCTTCTGCTCGACGTGGGGAGTTGTGTGTGGGCGGCCGATGACGATGTCGTAGTGCAAGTTGAAGGGAAAGGCGAAACGTTTAGCCTAACGCTGGCTGAAGTGAAAGATGCCTTGGACATCGCGTTGAAGGAGTTCGCCCGATTGGAACCGTACCCAAGTGAGTATACATCTTCTAATCAATCAACCAATGCATATATTAAGCAGCCAGTTAATCGATCAATCAATTTAGATTCAGTCCTGAATTTTGAAAAAAAAACCACTTTGCAGGTGTTTGTTACTTAGGCGAAAAATGCCGAGTCAGTAGGCCAAGCATGCATAGGCGGTGTCTGGCTGTCCATAGCAGATGGCTACTGCCAATGATCTCAATTCCTTCCGCAGCCCGGTACACAAAACTGAGAGTCAGTGGAAGGCGATTATTGTTATGATGTATGCACCTTATCAGCGCTTGTCTTCCAGGTGAAAAATACCGAGTCTTTGGGTTCTGTATGCATGTGTGGATGTCTAATATTTTGTATAAGAGAACTTGGCACGCTCACAACACGTTCTGCATCGTAGTAAACAAAGCTACACGCATGGGAAGCAATTACTAGACTGGTCTATGGGTTAATTAGATCGTGTCCCAATGTCCGGTAGACTTGACCCAGGGAAGAAACAAAAAGAGAGAACGTTCTATGAAAATCGCCTTTTGTATTCCTTAGAAAAAGTAAAAAGAAAGTTTACACATCACGTTTTACATGCACGGTTAGCATCAGTTCCCTAAAAATATCATAGCGAAAGCAAAAAAAAAAAAAAAAAAAAAATAAAGAGAATTTAGAACGTGCGTTTTTATTTTCCTGTTTCTAGCAGAGATATACCCCTGAAGCGAAACGTAACAAATGGTCCCAGAACAAATGGTCCCAGAATAAATGGTCCCAGAACAAATGTTCCTGAAACTAATGGTCCCAAGTACAAACTAGAAAAAATGGTCCCAGATAAACATCGCCAATGTAGCTTCTGCGTTTTCGGATAAATCCGTTAAAATCCAATAACACTCACCGAATTTCGAGGCTGTCGGTAGCACGAACTCGAACGGTTTCTATATTTTTCTGGGGAGCTCAGAAGTGTTTTGCGCTACGGAAACCCAATGCACCTATAAAGGCATCGAGCTCTGCGTGTTATGTGTGCTACCACCACGCGTCATGACGAGATAGAAGTAATTCGAGTTTCATGGCTTTAGCAGGACAGGCACTCACTTGATCAAATGACGTTTTAGCGAACGCCCACGTTTCACCGAATGACACCTTAGCGAATAGTCGGAAGCCGCGAGGCGGCGTTTTCGGGTGGGCCAAATGGGTTCACATTTTTGTGATGAGCCGCCACAGACTGCCGCCGCGAAGTGGCGTAAGCGCAGCGCGGGAAAAAAAAAGGGGGGGGGGTGTTAACACGTACTCCCGTTATTCACTAAAACGTCGATTCGCTGAAATCTCGCTGATCGCTAGAACGTCATTTGCTCATGTGATATGGACCCAACTAGGGGTATTCATTTTTCGTTTCAAAAGAGCCTACTGATATCATATATATTGCAGTAAAGCCCCTTATATTTAAATAGTAATAGCTGCTATATTATCGTATAAGGTCACTAAATTAACAGTCAGAATCTAACTGTTGGACAGTATTCATTTCGAAAATATTCTTACGATCTTGAATAAAATTATGTCCACTTCTTTCGAAGTAACCGGCTTCAAAATGTAGACGAGATCCTTCATTCCACCATAACATCACTGAGTGCATAAAGGACGACGTACATTGCATGGTATTACCTAGTTTCAAAACAATCTTCTTACGGGACCATTTTTTTTCCTATCTTACACTTGGTACCATTAGTTCCGGGACAATTTGTTCCGGGACCATTTGTTCCGGGACCGTTAGTTCCGGGACCATTGGTTCCTACACCCACACTTGAAATATGCTTCGCATTAGCATGGTTTGGCCGGGGCTGTAAAAGCACACGGAAAGAGTAAGACAGTTCAAACGTTATGCATAAACACTCCCATATTACAAACCCCTTTTTTATTCAATCGAAAAGGACAAAACATGACGGTTAGACAAAGATATGCAAGTACTGTATTGTCTTCTTTTTTTGTCGTCGTTTTGAGACATGCAAATTTTGGTTAAATATGCTTACCTCAACTATGGGCATAATATTTTGAGGAACCTGTCCGCACAACCCACAATGTGTTGACATCAACAGCGTGCTGTCGCCGACAGTTGTATCCAACAATACATCGCCATGTATTCCCCCGGGAGTTTCTTATATCTGAAAGCACCAACAAAGAAAAGACAGACAGTTTCGAATCGTGAATCAAGCAAAATCCCATAAAAGGCCTCGACTCGAGCGTTTTACCCAACTTTCTGGCGCGTTTTATCTTCTCGAGAGGTTGCGTAAATTTAACGTTCATTAAAGCGTGCACACATGCCAGCTGATTCATGCAGTTATAAACACCTTTATACTTACTCGCCGTTTATACTTTCACACGCCGTTTATGAGCAAAGCCGGAGTTTGCCGGCTGTGCTTATAATCTTGTGTCACCCAGACACCAGATTCGCCCGAGGCGTACCATCTGCGCATGCGCAGTGACCACAGCAGCGCCATCGAAGAGGCGTGACGTCATAGAGTTGAGTTGGTCTATAACCATGTTGTCACAAAGCCCATCACGCCGCGGGAAAAGTGTATCACCAAGGCGCTTGTTGTCTTCTTACGTCTCTTTTAACGGACTGAACCAAACACGCGCAGATAATGCGGCGTAATACTGCGCTCTTTTTTCTTTTTTCTGTGATTGGATTAGCTGGTAGTAGCAAACGCAGAAACCACGAGCGCGTGGACGATGCCATTTTGCCACCAGTGAAAATTTTCCATCGAATTGTATCCTTGCCAGCGGTCAAACTTAATGTGAATCGGAGTGTACTTATCGGCTCACGCACCAACCTCATTGGCCGAGGAGCGAGAAGATGTGGTGCGCTTTTCAAGCTATTATATGACTACACAGAGGGCAAGTTCGTCTGCTTCGTGCACAGGGGTTGCGATGATGTCAGAACGCTAAACGTTTATCGCATGATTAAAAAAGAAAAAAAAAAAAGAGATAGTGGGGTAGACTTTGAGGCATATAGCGTGGAGGTCTGCCCACTACCCTTCTAATCGAAGCAAATCAGATCTCGGCATCGTTCTGACGTCACCACAACCCCCTGCGAAAGAAGCAGACAACTTGCTCTCCGCAAAGGACCCGAGAAGGCGTGCCGTCGGTGACAAGGCAACGAAGCCTGGAGGAACTTTTGTACTAACGTTCGCGCGAAGAGTGACAGGGTCATGTTAATTAACTGCGCGAACGAACGACGCAGCGCTGCCGTCTGACGGTCCGCGATACTCCCCGTCCCTGAGGCACCAGAGGAACCGACCGGTGCACCCGGACGCCCTGCTGTTGGACGCAGCTCAGCGAAGCTACGAGGACACCCTGCTCCTGCTCATTCGGAGGTGAGGAATACCTGGTGCAGATGTATAGAGCACCGGCTGAACTTTTGAGCTCGCCTAAGTTGATCATGCATGAACTATCCGAAACTGTTAATTTAGAGGGTCTATAGTTGGCGACATGTTAAGGATTCGGGGGAAAGTCCTCCTACCTCTTTCTACTTTAGCAGAGCGAAAACTGGAGAGGAGGCGACATCCTCCGGAGCGTTCGCTCTGCTGGAGCGGAAATAGGTGAGAGGAGCTTCCCCTGAACTGGTAACCTGTCACCGACTATAGAGTACATAAAATTGAGACTTTAGAAATACCACCTACTTACCTACATATAGCACCTTCCCATAAACGGGAAGGGGCTATGTTTTCACACAGCACCTTCCCGTTTGGGAGCCTGTTAAACCAACAGTGAGCGCTAGTAAGCGCTATACGAAAAAGAAAAAAAAAAAGCGCCTTGTTTTGGCATGTCAAAATACAGCTGAGGAGATTATTGGTTTGTCATATTATGGTACCGTCTCCTCATGCTCGGGGTAATTTAAGGAGTGGGTGCTGAGAAAAAAAATCAATACTTTGTTGATTCACGTTGTAAGAAAAGGCTTAGACATGAAAAGTTGGGAGCAAACTGTTTATGTTGAAAAATAAAAGAACAGCGTAACTTCTGCGGTGTAAACAGCGGTCGTGCTTTATACGACCGCGCAGTGAAGTTTAGTTTGTCAGGTAGCACCATTTTATGCTATAATATCGGATGTCTGAAACGGTGCACTACACCATTCATTGCACCCGAACTCGTGCTGGAACGTCCGTGTACCCTGTGGAACTCTGACCCATGTGCTCATGCCCAATCGTTCGGTGGCATCTCCTGCCAGAAGTTGCCCTACTAGGCCACCAGCCGTGCTGTCTACCAACTCACTGAGGCGCCTCCTGCTTAGTGCCTGCGGTATACCCTCAATCTAACGGTGGGTAATGAGCACTGTTCAGAGCGTTCAGGGAGCATAAAGGAGTTGTGCAACAATTTATGGCCTTGGGTTGAACAAGTATTGGAAGTGCTTTTTGTCACGTCTAAAGAACTAAAATACTAATCTTGCCTGCGTTTTATAGCTCTTTAAAATATTCTCAAAGGTTAACATTTCGCGCACCTCCCAAGCAATCTCACCTCTTATGCCGTCTTCCGACTTATGTGCGTGGTGATGTGTAGCTGGGTACACTGGGCGCGCAGAGTTTCCAGTGAGTTCTTTCATGAGACTCCCAAGCCCACGCTGGTTTCTGCGTTCCGTCACGTGCGAGGCAGAACGCGATAAAGATCTAATTATCACGTTACACCACTGCTACCTTTGCGTTTGCTTCACGAGTGGTAAATTTGGTGCGCCCCCGCGTTTCCCACGAGCTTCAAGTTGTTCTAAAAAGAGTTGATTCAGCGGTTTTCGATGACGCTGTCTAAGTTTTCAGTTGGAACCATATGTCTATTTTCAATAATTAAAGAGTTATTTAAGGAATTTCAGTTAAGTAGCCAACTTATCGCAAAGATTAGCCACCCACAGAATATCCCCCTGGTCGTATAACTCACCTGCGCAAACCGTATGAGTGCATCTATTACAATTTTTTCTTTGTCTGTTCGGAAAAAAAAAATCACCCTGTATGTTAAAGCGTCTCCGAGGGGAGAAAATGATCAGGTAAATATTCCATTCTGCAAAAACTATCAAATTGTAAGTTTATTGCAATCGCGTCATGGTACCCTTCCATCATATAGCCGTAAAAAAAGTTTGCAGACATTTGCAGGTTTTTTCCGGGTAGTACTCGGAACTACACTGATGTCAGCAGGTCATTTTTCACAATAAAGCGAACCGTCCACAGCTCGGAGTAAAGTTGTCATGTCACGTGCAAGCCTCCTTTCATAAAGATACATGAGGTGTACTGGTAAAAGCGCGCGAGTTGAACATAGTTGTCCTGTGCTTGTCCTCCGTGTTTTTATTCTTTCGATTTTAAGTATGAGGTGTATTTCAATTCAATTCAATTCATTTATTTACTCCCATTTGTACATATGGGTGACGGAGACAGGGAAAAAAGCTGCAAAATGTGCAGCTTGACAAAGCCCCTGCCCCCTATCGGCAGATCGGCAGACAGGAAACGTTAACAGAAACATTTTAAAGGCGAAAAAACAAAACAGGCAGTTCTATGCAGGAGAAAAAAGTTTAAAAGATAGAAGTGAATATTGTGCGTATTGTTTTCTTATTTAGTGCATCAAGACAGACATGATGGTCTCTTAAAAAGTTCAGTAATGTTGGCAATGTATGCTGTAACATTTGAAGCCCATAATTTGTTCTAGGACGAGGTACTCTCAGGGACCCGGCGCTACGTACTGCTAAGACAAAGTTATAACTATACAAAGGGTGGGCTGATAGCGTAGCGAGCACAAACTAGCGGACGCCTCACAAGAAAAGCGCCAGGCGTTCTAGGAACCTCGACAAATGACTTTGACCTAGTAACGCTGCTCAGCATGGCATAGCTGCAAGGGCACGCTAAAATGCTTGAAAATAATTCTGCCGACTACATTGCCCATGTCTTTGAGGAATCCTATTTTTTGTTTTGCAGCTCCTTATTAGACGTAGATAATGTGCAATTAAGAAGCGCAGCTTTCTCGGCTGAGTCAAGCGCGAACATTATTTTAATATTTTTGTATTTATTTGTATCGATTTCAAGCTCTTTGCCGAAAATAAACCCTGGAGAAGAACAACGGGTACAAAGGACAAATACAAATTTCCAAAACAGAGCTAGGTGACTAGGGTCGTGACCGAGAAAATCCTCCTGGTCCTGGTGTCGAACCAGGGACATATCCATTTCCAGTGGAGCATACCCACTGAGCAAACCAGCAGTTGGATATCAGTAGAGCAAATGGGTTTTATCCGCCACTACCAGTCTAACACCAACAAGGGTGAACGGCCTGCATTTTAAGGTTATGATGATAATGCAAATAATGCAAAGGAGCAAGCGAGCTGGACAAGAATGACGAAATTTTTCGTCATTCTTGACTAGCTCGCTCGCACCTTTGCATTAATTCCATTATCATCAAGTTCTTTGGCGCACAAGTCGGTGCGGCTCCCAACAGTGCTATATTTGAGTGACATGGCTGAGGTGCGTATACCTGCCTTCAGCATGAACGCTAAAAGGATTTAACATTATATTTGTGTCTACTCTAAGAAAAAATAGAATCTTTCGACCATTGTTCGGTAACTCCAAAGGTATGTGGACCTACGCCATGGGGTCTTTAAGAGCAGCTTCTTCCGCGACTCGGAATTCTCCTCACTGTTGCCAATTCTAGATCCCTTGCAATTAGTAATGCTATTTACGGAGTGTTATCTTGATGTAGTACATGTGTGCTAATCAGCACACATGTACCACATCAAGATTATTAGCCTGTTAGGCCATTCCTATTTTAACGTTCAACATAGTGAATCAATCAAAGTTGACTGAAAATGAAACATGACCTCACCACTCAGGTTCTTTGGCAATTCCCTTTTGGGGTGCGTCACACAAATCCCAAAACATAAGAACAACGAACTGTATGCGGAAATAGGTGACCTATGCGCGAATGAATCTGTTACTCACTTTGGCACTAGAAAGCAGCGCGCTGAAGACGCACCTCCTAAATAAAGAGGTTGTAATGATAAATTTGCTATGTCACTACCGGAAGACGGTAGATTGTACACCCATACTTCGCCAGCGTTCGTCTCGAGCTCGTGTCCTTACTGTTTCTGAACGCGAGTCCAGACGTTGGCACAGCATTCGTATTTAATATGTGCCAACCCCTGGCCTCCGCTGGAGACACAAGAGATACAGAACCACGGGCTGGTTATCTAGCAGGTGTCGGTCCAACACCGACGCCCACGATCTCTCCCAGGAACAAGGCGTCCAAGACTAAAGTCCAACATGCCTTGTCCAAGCTCGAGCTGGGCGGTCTGGAGCCAGTGTCCCAAAACAAGCCGCTCTGCGACAAGCTGTACCCAGAAACGTGCAAGAGCGGGCAACCTTACCGCTCTTTGGACGGGTCGTGCAACAACCTGGGGCAACCGGCCTGGGGCAGGGCGCTGGGCTGCCACGCACGCATCGCGCCAGCCGCCTTTGGAGACGGTGAGTGGCTGCGTCAGTCATAAGGAGTGTTTTATGTAACGCGTCGCAAGTAAAGACGTTACTGGTATCGCTTTAGGTTTTTCGGCAATGTACCAACGTGCTTGTTGGAATTCGGAATATCTAACGAGTGAAGTGATCTTACTGTGTAAAAGAGCGCGCAATATAAATAACAAGACAAAATAAAAATGGAAGGCAAAAATACACAGCTATGATCGGTTACACTTGAAGAACATAAGAAAGGACTCCGTGTATAAGAAATACGCTTAAAGAAGTTAGAATATTGGGCGTGTTCGTTGATCATCTTACAAGGTAAAACGGCGCAAACAACAACAACAACGCGACACAAGAAACAAGGGAAACATAGCCACCACGCGGTTACAAGGTAATAGCGCAAAGCAACAACAACAACAGTGCTGTGTACGCGGCTTTCTTGTTTCGCGTGAGTTTTTATTTCTGTTTTACCTTGTAAGATGATCAACGAACTCGCCCAACTTTCCGCCTTGTCGTTTAAAGTAATTCGCTTCATATTATGTCATATTGCCTATCAAATTACGGTGCTCGTTCCTACATATATTTTATTCAGGTTAGTCACATTTTGGTCCCTCCAAGGATCCAACGCGCCATAGGGACCTCGCTGTATTGGAGACACATAAGGGACGATACAGACAGGACAATGTATCGTATCGTCCCTTATGTGTCTCCACTTTCTAAATGTTTAGATATAAAGCCGCTTTGTAAACGTCTATTTGCAATCGAACTTCATAACCGCCGCCTACTACTGCCGAACACTAAAGTTCAAGGCAACGCAAAACAAACGTTCGTCAGTTGTAGGAAACAACATAACAGTAACGGTATTTTGTTACACTTGCAGGAGGATAACAAATCTAATCAATGTGCTAATTTTCGACAAGCTCACCAGTAAGGCTATATCTCGATACGTATTGTCGGTAACTGGCAGACACTGGTCATAGGCGCCGCGCTACCAAGTACTGGCGTGTCAATCACCGAGGAACCGAACAGCTATCTATAGGATGTCTCATAAAGGGAATACTTTACAGTTTTTTTTATCCCCAAATTAAACTTTGCCTCAATCAGTCTTCACCCAAATGTAATGTCAGTGGTCCGGACCAGATGCCAAAATTTTAAAGCTTGGCGGTATTTAATATAAAAGTTATTTGCAATTTCAGAGAAAGGTTAATGCGGAGAATGAGGCCTATAGACCCCTTTCAAAATTCACGTGACGATCATTAGAAGATTGGAACCACTGCACAATGGCGGAACAACTGCATCAAGGAACGTGCAAGTCATTCCATAATATAGCGAGCGTCGGAGCGGGGCCAAAACTACTAGCCGACGAGCCAATCACTGACCGTCGAAAGTGCAAAGTCATTGCGCTTATCACCTTGTTTTGTTTTGTTGTTTTTTTTATGGGGGGGGGGGAAGTTTCTAGTGTGCCGTTACGTTGATATTTTGGTCCGTCATTGTGTTGGGATTCTACAGCTGCCAACAGAGGGCTCTATTTTGAAAGTGGTCTATTACGGTTTGCCAAGGACACTCAACTCCACGTGTTTGTGGGTTTCGTCGACTGCTATTTTGTCGTTTGAAGTTTCAAAAAATCGCTGATAAATTTTGAACCATTACCTGGTTCAAAAGTTATAAGCAAACTTCTGAAACTTCGAACGACAAAATCGGCAAGCTCTGGAACTTTGGAATCTATGTCGGTCAGTGAAACGCTTAGATGGAAACTGAGTGCTTGGTGCTGTGTAACGTAATCAGTAAAAAGAAGAAAAAAATGCAAACGAAATGTTTTTGGGGACATTGTTTTTCTGCTATTGCAGGCAGCTTGTCTTAGAAACACAGAGTTTGCAGTGACGGTTTGAACGCCGGCTTGAGCGAAGACTCGAAAAAGAGCCTTCGCGCCAAAGTCGCCATCACTTTCCATGCATGCGTTCTTTTCTTTTTGCTGTCTGTCATTTTGAACTTCACAACATCGACCGCCTATGTGTACTCATGAATTGTGTTAATCACACCGACAGCCCTCACCCCATTCAGAAATGAACATCCAGTATAGTCAAGAATCCAAGTGTAAGTGACGCCCTACGTGAAACACATACAACTTTAAACGCTTGTCCTGCGGTCTAAAGGATCGTGGATAACTGGCCACTGCCTACGCGCAGCGTAAACCCCCCCCCCCCCCCCTCCCTCCACCCCCCAAAGAAAAAAAAGGCTTAACGTTGCAAAGCAACTACGGCTATGAGCGACACCCCAGGTAGTCCTTAGGGATCGAACCCTCGACTTAACGACACCCTAGGTAGCGACACCCCAGGTAGCCCAGGGATCGAACCCTCGACTTAGCGCTCCGGAGTTCGAGACAGACTCTCAGCGCCACGGAGGCGAACAACCCAAAACTAGCACTTGAAAAGAGGAAGAGGCGTTTGACGCATAATGCATAATTATCACTGATGGATGGCTTTGGCTTCATGAGGGAAGCGTTTTGACTGTCAACACAACCAGAGTCAATCTGAGCTCTCCGCAACAGCGCCAATTATCTTTTTTTTTTTTTGTCGTCTCTCGTTTCACGACAGCTTACCTCAACTTGCTCAGAACTTCCATCTTACCGAGAACACCAGTTTCCCGAATGATGTTATCGTGTTCAATTAAAGATAGCACATCCTATTCATGTAGCAAGCTCGTGCGTCTAATCTTGGGTTCAGTACTCGGCAAGTCTGTCATTACGGCCTAAGAAAAAAAAAAAAAAAAAGCAAAGCGATGAATGATTAGGTCAAAATTATGATATCTTGCTTCGTTAGAGTTGGGATTGTCGGCACCTAAAACAAGCTTCCAGATTGGCTGTTTGGGTTTCTTATCGTCGAATGCTACATTCTCATTGGCTGCAGAGGGCTAACAAGACGCTCGGCAACGGCCATGCCCCGCATTTGTTTGGCTGTCAACGACTATAGCTCATTTGCATCCCGGAGGAGCCGAAATCCCTCAGCGAAAAAGACGAGAAAAAGAGGGCAACGGAGACCTACCGCCAATCCCAGTGTAGAGTGAAAACTAGCTCGGTCTGGTGGCCACGTTGTGAAATCGGAGAAAAAGGATTGAATTCACGGCTTTGGAGCTGCGTATGCGCTTGGAATTCTCGTGGTTCTGCTATTCCCCAAAAGCATTCTGAGAGTCAGTCGTCGTGTATATGTACGTTGCGTTGCACAGTTTGTGCGAAATCGACTGAGACGCCTTTTGCTTTTGCGTATTAATTAACCAGAGTAGCTACGACCCACGAGCAATCATTTATATCTTGTATTGGTACCAAATATAGGCACAGTCAATCAAACTACTAGTTTTGATGACAACTTTTAAAGTAAAAAAAAAAAAAACAAGAAAAAAGCTCTTGAGGATTTGGTTGTGCTAACTGCGTTGAGTCGTGTATCTCACGTAGGGAGCTCGGCCAATGACAAAGGTGAAACAAAATGCCTTCACCCCAACTAAACGGCGTCTGTGTCCTGACACATACATTGACGTTTCATATTGTCACAGTGATACCGCCACATATTCGAGGTGTCTTCTGGAACTTTGATTTTGCCTAGAATGACTCGTCAAGCTTCATTTGGAATATTTTTTCTTCTTTCCTCACCGTTTGTACAAATTTAAAATAAACGTTATTTCTTATTAGGGGTGTGCAAATAGTAGTTCGATTAGAATAGTGCCAGTCTCATACCTCACTTCTGTACCTTTATAAGAACCCGGCGTAGTGGCGTTCCTTTTCACGATCGATGCTACTAACGATGCAGCGATATTCTACACGGACAATTGTTGGTATCCGTCTAAATATGCGTTGGATCGTAGTGATTACATAATTCTCCGTATGATTTAGTGAGCGCGCTCAAATATTTAGAGCGTAATAAAAGCCTAAAATAAGATGCTGTTTCGACGTAACCATGCGCGGGTAGTGGTACTCATAGAGTTATTATACTGTAGAGCTATGCGTTATTTTTGTTCTAAATAATACATTTCGCTTTCTGAAATTAAAGTGATCCCACTCATGCTGGCAATCATATATTACAGAATGTTTTAAGAAAAAAATTATTTAGATGTACGCTGGAGGTTCAACTGGCGCTGGTGTCTATGCGACTTCCGTGACGCAAATTGAAGCAGACAGCAACCAGTCTACTTTTCCGGTGCTCCTGTGCATTCCTATGGGAAAACGCGCGTGCATTTTGTATCTTCACCGGAAAACAACACAGAAAAATTTGGTTATTTGGGTTGCACCGAATAGTCTGTACCTTGATTAACACTGTGAAAGTTTAATTGCTTTAGTTAGTGCATTTGTCTTCATCAGTGAACGATGTTTAACTTCCCTACACCTCAATCCCAAACGTGTGTTCCGCAGCAGGTATGTAAAAACAAGCGACTATTCAAAGCAAAATAACAATCGGAAGGAATGTAGAGTGTGGTTCAAGGTTCGCCAGCATTCCGGTGACGCTCATACAGGCGTTTTTGTTTTGTTATCCTCACAGATCTGTTTAAAAAAAAAAAAACCGTGAAAGCTACACTTTTGTGGTTTGTGCAGGTGGGTTATACGGCCAAGCGGACATTATGTGGGTAGCTAATCTTTGCGATTAGTTGGCTAATTAATTAACTTTTTAATTAGTGAAAATAGAGTATGATTCCAATTAGAAACTTGCTGAGCATTATCAAAAACCACAAAATCAACTATTTTTAGAAGGATATAACGCCGGGGCAGCATTCTACGGGGTTCTGTAAAAGCGCTCCATTTGGACGGGTTTCTTTTTGTTTATTTTTTGCTTCCTTGCATTTTTCCACCATCGCGATTTTTCCAAGACTTTATGTCGTTTCTGCACTTGCTTAAATCGCGAGTCGGAGTTTTGTCGAAGGCTAAAAGACACGCATATGCGTGTACACAAGAAGAAGCGCACCTTCATGATGTGTCTTCTGCATTCAATAGACTCCTTTCGAAAGTCCCGTGCCGATTATTAGAAGGTCGGAGCCCCAACGAGCTTGAGTCTTACCTTAAAGCGCGAAACACATGTACGACGAAACCGTCCGATCCGACGTGCGAACTGCCGGAATGACCTTTGGGGGCGAGGGTTTTCGTAGCACCGGAGAGCGTCGAAAACCCTCGCCTCCGACCGTCGTATTGCGTGGTCGGACGCCGGATCGGACGGTTTCGTCGTACATGTGTTCCGCGCTTTAGAGCGGTAAACCAGAACCCACTGCATGCCGTGGAAACTACACCCCCTCCCCCCCCCCCCCCCCGGTTGCCACCATCTTGCCTGTTTGCCACATTAGTGATCACGTGACGTTAAGATGGCTGCGCCCAATGGTGGGCCAGATCAGATTGGCCAGATCGCGGTCAGCAGATGGGCACTCTGGGGCTGCGTTCGAATCTTACTCGAATGGCGCCGAGTTATTCCGACGGATCAAGTCACGTGACAAGACAGATGCAGCAACGCTTGATGCGGGTAGGTTTTCGAACGCAACGGATACGAGAACTTCACCCTGGAGCGCCAGGAGTGAGAATGACGCTGCGTTCGATCTACTTGCACCTCCGGCTCCGGTGCAGAAAAGTATGGGGCGGTGTACTTCCGGTCGTATCTGAATACATATACCGGAAGTAGACTGCCCTACACTTTTCTGCACCGGCGCAGGAGGTGCGAGTAAATCGAACGCAGCTTTTATCTCACTCCTGGGTGAAGTTCTCGTACCCTTTGCGTTCGAAAACCTAGCATCTGTCCTGTCACGTGACTTGATCCGCCGGAATAACTCGGCGCCATTCGAGTAAGATTCGAACGCAGCCCCAGAGTGCCCATCTGCTGACCGCGATCTGGCCAATCTGATCTGGCCCACCTCTGGGCGCAGCCATCTTAATGTCAGGTGATCACTAATGTGGCAAACAGGCAAGATAGCGGCAACCGAGGGGTGTCATTTTTGACGGCTGGTTTACCGCTCTAAGTTTACTCAAGCTCGTTGCGGAGCCCCTGCACAATGGCGGAATAACTGCATGGAGGAACGTGCAAGTCATTCCATAAGAGGGCGATCGGAGTGCGGTCAACACTACGAGCCGATCAGGCAGTCAAACGGCGTCGAAAGTGCAACGTCACTGCGCTCATCACCTCTTTGTGTGGGTGTGTTTTTTACAGTGTGCCGTGACGTTCGGGTGTTAGTCCGCCATTGTGCAGGGATTTCACAGCTGTCAACAGAAGGCAGTATTTCACAAGGGGTCTATTGAATGAGCCGGAAAGAATACGTCCAGAGGAAGAAAATGGAAGCTGCGACTTCGCGCTTTCGGCGTTACTTGATCGGCGACACGGGCTCCTTGCGTCTCCTACACTCTGACGGCAAAGGCGAATAGTTTACTGCGGAATACGTGTTACTCCGTGAAAGAGCCGACAGCCTTCTCGTAGCTAAAACGGCTGGACGCACGCAATCTGGGAGTATTTTCATATGAACCGGGAGCAGTGGCTGCCGCCATCTATCGGCGTGGACGGCCTTCGAGACAGCGGAGACAGCCGTCTCTGCTGCCTTGGCGAATCCGGTATGTCGGTACGCTGGCGGCAGCGCTCTTCTTAGAAAAAACACTAAAACGCGACAGCCTAATGCGAATGTGCACTGTCGGACGCGGTCTGCTCACACCATAAAGTTCTCACAATGGACGCCAGAGGTTTAGCTGGCACAAGTATCCACGGGACTTTCGGCTTCAATTTGAAGCAGACAGAACAATTTTACTTTTATTTCGAAAGTTTAGACAAAACAAAATTTTCTTGGAGCTGAGGCAAAAGGTGATAACGGAGGTAGCCTGACTAAGCCCATAGCACCAAACTGCACCTGCTACACAAGCTACTGCAATTTATAATACAAATATTGTAGCACCAATATTGCAGTAGCACTTGTGCATGTAAGAAAAATATACAAGAAACAACAGCAATTTAAAATAAAACCAATTACGAATGACTTATAGAATGCATTTTTGAAGTTTTCCTTAAAGGGTCGGTGCAACGATATTCAGTTGGAATGTTTTTCACTTTACACGAGCTTACTGGCACAAGTGGGACTCAAGGATACTCGCGCGGAAAGCCACTGACCAAGAAACGTCTTTGTTGCGGTGTAATTTCAAGGACAAAAGCGATAATTTTCATTCAATCTCTCTTTTGCAAAATGTGATGACGTAACGTGGGGATCGCAGTACACCCCAATGACGATATCTGAATGCGGTCCATAGATTGGACCCGGGCATTGCGTTGGCACTCGATTTGGGCTCGTGATAATTACTAGCTCGAGAAGAATTTCGGGTTGTGGCCCGTGTCCAATCGCTGCAACGACGACAGTAGCCGAGCGTTAACAATGCCTGGAACTCAGCGCGTGTCCTGTGCCTTGCCAACCCCAGCGCGTGGCTATGACCAACATTGGCGGCGTATAATCGGCACCAGATCACGTGGTCGCGTGTTCTAGCTGCGAGTTGAGGGGGTAAACGCTGCTCGTTTTTCTTTAGTTTTTTTCGGGGACTTATATTGCGTGTGGTGAAAAAGGAACGCGTGTCTTATAGGTCATTAGACAGTTTTAGTATAGCGTTGCTGGCTCTTACGTGCGCAATACGCAATAGTATAGCGTACGCTAAAAATGACCTGCTCGGACCGAATTTAGTTGTGCGTTACGTTTTCGAATGAACACCGCGTATGATCTTGGTTAAATTTGCTAGAGCCGTAGAATTCCGCGTGCTTATAGCGCAACCATGCTCCTGGAAAGAAATATTGAAAAAGAAAAAGTGTCAAATCATTTTATTTCAAATTAAACCAAGCCACAGCTGCCTCGTTAAGCGCGCTTTTCTGCGGGGTACAGAGGCTACGAGTACGAGTGCGTAGCAAAACTCGATCACGGAGCCTCCGTCAGTCGTCCCGTGGAAACGGCACCTTTTATCAATGCTATCGCGGAATGAAATTCATGACCCTGATGTCCAGTGCAAAGCGAGAACTTCGGCGATTTCTTTTAGAGTCGTTCGTCCGTCGGCGATGAACTGTGGGAATAGGCTTAGCGTTAAGCAGATCGCAGCGTCGACGCACACTGCGAGCGGCGAACATTTCCACTGTGCACTCCTTCAGCTGCAGGGCGATCTGATTCGACCGTGGTAGGTCCCAGAAAGAATCGCCGAGCTGAACACCACGCAATTTCACGTAACACAAAACTTCGAAAACACCACGTCGCTCTTGCTGCGCCAGTCAAGGCAACCGCCATCTTGAAACTGGAGCTCTCGTTGGGTCCGAGATCTCTCGAGAGCGTCCCGCAAGGCCCGCTAGCCAGCAGCGCAATATCCCCAGCGTTGCGTGCGTACGCAATACGCTAGCCCTTTTATTGCGTTCTGCGCATGCGCACTCACGACCCGCAATCTTCTTGCGTACGCAAAGCTATAGCGTACGGTCCACTAATACTTTCTAATAACATCAGGGGTCCGTTCTTAACGCTATTTGCGCAAAGTACAAAAATTGTTGCATCGCCCCTTTAAGGTCCGCAGGGAGGAAGCACATTCTTTTCTGTCAATAAGTCAGGGCAAATATTCAGGAGGCTGGAATTTGTCAATTTAATAGTTGTGTGCCATATTTCTGGTTTTACGTTTTATATAATTTCTTTGTCTAAATGGGTAGTGCGCTATCGCTTGTAGATGTGAGGATACATTATTGGCAGTCGGTTTTTATTTCTGAAAAATCTTAATTCAGACACTCGATGACTATAAAACACCTTCAATGTTCTATATATATATACAGGGTGTTTTTTTTTTAAAGCTTAACAGATTTGTTTTAAGAAAGCCGTGAAAGTTACACTTATGCCGCTTGTGGAGGTGCGTTATGCGGCCAGGGGGACATATTATAGGGGGCTTATCGTAACGATCAGTCGGTTAATTAATTAAAATTTGTTAATTAACTTTTTCAATAATGAAAATAGACATATGGTTCCAATTAGAAACTTGTTTAGCGTCATCGAAAACCACTAAATCAGTAGTTTTCAGAAAGACTTAGAGCGCGTGAGAAGCGCAGTAGTACGCTGGAGTTACCCTCTCGTGGAGCAGGTAAAAAAGCTAGTGGTTGCGGTAAGGCGCCCGCGCGATTTTTCCGTCTCTTATCTAGCCACAGCTTTGTACCTGCTCCACGAGTGGTAACTTTAGTACAATACTACGCTTCTCACGCGCCGAAAGTCTTTATGAAAATGACTGACTTAGTGGTTTTCGATGACGCTGAACAGGTTTCTAATTGAAACCATATGTCTATTTTCATTAATTCAAAAGTTAATTAACGAATTTTAATTAATTAGCCGACTGATCCTTACGATTATCCCCCAATAATATGTCCCCCTGGCCGTATAAATCACCTCCAAAAGTGGTAGAACAAACATGATTGGACCTAGGTAGGTTTTAAATTCATCGTACACATTTGGACGTTTCTTTTTCGCATTTAAATTTAACCCCTATAATTAAAACAGCGCAATCGAACACAAGGACAAGTAGAAGGAACACAGACACAGCGCTGATTCACGACTTACTCTCTTTTTCATGTTCTTAAAACACATCAACATAAGCATACTTAACAACGTTAGACAAAAACCTGCTTCTCGACCGGTTGTAATACCATATTTGCAAAGCTTCTCCTACGGGATTAAAAAAGTGGCTGTTAAATACGAAGTCCCTATAGTCTTTTCAGCACCTTTCAAGTTATCTCGTTTGTGTGCTTTCATTGAAAGAGCTGGACTTCAACGTGTAGGGGTGTGGGATAAACCATCGCATCAAATATGTAGCTTGTGTGTGGGGTTCGTTTAGAAAATATCCATTTCCTGTGGTAAAGTGTGTATTGGGCAGTCGGGCAGGTGTATTAAAGTGAGAGCTCGGAAGCATTCTCTGTCTTTGAGGTCTTCACCTTCGGGTCACCTAGCCGTTCATTGCGATTGGTGTGGCTGCTCACCTCGGTTAGGTGGCATTAAAATTTGGCTAAACATTCACAAAAAATGGCTAGGGAAATTCATAGAGAATTTTACATTCAACTACACGGTTTCGATCTACGTGTAAGTTAGAGTCAGTAACGTTATCCAGTGAAGAGTTCGATTTTGTTCGGAGTTTGGACACGTTTATTTAATACTCTGTGCTTCCGTGGGAGCAATCTTATAGCTACAAGCGCTTACATGCAGTCTAAAAACGGTGCCCACACACCATGAACCCCCGTGCGAGACAGGTACGCACAGAGCGTTAGGGCTCGCGCTGTAGTTTTGGCTCTGCTCAGACCTGAGGTGGAACGATTGTATAGTTATATATTTTTCTACTATTTACTTTCCTTTTTCCTTTTTTTAATGGTATACTTTCTGCAAGCAATTCTTTAGATGGCACATGACTGTGAAGATGTCCTACATGTTGGATTCTTTTTCTTTTTGTTTCTTTGTCTTCTTATGTTGATGTGTTTTAAGAAGACGAAAAAGAAAGTGAGTCGTAAGTCAGCGCAGTGTCTATGTTTACAATGCACCACCGACTAGCCCACCTCCAAACAATACCAAATGTAACGCCCCCCCCCCCCCCCCCCCCCAAGTTCAGCGCGGGTTTCATGGAACGCCTAAAGCGCGATCCAAACCAACGCTTCTTTTTGCGCCTGTAGGTCGTGCGGCTGCGGATGTGACGTATTTTCGTGACGTCGCGCCGCTTCTTCGCTCCTTCCGGGCGCGCACAAGAAAGTTGGTTGATTTCAACTTCTTTCTCAACGCGCACAAAAACGCGCGGTGACGTAGTAGGGCGCTCCTGTGTCCCGGCCAATCGGTGGAGGGCAAGCTAGTTCCGGCTCCGCGTTTCTCGCCGTCTGGCTGCCCTCTTTTCCCCCCTTTTATTCTCTTCCAACATGACAAAGCGATCTCTCTCTCTCTCTCTCTTTCTCTCGCCGTCTGGCCGGCCAGTCTGTCGCAGTTGCACTTTGCTTGTGCGCTCGTGCCTGCGTGCGCGCGTGCGCTCTCGCCCGAAGTTTCGCCCGTCCAAACCAAAGCGCACGGTTCTGACTCAGAAAGCGCGCCCGGAAACAGCAAAAACGCCACGAAATGCGTCACATCCGCAGCCGCACGACCTCCAGGCGCAAAAAGAAGCGTTGGTTTTGATCGCGCTTAACGCGCGATCCAAACCAACGCTTCTTTTTGCGGCTGTAGGTCGTGCGCGCCCCGGATGTGACGAATTTCGTGACGTTTTTGCTGTTTCCGGCGCGCCTTCTGAGTCAGAACCGTGCGCTTTGGTTTGGACGGGCCAGCTTCGGGCAAGCGCGCAGGCGCGCACGCAGGCACGAGCGCACTCTGGCGGTCACCTTCCTCGCGTCGGAAACGGAGGGAAAATCCATAGATGCAGCCATACTCGCAAGCAAGCAAAGTGTAACTGCGACAGACTGGCCGGCCAAACGGCGAAGAAACCCGGAGCCGGAACTAGCTTGCCTTCCACCGATTGGCCGGGACACAGGAGCGCCCTAGTACGTCACCGCGCGTTTTTGTGCGCGTTGAGAAAGAAGTTGAAATCAACCAACTTTTTTATGCGCGCCCGGAAGAAGCGAAAAACCGGCGCGACGTCACGAATTACGTCACATCCGGGGCGCGCACGACCTACAGGCGCAAAAAGAAGCGTTGGTTTGGATCGCGCTTAACGAAGGTTCTTATAAAATTGCAACCTATACCACCTTGTATTCAGAAAATTTTTAAGGATTGTCATTATATAAATGAGTCAGTAAGATTAGTTTGTCTATTAATCGTGGATAAAGCAATGTATCTTGTTTTGTGCAGATTCTGAAAAAGTCTTACTTCAGCCAGCAGCTGATTACATAAGGCTTGAATATTCAGTACATAATTTGATTCAAGTAAGAAGAAACGTGATCGGAGCTCGATAGGTTTTCAAAAAATCGTACCCCTTTTGACTTTTTTAAAGATTACACTTAATTGAAACCCCCCCTCCCCCCAGGCAAGTAAGCAATAATTTAGTTGCCAATGAACAGTTGAAAATAAAGTTGCCGTTTTAGCTACACTAGAGGTAACCCTCGAAGTTTATTCAGCCTGCCAATAGATGGTGTGATACTATGTTAAGCAGGACTTACATGAAACGGCAACTATGGTTTTCATGCATTTTTAGTATTTTTCGAGAATTCTGACAAGTATCTTGTTGTACCCGAGGTGCCCCGCCGTCGGCTCATCATGGCATCCTTGGAAGAACTCTTATTGAGGGCTGGAATGGACAACAAACGGCCACGCTGTGTTATAGTAGCCGAAGTTATCTTTCATGGATGAAGAAAGAACATGGGACATGACAGCAGATTCGGCAGGGAAATCATAGAATCATTCGCGATGACCACAGCAAAAAACAACGTGTCTAACCCTTCCCTCCTGCTGACGAAAACTGAGGTTGAATTTTTAAAATCCGAGATAACCCTTCCACCCTGACTTGCACTTCGCGTTTCTTTTCTTTCCTTTCCTTCTCTCCCCCTTCTTTCCCTACTCCTACTGGGTATAGTCGGCTGCTCGCTGTTTGAAAGTTTACTCGTCTGTTGCTAGTTGAAAGATGTGGTTGTGTTGTCCCTGTTTTAATTGTTTTCTTCTTTCTTCATCCATGACCAAAACCAACACGCTCTTCTCCCAAGCAAGTTATCTTTGTATAGCATCCCTTGTCGAATGACTTAGGTAGGCAGGATTCGTACGAAAGCAAGTTGAACCGTACTTCCCTCTCCCTCTAGAAGCTCGATGAGTGCTCGCGTTTCAGGGTCCTCTCACTGTCGGAGACACCCAGAGCGCCGAGAAAACGCTAAATCGCGTCGTCTTCCGTGCAGGCAGGAGGACCGCCCTCGACGGAGGCCCTTGACACCCGCCAAAGGTTTTCTTTTTTCATTTTCTGTCAGGCGATTCATTGGGGTGTCGGAAGACTACCCAATTAATATTTTGCTACAGAGTCATTTATATTTTAATAATGCCAAAAAGCGTAGCTGCTCGAAACCGAAACCGAAACATACGCACGGAGGTGTCACGTGACTACTCCCGACAGTGCGCTTTTTTTTTCCCTCTGTTAATATTTCCTTGCCGCGCGCAGCAGACGACATGCGTCTGCCGTGCGTTTTCTTTCGCAGTTATGTTTGTTCCGCTCGCTGTTCTGCTCTTCAAGACGAGTTGTTTTGTACATTGGAAAGTTGGAAATGAATAGTGCGTGCCCGTGGTGAATTCCCGTGATTGGCTCCGAAAACAATACCCCCAAGATGTTGCGTGAAGAGAGCTGCCTCACATGTCCTTGATCTGAAAGTGGCAGGGCGGTTGTCGCGGTGTGGACGACGAGCGGGGGGGGGGGAGGTGTCACTGCGGGCGACCGCCCCGGGTGCCGCTGACCCTAGTGACGCCACTGATCGGGACCAATGGCTGGCTGCAACTTTGAACTCGTACAATCCGTCGGGCGTGATGAAGGCAGTTTCCTCGCAGTCGCGTTCGTCGATTTCAATCTGCCAGTAGCTACTCTTCAAGTCCATCGACGAAAAATATCGGAAGTGGCTCAGCCGGTCCAATGTGTCGTCAGCGCGGGGAAGCGGATGCATGTCTTTTTTGCTCACAGCGTTAAGTCGACGATCGTCCACGCAGGACCTCAGGGTACCGTTCTTTTTCTTTACAAGGACGACTGAGGACCCCCACGGACCTTTTGAGGGTTGAATAATTTCGTCTTCCAGCATTTTCTGAACTTTCTGTTAAATAACCTGTCTCTCATTCGAAGAGACTCCGTACGGAGTCTGGTGAACAGGGAGGGCCTGGTCTTCAGTGACATTGCGGTGCTTTGCTGCCGTCGTTTTTCGATCCCCGCCGAGAAGCTCAATTTGCCGAGAAGCTCAATCAGCTGTCGTCGTTCAGTAGCAGGAAGTTTGAGGTCAAAGTCAGTTTGCGAGGGCGGCGATCATCTGTGCTGTGTTGAAGACGGTTCTTTGGAGAGTCGATTATCGCGGCTGTGTCCCTGAGTTGCTCGATGTAGCCCACGGTGGTTTCTTTCGTAAGGTGTTGCGGTTCTAGTCGGAAGTTTGTAACGAAAACCATGGGACGCCCATTCTGAAGCTTTGTTACGCCTCTTGCGACGCCGATACCGTGTCCTAGAAGAAACTGGACGCTGCCCTTAAGCAAAACTTTGACGCAGGAAGCTTTATTGGCCCCGACGGGTAAAAAACTGACAATCGTGGCGGAAGGTTTACATTGTCAGCAAGGATTCGGGCCGCGGGTGTCGTCGCTTTGGGTTCCTCCGGTGCTGGAACAGGTTTTCGTAACGTCAGCTGGTTTGCTCCGAGGTCGATGATGGCACCATACTCGCAGATAAAGAGCATCCCTAGGATAACGTCCCTCGCACAGCTTTGCAGAACGACGAACTTCATAAGGCACGGCTTCCCATGGATCTTGACGCGAGCAGTGCATATCTCGACTAGTATGATGAGGTTCCCTCCGGTGGGTAGTATTTGAGGCGATTCCACGGCGTCGTCACCTTCCTAAGACGGCGTGAAAGCCTCCAACTCAGGACGGACTAGTCTGCTCGGTTTCCACGAGTGCCGACGTGTCGTAGCCGTTGATGGTCACGTTTAGGTTGTTGGGCACCGTTGCAGAAGCTTCGCTCCAATGCACGGCGTCGGTCTACGGCAACTCCACCTCCAGAGATGGCCGCACATAGTTTTCCCGGCGCGACAAGGGCGACAGGCCCCCACGACGGGGTCGGCGCATTAGCGAAGCTGGATGTCGTGTTGACGGCGACCGGGACCCACGGCGAGCTGGAGGCGGGGGAGGCTGAGGTCGTCGGAGGTATATTTCGATCTCCCGCAGTGGCTCACCGTGCGGGGACGTGGGTCGTTTGGTTGGAAGCTGCACAGCTCTATTTGCCGGTAGGGGCAATGGCGATGGATATGGTCAGGTTCCCTAGAGTGGTAGAACAACGGGCATCGATCGGCTTTCCTTCACACGTCGGTTTCCCTCGGCGAAAGTCGTTCTGGGCGAACGTACTGGACTTGTCCTTCCCGGCGTTGAAGATACTGTGGCATCAGATTATCCCGTCGGGATGGTGTCTGCTATTGAATGGCAGGCGGCGGCCGTTGGGGCATTGCGGCACAGCTCAGTGCCGGTTGGTCGAGCGGCGCAGCATTGACAGGAGCCCGTGGTTTGATGGCTCTCTGAAGCTCTTCTCGCACGACTTTGGCGATGGACAGTGATGCCAGGGGATCCGCGGCCGGCAGAAGTTTCTTGAGTTCTTCGCGAAGATCGTCGAGAATTATCTCGCGAATATCATCGGCGCTGGTACTGAGCTCGAAGCGGGCTGAAGCCAGAGTTGAGACGTCGCTGAGCCGATGATAGTGGCAAGCTAGGGTCTCTAGCGCCCACTCTATGCTTATTGCTTCGACAAGAAACCCATCGACTGTCGTCGAAGGGTTTCGGACAATGCCACCGAAGATGTCGCTCTTCACGCTTCTCATGAGGAGGAACGGTACTTTCTCCTCGGTAACTCGAGGGTCTGCACGGGTACTCAGTTGCAGAACATCTTCATCAAAGCTCATGACACTTTCGCTGGGTACTTGAGACCCTGCCTGGAAAAGATATTCGACCCGCTGCCTACGATGTTCATTCACGAAGGTCCTCTTCAGCTCGATGACGAAGGCGTCCCACAACGTCAGCGGAGCCTTGTGGTTCTCGAACTAGTCTCGTAGTTTTCTCCAGGGAGAAGTAGAGGTTTTGTAGGCTCTGTTCCGTAGTCCATTCCTTATGACGGGCTATACGTTCATTATGTTGAAGCCAGTTCCAGCCCGCTCCCCAGTGAAAGAAGACTTTTTGAGGAGGAAGGCGCCGCACTCAAGGCAAGCCTCCGAAGTTTGGTCTCCTACTTCCAAGGGTAAGACGAAACCGTCTACGAGACCAATCATGAATACCCAGTCGTCGCACACTTCGACCGCTTCATTAGTCGTCCTGACCGTCGCCTTATGCAATCCGACACCATACCATAGTAGGACCCACGAGGGTGTACTTCCGCTCTTAGGAATTGAAAGGTGGGAGCAATCACGATTCCCATTCGGCCACAGACGTGCTTGCTCGGAGACGCGCCTGGCAGTACACGATTGGTGTTGTGACATATGCTATGTAGCATAAAACATCTCAAACCACTTTCATGGGTGCCGCTTGTATGTCATAAAATCCCCAAGAGCAAATATTTTAAGAACGTTGATTAGGCTAACAATATCTGTGTGAATCGTCGGGTGAAGAGACATATGCAATGTTACAAGTTATGTTCTATAGTATAGTTCTTGAAATCCTCAGAAGTCCTGAAGCTCCACAGGATAAAAATCGGCGATTATATTCATTAGCGAGGGGTTTTCACTTACATTTTGTTTGGCTACTTTCGATTCGGCTGGAACGCCGCTTATTGTTTTCAGCGGTAATCTTTTCATAGGACGTCCAGTTTTCTTCTGTTCAAAATAAATAGCTGCAAATGTATCTGTGTATTAGTAAAGGCGTGATCACTTTATATTAGTGTCTTTATTATTTATTAGGTTGTTTTATACTCCTTCAAATATATATATTTACATGTTATGAACTGAGGGCATATTTCATTCCGGGTTTTGATTATTTACAAGTCACGAAATATCCACAGCTTCCTTGTCTTTTTGTATTTTTTTTATTTTAGAAAAGGACAATAAGACAACTGAATAACTTTGTAAAGGAACAGGTCGTAAACAACATTTAGATTTTCTACACGTAACAATTTGCTCCAGTATAGCGAAGATACCTAGACGAGAATGAACTGTATTCCGCTACGTAAAGAAACCGTGCACTTATAGTCGTATTCATTCGCTTGATGTTATGCGACAAGCTTTTTAAAATAAAACAAGACTGTAATAGCTGATCACTTATGTCGCTAGCGAGCATACCTGCTTTAGCATTGTATTTTTAACAGCTTGTTAGACAAAGCTCAACCAGCGTTTTACCAGAATTCGTAATGCGAGTAGGTAGACAGACAGGGGCGCCCCTGTTTGTTCACTTTATTGTCAATGTCTTTTGACGCTTACCTACTTGTAAAGAAAAGAGACGTACCTAAACAAGAATAACAGTTAAAACAATTGCAGGGCTTGTTCAATAAGCGCCAACCTCCCGATGACGCTATAATTTATAATCTGCGAGAGTGTTATGCAACTAAAATCACTCCCATTTGCTAATGGTTAAAACGCGTAAACACTAAAAGTGCTTTACGTGTTTCAACTGGACTATAAAAAAAGTGTTTATTTTTTTTTAATATTGCGCTGGTTTGATCGAACGATAAGCGTTTCCTGGCTTTCTCTCATTTTCAAATTTTTCGAGTGCGCAGAACGCTAGAACAGAAACTTCCTTCGCACCTATACAGAGGCATAAATAATAAAAAAATATTATTTATTGTAAATAGCAATAATTACTTGGCTCTCCCTTTATTTTCATCGTTCACACGCACAAGTAGTTGCTGATTTTGCACTAGCACGTTGTTTCTGACGTCTCATTTTTTTAAAATTTCTTTACGCTCTTTATTGCTTTGCCACGTAAACACCAGTGCAGAAAAGCGCCGATGCAGTGTTTGCGCTAACAGTGTTGGACAACGTGCACAAATGCACGTATGGAGCTATTTGTCTACTGTGTTTAAAGAGATAAATGTCAAAGGAAAGAAACTGTAACTGACCAATACTTTATATTATTAAATTTATTAACCAAGCGAAAAAAAATTCACCTTCCTTTTCCCACGGAAATGGATTACCAAAAGTATATTATAGATGAGCAGAACGTAAGGGCGCAAGGGAGCTGGTGTATACTAAACATTTTAGTGAAAAACCCGAGACTCCGGTAATGACAGGGGACGACAAGGAAGATAGGTGACTCCTTGGATAGGTGACTCCTTGAGGTCACGTGACCTCAAGGGGGTCACGTGATTTAAGGGGTCACGTGACCTCATGGGGTCACGTGACCTCAGGGGCTCACGTGACCTCGGGGGTCACGTGACCTGAAGGGTCACATGACCTTAGGGGGTCACGTGATCCCCAGAAGTCACGTGACTTCAGGGGGTCACGTGACCTCAAGGCGGTCACGTGACTTCTGGGGGTCACGTGACCTCAAGGGGTCAGGTGACATAGGGGGGTCACGTGACCTCAAGGGGGTCACGTGACTTCAGGGGGTGACCAGGGGGTCACGTGACCTAAGTGGGTCACGTGACCTTAGGGGGTCACGTGACCTCAAGGCGGTCACGTGGCTTCTGGGGGTCACGTGACCTCAAGGGGTCAGGTGACCTAAGTGGGTCACGTGACCTAAGGGGGTCACGTGACTTCTGGGGGTCACGTGACCTAGGGGTGTCACGTGACCTCGGGGGGTCACGTGACCTCGCGGTTACGCCGACGGCGACGGCGACGCCGACGCCGCTCAAGCCGGAAACGGGCCCCTAAGAGCTGCGCTCTAAAAAGAACATCTCAAAGTTTGAGACGTTCTCCTTCTCTTCCTTGTCGTCCTCTGTCATTACCGGAGTCTCGGGTTTTTCATTAAAATGTTTAGTATATTATAGACTGGTTGTCGTCTGCTTCAAGTTGAAACCGCACACTAGCCTCAGCTGGACATCTAGGGTAAATTATAATAACTTTATAGTCCATACCAACTGGACAGATTTGATGCTGTAGGCACGCTGTCTCACGTGAATGAGTGCAGTATATTGTATCCTTCTAGTAACGTAAATATATATTTGCCATAGGTATACCTGTTCCCTCCTGCTCTGCCGTGCACTTTTGTATCTTAATTGTCGTTTGCTCTTTCGCACACGAACGTCGACGGTAGCATCACCATGATTGTCCCAAGAAGGCTTTAGTTTATCACAAAGTCACTATCGATTCTGAGTCACTATCGATTCTGTCTGGCGTGAATGAAAGTTATTGTGACAGAGCCTTTTCATGGGGCTGTGGAATCGTCAGAGGGCACTTGTTTCTACGGAAGTTTAAACAACGGGTAGTTGGCAGCCCTAATATATGACAACTATGCTGCATCTACTGTGCAGCGGCAATTCGGAGAATGCAGTACGAATGACAAAAAACAAGTTCATTCTCAAAAAAGGGTGTAGAACTTACACCCCTTGTCACATATACGACACCCCAAAACTTCAGTTCGCCGTACAGCGCACTGACATCAAGCTGACGGCCCCAACTTTTACGAGAAGCTTGATGACGGTGAGATTTAAGATATTAAACAGCTAAAGTAAGCATCAAAGAGTACAGAAAGAAAACACTAAGGTTTTGCAGTAGGGCCAAGAAAACCCCTATAACTTATTTTACAGTCAGTTGCACTTACGTAAGCTATTTTAATAAGTTGTATAACACAGCTAATAAATTTGAGTAATGCGGATTCTTGGGCGAGTTGGTACTGAAACTTGGAGAACATAATAGCGCTTCACAACAGGGACGAAGAGTAGGAAGGAGACAACACAATCCGCTAACTTCAACTGGTTTAATCGTCAGAAAATCAAGATAAATAAATACTCTGCATCATCGCGCCATTCAACCAATCCCAAGCCACGCCACTCATCGCAAGAACTGTGTCTCTGTCGGCCAAATCGATTGACGCCACGCTGACACATCGATCCCCGTAGTTTTTTATCCGGTCTGCCTCTATAATTTCCCTTACCGTCTTATCTCTATGTTTTCTTATGACAGTGCACAAATTAAATTCAGGTTTGCACCCACAGTCATGGCAGTGCATCGACAAATGACCGTCGCGCTGTCCGCTCACTTTTTGGTTGTGCTCGCGCAATCTGTCATTTAGACATCTTCCCGTCTGTCCAACGTACTTTTTACCGCACGTCAGCGGGATCTCATAAACGACGCCTTCTGCGCAATCTACAAACGGGCTGCGATGCTTCTTCACGCAGCCAACCGGTGGTTTGCGGTAAGGGTCCGTCATTTTGCACAACTTGGGAAGTTTTTCCGGTGCAGAAAAAACCACCCGAGCATTTACGCGGTTTGCTATACTTTTGAGATTGTGTGCGGTTTTGTGCATGTAAGGCACAACCGCCACCCTTTGTTTCTTTTGGGCCATGTCTTGATCTGGACTCGCTATGACTCGTAGCTTCCTTAAAACCTTTTCTGCAACCGACACCAGGAGCGTCCCCGGAAAACCGGCAGCCACCAAGCGTTCTGACTGCTCCTTCAGACCTGAAGGCATCGCATGATGACATGACCTTCTGATGGCGTTGACAAAGCACAAATTTACAAAGCCGCTCGTGAAAGTTGGTAGCGTCGGTTGAACGTCAGTGCGCTGTACGCCCAACCGAAGTTTAGGGGTGTAGTGTACGTGACAAAGGGTGTAAGGGCTACACCCCCTTTTTTGTGTGTACAACGCCCGTGCGTGATAAAACTAACAGGGTTGGGAATTAAGCTAATTGCATCAGTGTTATCCTATGAAAAATAACACAAACCCTGATGTTTCATGGGACCCTCTCAGCCCTTCAAACTAATGCCCTTGAATAAGAAAGGTAGCGACATCTTCTCCCTCCTCCTCTAACGCGCACACCTTTTATCTTTATGTTTTGCTTTTTTACAACCGCGTGTCGACTGTAGCGCCGCCTGGATAGGCCCAAGATAGAAGACGACCTTCCTGTATTTGAGTCAGAGCTCAGTCAGAGGCTGCCCTATTGAAAATATTTCTAAAGGGCCCGTCAGCCTTGAAGGATTATGGGACCTCACAGGCCTTCAAAGCCCTTCAAAAATACCCCACAGAAAAACCCTTCAAGGATACCCCATAGAAAAACCCTTTAGCCCCACAGCCCTTTAACCCGTCAGGCCCTTTAGCCCATCAACCCTTTAGACGCCCAAATGACTGTGAACCATAGACAAAAATGCAGGTCAAAACACTGAAAATTTATTGCCGACATTTAGTTTTACATGCATATTATAACTCAAAAAGCAACGCTTGTTCAAACCCGGCGCAAGGAGCTGTAGACGAAAGGGATCACATCAAACAGGGACAACTGACATCCTTATCACAAAGAAAAATACCTTTCAAAGTACTCACAATGCCGCTGGGTATATTCCTGATGTACGGTAGTTCAGCTAATAAAACCGAGCAGGTGCACCTCATGGACACATACACAGTCTCAGTAAGCACGTTTAGCGAAAACCACAAACTCGTAAGCAGCACCCGCCGCCGTTGAGAAATCCCGAGCACAGTCACGGTTTCGTCCATGATGACATCGCGCCGGAGTCTTCGGCGTATTTTTCGCTCGCTGGTCTGAAGTCGGACGGACGAAGAGGCGCAAGGAACAAGTCCGGACAGCGGCCGTCATCCACTGTCTCAACACCCACAGTGCCATAATCCCGTTGCGCAGGCACAACATGCGGTGGGACGTTGACCCCGACTGCCAGGCTTTGCAGAGAGTAAGCCGACACCGGCCACCATCTCCTTGAATGCGCTGAACACAAAGGCGCTCGAGCGGTGCTGAAGGCGGCCTGCGCCGAACTATGGTTCACCTGCGGTACCAAGAAAGAAACTGCACGGATCAAAACAGACCAAGGGGCGAGCCCTCAAAACCATGCATGCTCACCTTCCTGGAGGAAATTGGTCCGCTCCAAACATCCAGGCTCGTGGGATAACCGGAACCGCACACGAGCAGAGAGAAAATGGCTATGGCCTCCCCCGCTTGCACATACCCCCCTCCTCCCCCCGACCGCTGGCCTGGCAGCCCTGCACCCTCTCCCCATCGCCGGGCGGAGAGAGGCGATTGCTTTTTGGGGACATTCCCCCGTGGAAGACCGGTTCCCGGAACGAGTCGCTCCCGCGTGCGTCCCTGTTCCTGGAAAGCGCGCACTGCTCTCGGCTTGTTCTTTTTTTTTTTTTTTTTTTTTATACATGGTTGCACGTATTTCGCCTCGAGCGGACAGGATTGCGTTCGCCTCAAAACGCCGCTCGGCCAACACCACTCGGCCCGCGGCTTGTCAATTCTCCACATGGGCGGTCGCCCTCAGTAGCTCTTTCGCGACCGAACACCCCGGCAGTGACAGACGGGTCCAGGAGCCCACTCGTATTTGATAGAAGAGCAGTAATAAAAATCTGACCGTACTCACACACGATCGGCATTCTCCAAATACTTATTTTTTCCCCCGTAGCGTACAATAAGCAGCTATGTTCATTAATTCTGCGAAATGTGTTTTTTTCACCTGGGCCGTTGCCCACACAGACATATCAAGAGGCCTGAAGGTTTTCCCGACCCCATTAGAAAAGTTCTTGACAGGCTTTCAGACATTTCAAGGCATCGTAAAGGGGACTTTAGACATTTCAGGAGAGCCTCTGACGGGGCCAGTGAACCCACCAGGAAATATCGGTGCCCCCGTCAAACATCTCAGAAATTCCTGAAGTCCCTTTCACACCCTTTAAAAAAATCCTGAAGTCCCATCAGAGCGATTTTCAATAGGGTGAAAGACACGCAGATACATACACACAGGCTAAAAGCCCACTGTCACGGTCTAAAGCCTCGAAGGATGTGCTCAAAGAAAGACGATGAAAGCTGTGACGTTGCACAGTCGGCGTTATTTGATTGGCGACATGAGCTCATAGCATGCACTGCACACCGATAGCATAGGCATCCCTTCTCCATGCTCTTCTGACGCGCACACCTTTTATCTTTATGTTTTGTTCTTTACACCCGCGCGTCGAGGGCAGCGCCGCCTGGATCGGCCCAAAATAGCAGGCGGCATTCTTCAAAGGGTGTCGCTACTTTTCCGTATAAACGGGCTTTACTTCAAACCCCTTCTGTCCGTCAAACCCCTCAGCCCTTCATATACCTTTGGCACTTCAAACTCCTTCAGCCCTTCAGACCCCATCAGCCATTCTACCATTTAGACACCCAAATGAGTGTGAACCATGGACGAAAGAGGCAGTTTAAGACGTTACTGGATGTTTATTCGAGACATTGAGTTTTACATACATGTTGCAACTCAAAAAGACGATAAGAACCAACATGTGCTCAAACCCGGGCGCAAGCAGCTGCAGACAAAAAATAGCACACTAAATAGAAACAATCGAGCTCTTTGTCGCAAACTAATTTTTTTTAGGTACTCGCATCCAGGATACAAAACAAGAACAGCAAAACCAACACACCGCATCAGTTGTTATCACGCTTTGCGCGAATGATCGTGACATGCCACTAAAACTTGGCGGCGTACTTGCGATGAAGTGACAGCGATCTCCAAATAGAGGTGTCACACAGCACAATCACAAGTCAAACGTTTGGAACCACTCAAACGGACTCGACAGCGCTTGAAACAAACAGCGCTAGTTGATAGAAGTGACTCTCTACTAATCGCGAGTCACGAAATGGACGTCAGCCCGAATCTCCCGGGCATGAAGGGGAGGACGCCCGGAAGTCGAGGCACTCGTTGTAGTTCGCCGGCCGTGCGAGATGAAACGGAGCGGGTGACGGGGGGTCGACGGAGCCGATAGTGTGCAGCTCCAGCGAGTCCGCTAGAGACGGAGTTGGCAGCGGCCGAGATTGTACTCCGTGACCTGGCGGCGAAGGGCCAAATCCAAAGCTCGACCACACGGCACCACTCGTCAGGACAGCGGCGTCCCTCGCAGCCGACCGTAGATTTTCACATGGTTCTCGCACACTGCAGGATTCTTGTAAACAAGGACGCAAATCGTTTGGCCAAGCTGATCTACACGTAGACACCGTCTGCTACCGTCGCGTAAACGGCTACAGCACGGAGGGTTCACTCCTCTACTACGACTTTGACAAGCTCGCGCCGCTAGCGCTACTCGAGCGCGGTACAGAACAGCTAGGCAGAAATAGGCCTACCTGGCCGGTGGCTCGCCGTGTGAGAAGTGCTGTTCTCGCCAAATCCACACTGGCACTTGAACACACCCAACTCCTTTCCAAATTGTTATCATAAGCAGGGGTTTACCCAGGAATTAAAATCAGGGGGGGTGTCTAAATTTTTTTTGGGGGGGGGGGGTTAAAGGGGGGGGCATTGCGAATATAGGAGTCGTTGTGAATTAAGGGGGTGCCTTTGGAAAAACGAGGGGGGGGGGGTCCTATCCCCCCTAGGGGGGGTCTAGGGAAATCCCTGATCATAAGCATTCGATCAAAACCATTACACACCCAAACTGCCGGCGCGTCAATCTACCAGCTCCCCCAACCCAGCGAGCTCTGCCAGCTGGACGGTGCATAGTCCGCATGCGCTGTACGCTACATATTGGGCGGTGCCTTGCGCCACCTGCCAGTGCACGCGTGCTACGGCGCGGCACGTTTTGCTAACGTCCTTCGCGCTGTTTGCTGGGTGGCGTGATTTATTCTAAGGCGAAGTCAAGCTTATCATACGGCGTACTCGCGCTTATGATACTGCGTACTCACCTAACAGTCCGAAAAAAAATACAAGGGGAGCCGACATATATGCCGCTGACGGAAAGTTGCAAACCTAGAGTGTCAGTTGGCGCTGAGTGAGTGTATCTTTTAGTTGCGTGTTTGTGTCCTTGGAGTGATAGTCGTTCGGGTGCGCTGTTACGTTGAACACCATGACGACGAGATGATCGGACGCCCAACACAGAGGGACGTGTTTTGTCTAGCGCCGAATAGTGCCAACATGAAATATATCAACACGCCTGTGCGACGACCTTCATCGCCAATAAATTGAAACGTGTCACTGTCACCCCAGGCTTGACTTCGAACATACCGAAAGCCAAGCACTTTCACAAATGGCTGACAACAGAAATAAAAAAAAAAAGACTACACTACGCCTTCACGCATTAATCCTGATCTCTCCAACAGACCCGTTAAAACGATTTTGGTGGGTGTCGTGCTTTTACGAAGAAGATTAGGACACACCCCACAGGCCTCTAAAAATTATGACAGGTCTCTTACAGTCTTCAGAAATTCTTGAAGGGTACGTCAGGCCGTTTAGCGAATTTCAACGGATATCTCAGACCCCTCAAACTTGTTGAAGGGTACGACAAAACTATTCAGAAATCTTGGTGTGCCCCATAGACGGATTTTTAATAGAGCACCACTGTAGCCTTCGGTTCAATGCTCAAAATCTACGCTTTGTTCACACGCACACAGCCCACTCGCACACACACATTTTCACGAATCCCGTGCATTTCATATTTAACACGCATAAAACATCATAAAAACAGAAGGGCCTTGTGTCCTATAAAAAGAAAAAGGTTAACTTGAACACGATAAAAGAAGAAAGTAAACTTGAACATGAAAAAAGAAAAAAATTTATACCTGGTACGAAGCGTTAGGTGAGCGTTGATCAGTAAAACAAGCTTAAAGCAGGGCGGCGTTTGGAAAGTTCATTAACGTACCAACTGAAAAAAGCAACATATTTCGCAGCGATATCAAAATCAGCTTCCTTTCAAGTTGGCGAACACTGCTATCTGGATGAGGATCAGTGCACGATTTGTGCCATTAACTTTGCCTTGCCGCAACGCGAAAGAAACAGGCTCTACTCTGCTTGTTCGTCGTCGGAGGCCTCTTTATATATAATTAGAACGGCAGTTCTAAAATGTTCCTCACGTAGACGAAACGAAGTATGGGGAAGTCACGTTTGGGAGATTTTTTTTCTCATTTATTTTAATGTGTGGCCGGCGCACGTTTCATGTTCGTGTTTGTTCGGGGCGAGCATCTTTCAATTTGGTGTTAAGGGGGTGTGGGTTCAGAGCTGCTGATCTCATAGATTTTCTTCGTCTTTGATACTTTTCTTTTGTCGAAAGTCAGTTTTTCTAAAGCGAGTAGTTTGATATAAGTACTTCCAAATATTGCTAGTATACTTGTACTTCGTAGTAACCTACACGACCTGGAATGTTTATTTTGTTATATTTAACTACTTATAATTGGGTATCTTATAACAATTGTAACTTTAATTCAATTTGGGTCCTT